>NC_049227.1:28185663-28486682 GCF_011100685.1 Canis lupus familiaris
GCCAGCCCTGGCCCTGGGCCTGCATGGGCTGCGGGTGACCCAGGGCTGTTGCCAGGGACCAAGAAAGAGGTGCCAAAGGGTCAGGGGGAAGGTCTCGGGCAGACAGAGAGGAGGAAAACACAGGTCTGGGTGGACAAGGTCAAGAGTAGTGGGAAGGATCAGCTAAGGCCAAGTAGAGAAGGAGAACTATCCCAGGAACCGGAGGCCTACAAAGGAGGGAAGTGTTCCAGGAGGGGAGAGGAAGCAAGCAGGGCATGTGCAAGCTTCGGCAAGGAGGGGAAAGGTCTGAGTCAGGAGAAAATTGTCCAGAGCATGGGAACAGAAAGCATGGGACGCTGAAGGCTGGGAAAATGTCACTGTGGGCAGAGATGTCCATCGGTCACTTTTCCACTAACTAAAGACGTGTCTTGGACCAAACTCTGGACAGAGCCCCCACCATCATAGAACCCCAGGAGAGGAAAGGATTAGCAGGCGTGACTTCACTTCAGAGACTGTGTTACTGGTGCTATCATGGGGGCTTCCAGGAGGAGGGGACATCGGAGCAAAACTATGTAGGATGCGAGATTCAGGAGAAGGAAAAGGGTGCTCCGGGCAGGGGGAGCAGGGAGCCAGGCCTGGAGTGAAGGATTTGAAATGAGGTTTGGCAGCCTTTCCACAAACAGGTAGAGTGCCTCAGGGGAACCTGAACAGGACTGGGAGCCACTATAGGAGGCCTGAACCAACCAAACAGCAATGAGGCGCCACGAGGATGCTGTCATTTGGCTTGAAGGTGTTAGGAGAGGTAAATCTCAAACTTGAAAAAAATCTTAGCTCGCCTGAAATTTCTACATTTCTGGATGTACTCTGAGCATCACAGTCTGTGACCTGAAGTGAATATCCAAGGGCAGACGTGACTTACAACTGCAGAGAATGTATTGTACAAACTTGATGCACATTTTCACTCTTCTCAGAGCTAAGGATATACAAACAACAGTCGAACCCTAATCCTAACTGTAAATGTGTTGCTTACAAATGCAAATGACTCAAGATCTTTCCCCCACCATCTTACCCTTTTCTCAAAAAAAAAAATTTTTTTTCAGTGCTTTCCGTTCCTCAAAAACAGAGGTTCCCAAAAGGGGCCGTGCTTTGCAAATTCCACATTCTCTGACTGTCAAAGATTGAGCTAGATACCAGACCTCCTGGAACCTACAAAACTTTAAATCCCCCCGCCCCCAAAAGAAGACCCCAACAGGAATTTGTGTAGGTTGAAAAGCCTGCCTGAAATGACTAGGTCTGGAATCTAACTCTGTTTTCGGACATAAACCCATAGTGTGTATTTTTTGGTTCTTGCAAGTTTAAATACACCTCGAACTTTTTCAGGAATGCAACTATTGCCGAAATGAAAGGAAGACTGCGTTTTGTTCAGAACAATGCCAAGCACTGGCCACCACTCTGCAAAACCTCTTCGGTGAGGGTGACTGATGTGGTTCTGGAGATCTGCAGGGATTTGCAGCAGCTGTCACAAGGGATCCTCCACTTTAGGACAAGCAAGGACTCTCCATTCTGCTCTTTCCAGCGCACGCCTGAGCATTTACTCACTGAAATACATGCTGTCTTATTACAAATCCCTTGTTTCAGTTTTCCTTTAAAGTCTAGAGAGAGCATTTTGTTAATTTTTAAAATTTTAGATATGTGGGTGGGCTTTTTAAAGATTTTTATTTGAGAGAGAGAGAGAAAGAGAGCATGAGCGTGGGGAGGGGCAGAGGGAGACGCAGGCTCCCTGCTGAGTAGGGAGCCCAGGACTTGATCCCAGAACCCTGAGATCATGACCTGAGCCAAAAGCAGATGCTTAACTGACTGAGCCACCCACATGTCCCGGGTGGGCTATTTTTATTGATAGATTACCTTAAAGTAACTGTACTGATGTTGGAAAATCTCTGTATTCAAGGCAAGGAGTCTGGAAGGTTCAGAACCACTGTTCAATGCACACATACTGGTGCTTTGTTTTTTTGTTATTTTCCGTTTGCATTCCTTTACAAAATAGAGACAATTAAGCAAATATAGTCATCCTGTCTTTAAACAGGCTTTGTGCTTTTTTTTTTTACATATAGCTTTACTGAGACATTTCCTAAGTATGATAAATTGCACATATTGGGAGCGTATATTGAGTTTTGACCTATATGGATACATATACCTGTGAAACCGCCAGCAAAACCAAGATGGTGAATATATCTGTGCCCCCTCCCTACAAGGTCTGCCAGGGCCCCGGTGTAACTTCTCCCTCCCACCTGCATCCTGTTTCCTAGCTAAGAGAAGAGGCCTGGCCGCAAAGGGTGACACCAAGAAATTCCAGCTTAGAAGAGGACTCTCTGTTCACCTTTCACCCACCATGTCCACAGGGGTTACAGGTGCCAGGTCCAGTATGTGCCTCTGGAAACAGAGTGACTCAGCTACGAGTGACCCAAGGCAGTGAACCCCCAAGCTGGGAAGCCCTAAAGGCCGAGGCATTAAGAGACCCAGTGCCTCTGGGGTGGCCCCTGTTGGAGCCCGAGGAGCCAGGGTTCACCATGCCCTCCCAGGCAGGATGGGAGCACCCAGCCTGGTGCCACATCTAGTGAATAAACACAACTTGTATAGTGTGACCTGCCCGGAGCTTACCTAGGACCATGACAGGGCTTATCAGATGACGTTTACCTCACTGAATTGTCAGAAAGCCCTCTGAGGAAAAAAAAAAAAAAAGCCACTTCAGGGACAGCCTCTAGGGCCCCCATCCTGGTCTCCCTGCATTCTCTCTCACCTTCCCCAGGGCAGCCCCACTCATTATTAAAAAACTCAGGACATAAAACTCAGGACATGCCACTGACCTGATTAAAACCAACCTCTGACTTCTCATTGCACTTAGGATCAAACCCTAGCTCACTAACACAGCCGATGAGACCCCTAAAAATGCTTCTCCTACTTATCTCCTCCCATTCTACCCCTCACACTCCACTCAGACCACACTGCCCCCCACCCCACCCCACTCCACTGTTCCAGAAGCTCGCCAGACTCACTTCTACCTCAGGACCTTTGCATGAGCCATACAGCCCTTCCCACACACACGCACACAGCTCATAACCTCCTTCGATACTAACTTCTGCTCAAATGTCACCTTCTCAGAGAGGCCATCCCTAACCACAGTGTCTCCATCAGCTTCCTCAGTCACTCTTACCCCACTTCCTTATGTAATCTCATAAAACGTAAGGCTCTCCAAAACTTTTCCCATCTCTCTATTGACTCCCGTCCTGTCTCCTATGTGGATTGTAAGGTGGCACCAAACAAGGAGACTGTTTGGTCCCACTGTTGGACACAGAGGGCCTAAACAGACCACACAGTAGCAGGTAACATCAGATCTGCTGAACGTGTCAAGTAAGGGTCAGGCCGGTGATAGAGCTTCTTGTTCGTGCCCAGTCCACTTTCCATGGAGCCTCAAGGGGCAAACTCTCCCACACTGTTTCCAGCAACCTGGTCATCAAGAAGGATGCTACCAGCCAGGCTTGGGATGGAACCAAGGACCCACCTCTACCTGAGAACCACCAACTGGGTCATGGGCATCAGATTCAGATGGAACCATATGTGCAGAGAACACCACCCATCTCACAATGCATCTCACGATGCCCTCCCACAGAGGCTTACGCTCAACCTGCCTCCCATAACAACTTCTGTGTCCACGGCCACCTTAACTGGGCCACCCACTCAGCATCACAAGGTCCTCTGCTGGCGTCCTAGCGGCCAACAGCCCCAGTGTTCCCAATTTCCACCCACCAGCGAGGCCTGACCGAGACCTCTAACACCTGTTCTGGCAACTGGACCTCGGGTCCGAGGTTTTTCTCCTGGAAGGACAAATGGTCTGTGGGAAATCCAGCACACCAGGCTGGCCCCATCGTCAGCCAGTGCTAAGAGCTCAACAACAGGCCCATCCCATAAAAACCACAGGAGTAATGACAGCCACGTTTTACTCTGCTTCTACCACCACCATCTACCATCCCCACATCACTCACACTTCTCAACTGCTTCCTCCGGACACAGAACACATCCTAAGTCAATGACCGACCCCGCTGTAACAGCCACTTCTCCTTCCTACTGGTGCATAATATCATGTTGTTTCATGTAATTCAGGACGTCTTAGATTTGAGGAAATCAAGTATGTGCTGGGGAGGCCCTGGTCCAATTCCCAAAATAACATGACAGAGGGGCCACATGAGGGCATACAGCTTATGTGGGAGGAGTGTCTAAAACTCGGGATACCAGGGTCCCTGAGTGGCTCAGTCAGTTAAGCATCTACCTTCAGCTCAGGTCATGGTCCTGGGGTCCTGGGATCGAGCCCCACGTTGGGGTCCCCACTTAGCAGGGAATCTGCTTCTCCTGCTTCTCCCTCTGCCCCTCCCCCACCGCTCGTGTGCACACGGTCTCTCAAATAAATAAATACTCTTTAAAATATATATATAAATAAAATAATATTCAGGACACCAAGTGTGAACCGTAATGCCAACCATGGACTTGCAGATGATCATAATGCCTCAGCACAGGTTCATCAATTCTGACAAATGTCCCGTTCCAGTGGGGGACACTGATAATGAAGGAGGCTGTGCAGGTGTGTGTGGGGGGGAGGGGGCACACAGAACTCTGTGCCTTCTGTTCTCGAGTCTGTTTTGGTTTTAAAACCAGCACAGTCAAAAAAATAAAAAATAAAAAAATAAAACCAGCACAGTCAAAAGCAGAAAAACTAATGAAGTGGTGGGCTCAGTGTGTTGAAGCAGAAACACTGAGTGGAGTAAGAAGCCTCAGGAGGCCAGAGGCTCCCAGCAAGGCCGTCGAAGTGAAGCTGTGTCCGGCAGGGCAGGGCCGCACGCCGCAGGCACACACCTCCCAACGGCCAGAGAAAACAGCATCAATTGCTGCTCGATGCACTCTCCCACTCTCCTTTTCTACCCAGGCTGCCTTAGCTACATGGAAGACTCTTCCTGGATTTGCAGATGAGCAAAACCGTGGCTCGGAGGAGCAGAGCAGCTTGCCCAGGACCATGAAGCTAGTAAGAGGTGACGCTGCCACCATCCCGGGCCGGGGTGGCCAGGTCATTCTAGAGAGTGCCCGGCTCTCCACTGGGGCAAGGGGCTCGTGCTTACCTTTTGGATTTGGCACACTCCTTCTTCCAGTTCTTTACCAGAACAGGCACCACTTGTTCTGACGTGTCCTCTTTATTCAGGGACCAAAGGTCAGTGCTTTCCAGGGGCTGGCGGTAGCCTCGGACCATCAACCTGAGGCCAAAACACCAGGAGGGAGGCGATGAGAGTAGAGAGGAAGAGGACGATGACCCTCGCTGCCCACACCGGCCACACCAGCCCACCACCCTCTGCGCCAGGGCAGCCCACCGCCACCGGGGACAGCACGCAGCTCAGGACATTTGGGCACGTTAAGTCATCACTGCTAATTCTGTTAGGTCGCCCAGGAAAAATGGCCTCATTTTTAAAAGACACGGACTATTTCAGGATAGAAATATTACAATGGCTCCAATTTCCTTTAAAAAAATTTTTTTTGAAAGGCTCAGTGGCAAAGCATTAATAATTGTCAAATCTGAGTGACGGATTCATTGCGATTGACTAAGACTAGTCTTCCTACGTGTTTGGACACTTTCATAATAGAAAGGAAACCTATCACCTTAACTCGTTATTTTGAAATAACACCAAACTTATAGAAGAATCCCATGAACTGCACAAAGAATTCCTACCTGCCTTCCCTCAGCCCACTGCTGTTTGCCATTTGTCACATCTTCTGTACTGTTCTGTCTCTACCTATAAACATACCCAAATTGACCTTTTTTCTGAACCCCTTGAGAGCAGGCTGTAGACTCTACACACTTCCACTCCTCAATGTAAGCGTATGCCCTCTAAGGACTTGCTCTCACAGAAGCCAGAGAGAGATTAATGAAAATCAGAAATATGAGCAAGGGTGGCCTGACCTGCAGCCCACACTCAAATTACACCAACTGTCCTAGTGATGTTCCTTAGCCATGATTTGAAAAAATTTCATTTAAAAAAAAAAAAGAAAAAGAAAAAAAAAAAAGAAAGAAAAAATAAAAAATAATTTAAAAAAAAGATGTTTGTGAAAAGTCTATAAAGACACGGAATGGTGCTTATCAGGGGAGAAAGGATTCATAGAATCTCAGGTAAGATGCTGACAATGTGTGGAAAAAAGGACAGTGTTGTGAGCGGTTGCCTTGGGTGTTTTTGGTTGTGGGTCTAGGCATGTTTCTCTTACCCACATTTCCTACGGGGCACAGGTATTATTTTTCCAATGGCAATTGCATTTCTCAGAAACGATGCCAACAATGGTAATTATACCTGACGTTAAAAAAATAAAAAATAAAAAACCAAAAACCCCAATCCAAAAGCCTGGAGTACATGGCTTTAAGTGCCCCAGGTGAAGCCGTACACAGAGGAGCAAGCGTTTGTGGCTCATGCACATTGAGTCTGCACGTGTGAGCACAGAGTCGGTGTCTGAGCCCCGGGCCCTGGGCAGACACGCTGGGCACATGGGTGAAGGGTGTCGGAGGGACCGCGGGCCTGGCCTTACCCTGTGATCCACCAGAAGGTGACTCTGGAAAGGAAAGAGGCACTGGACTCCGGGCAGGGATTCTAGTGGAGAGAACACAGGGGGTGGGAGGACACGGGAAACGATCGATTAAACTTCTCATCGAGGCCGGTGCCCAGCAGCAAGCAGTGAGCGGAGCGGTCCTACTCTCAAAGGACCAGCAGCCACTGTCACGTCGATGACGCACACCCTAGAAGGGTTTCTCTCCTGAGCCCCAGCGACCTCCAAAGAAACATATGGCAGCTCCCCACTTTCACCCAGGAAATCATTCCGGAGGGTCTACTATGCAAAAGTGGGGTAGGGAGGCACCTCCCCGCCCTGCCGTAGCTTGACTCCCAGGGCAACCCGGTGAGGGTGGTGGGGCCGACGTTCCCCCATTCATTCGCTGACACATTCATTCAACAAATACTGAGCACCAAGCATGCGCCAGGCACTCTGCAAAGTGCTAGCATCATGCTGAATCCTCACAGAACCTTATGAGCACGGTCATTACCATTATTCCTGTTCCATTCATTCATTCAACAGGTATTTTCTGAGCACCTGCTTTATGTGCCCAGCACCGCATGTATAAATACAAACAGACACAATCCCTGCCTTCAGGAAGCTCATGCTGTACTGGAGACTGGAGTGATTGTGACACCTGCTAACATCTCTACTAGCTGGCCCTGTTGTTTCAGCGCTTGACAAGAATGATCTGTATAAGTGCTTCACAAAAACAACCTCATTAAATCTTCGTAACCACCCTACCAAGTAGTTAAAAGCATCGTCCTCACTTTGTGGAGTTAAAGAAACAGAAGAGCAGAGGACGGAATAACCTTGCCAGGCTCCCCCAACTAGAAGCAGTTGAGACTCGGGGATCCCTGGGTGGCTCAGCGGTTTAGCGGTTGCCTTTGGCCCAGGGCGCGATCCTGGAGTCCCGGGATCAAGTCCCAAGTGGGGCTCCCAGCATGGAGCGTGCTTCTCCCTCCTCCTGTGTCTCTGCCTCTCTCTCTCTCTCTCTCTCTCTCCATGTCTATCATAAATAAATAAATAAATCCTTTAAAAAAAAAATAAGCAGATGAGACAGACTTTCAGCCCCCAACAGGCTGCAGAAAGAGACATTCATCAAATGAGCCAGTGAGCAAACACACAACCGCAACTGCGACGAGGATCGTCCCCTGAAGCTAGGTCAGTATATCACTGAGGTCACTGGTATCTTAGTGAGCTCCCAGCAAGAGAGCCGAGAAACAGATGGGGGCTGACGTAGCTGATGAAGGTCAGAGAAGGAATCCCTGCTGGAGTCTGAAAACCAAGTAGAGGATAACAAGGGTAGGGGAGGAGCAAGGTGGTCTTGGCAGTGGGAGTATGTGTGCAAGGGTCCTGTGGCACAAGGGAGGATAACCTACTCCGGGAACCAAGAGGGGGCTGAGTGGTCTACACAGGAGGCCGCAGAAGGAATTTTGCTCTTCATCCTGAGGGAGATAAGAAGTCCTCAACACATCCCAAGCAAGTATGCACAGAACCTCTTTTCCAGCGGCATAGAGCTGAGCTCCAAAAACACACACCAGGAAAGATACGTCAGCATGGAGCCTCTGGGATGGCACCCAAGCCCACCTTTTTTTCCATGCTGACACATTCAGATCTATATTCTGAAATACATGCTTTAGTGAAGGCGGGGCGGGGGGGGAGGGGGGCGGGTCACCACACAGCGATGAGGTCTCTGAAGAGGAGGCCTCTCCACATTCTAGCGTTGGAGAGCCCAACAAGTACACGTGTTCTACCAGAGGGTGGTGGTTTTCCATCCAGGTTGCGAATGCTCTAAAAACAACACCATACCTGGTCTCCACCTCCTGGAGATTCTGATTAAGCTGGTTTGGGGTGGGACCAGGGCATCAAGTTTTTTATTTCTAACTCCCACGGTCTCCTTGGCAAAGTGGCTCAGCAGGAAATGTACCAGATAAGCCTAGGATGTCTTGTCACACCCGATACCACGGAAGCTAAAGACGTGTAAAGTTAAAAGGCCTCAGAAGCAACCAGAAGTGGCTCCCAACAGCCTACAAAGGGATGATACGAGCCATGATCAGGACAGTAAGCAGAAGAGACTGCGACCATCACTTATGTTTAAATACACAATCTCAAAATGACACTAAAACAAAAAAAAAGGGCAACCCCTTGGTGTCATTCATGAAAAGGCCACATTGGGCTCTGTGCTGGGCGTGGAGCCTGCTTGGGATTCTCTCTCTCCTACCTCCCACTTTAAAAAAAAAAAAATAGTCCAGCTAATAAATGAAGAATGAATGACAACATTCAGGACAATGCACCATTTTGCAACCGCAATGGATTATCAGAATACTTGACAATACCCAACAACTATTATGAATGCTTTCGGGCCAGAGAGCAGTGGGACTGTTGTCCTGTTTATATCCTTATCTTTCAGATATTCTCACTGGGGATCATCAGGTGAAGGGCAGACAGGAATTCTACTATTTCTGCAATCTTTTGTAAGTCAAAATATTATTTCAAAATAAAAAGTTATTAAACATGTTTAAATTCCTATCTTTCAGTGATACATTTTGAAATGTTTACACGGCACGGTGCAGGGTAAAGAGTCTGTGGCAGTGTGTCATACACTGCTCTCTACTTCTATACACATATGGAAGCTTCCATCACAAAGAGCTAAAGGAAAACTCTCCCCGTTGATGTAAACACGCATCCTGAGCCCAGAACCACCAGGCTCTGCTCTGGGGCCATGAGGTGTCAGGAGGTTCCCAGCCCTGCCTGGGCCAGAGTCATACCTGGGGAGCTCATTGAACAGGGGGTGGGGGCCCAGAGTCTCCATCCCAGACCAGCTTCCATCAGTGTCTCTGGGCTTGGGTTCTGGCCTTGCAAAATTTGTATTAAGGAAATCAGACACTGCTGCCCCATAGACTGGCATTCTGAGCCAATCTAAAGCAGAATAAGTTCAGACTGGAGCCAGAGTTCAAACCCCAGAGTTGCCACTTTTCTCACTGAATGACCTCAGGTAAGCCCCACCCCCACCCTTGCCCCCAAAGCCTTGGTTTTTTAATCTGGGTGATGGGAACACTTCGTCTGTCAGCTCAGCCTCCCTCACAAGACTGGACAGAGGGACAAGTGAAACGAGTCCATGGGACTGTGCTGTAAGCTAGAACTTTTCCAACCCAGGGTGACAACATTATGCACAGGGGAGGCAGTGGTCTTTGCTCTGGAACCTGGTGGTGGGTGGGTTATCGGGTGAATCTTAAGGGCATCTCAATTGCAGCCCAATTCCAACCCAGTGTGAAAAGGTGGGGTTCCAGCGGGGAAGTAGAAGCGGAAGGGGGTAGGGCACAGCTGACAATGACTCATTTATTACTTGAGTAAATATTTAGGGAGGGCCTCCTTAGATGCCAGGAGGTGGCTAAGGGCTGGGGACTGAGCTATACATGAGATGGGGAGGTCCTCACCTGATAGTGCTTCCCACGGGGATAAAGGAGGGGGAGGTGGACAATTAGCAAACCGGTGGGATTAAATATATAAATAGCAACAGGAGAGCCACAGCACAGAAGAAAAATGAAGGTGCCAGAGAGAGAAGGGGGCCGGGGGCTGGCTTCTGTGTGAGGCAGCAAACAGCAAGCTCTGAAACCTAGTCCGGCCACTTACCAGCTGCGGGGACCTTGGCCAAGTGACCTGGTGAGGCGACTGAATGAGATGAAGCATGTTAAGAGTCCTTAGAATAGTACGTGGCACAGAGCGAAAGCTGGAAATGGTATTCATGGTATTAATACTAATATCAGAAACAATAACAATAATAATTCTTGCAGCCCCACAATACACTGAGCACCATACCAGATGCTTTCTGTAAGGGTTGGCACAGAAAGGCCCACAGGCTGGCTGCTTGCCAACAAAGTGTGACTGGCACACGGGAGGCCTACTCATTTACATACCGTCTACGTCAGCTCCTGAGCTACGACGGCAGAGGGGAGTCATTGCAATCCGAGTTATATGGTCTACAAGGCCTGAAATACTTACTGTCTGGCTCTTGACACAGAAAGCTGGCTAAGCCCCACTTATTACATCAGACCTCATAACACCCTGAAATTGTGGTCACTAAGGTATAAAATTAGAGCCACGGAGCACAGCTGTGTGGGTTACGGACGTTGCAAACAGACGCCCAGCTGAGGGGCAAGTCGGGGCTCAGATGCAGCCGGTGCCCAGCTCAACAAGACCCTCAAGTCCTGTGCCTGCAAGGGGCTGCGTTAGCCCAAAGGAGGCAGGGCCGTGCCCAAATTCATCCACCCAGATGGGGTACAAGGTCTTTTTCCCATTTGCATGGAGACACAGTGAGAACAGCGGGGTGTTAGGCACATGCACACAAAGGGTCCCCAAATCCTAGCATTCTCTCAAAATCAGACAACTCCAGCTGCCGTGGGGCAAGAACAAAGCAACCTTTTGATTGTAGAATTGAGGGCCAATTCATGCCCTGTCCGCCCTACTGTATACAAATAGAGTTGTTCCCCTGAAACCATAAGAAATGCTAGCCCAGGGGGAAAAGGTTAATCCCCACCCTGACCAGTAGAAATCCCAGCTGCCGCGAGAAAATTCTCCCCGCACACGCATTATGTACAAGAACATTTCACAGTTTCGTATCTGCACGCTCCAAGAGCTTTGTCCAATTCGCCTCCTCCGTCTTTTGATCCAAACAGGGATTTTCAAATTATGAGAAGCCACATCACGCTGACAGAAGGTCCGCATCGCCAGCCCACAGAAGGAAATCTGTAAGTCTGGAAGCTGGTTTCTGGAAGTCCCTGTCTGACATCGAAGGCCTGATATGATCATTGACAACTTGAATTCTCAAGCAGTCAAGAACTGATCCTTCAAGAACAAGGAAAAGAAAGGGAACGGGTGAGGGATGAGAATCCAGATGGCGTTCCACTCGACCGCAACCAAGCAGAATGTTCTCCCATAATTCACCAACGGCAGAGCTTCCAGCTTGGGGCTTCCTGGCCACTGAGGCAAGCAGAGTGACTCCTATCCCAGGAGGGAGGAGACTTATTAGTGGGTCCCTCATTCATTCAGAAAGGAAAGTAATTCAGACAAGCCCCAGATGAAGGCAGAGGGAGAAAAAAGCCTGGTCTATGCGATGTACAGAGAAGGCTGCATGCTTTGGCATCTCTACCTGGCACTGGCCGGTCTGGCCAGAAACCAAGTGGCTTAAACCAATTTAGTGCAACAGCCCCAGGCACTGGTTCTTTGAGAACTGGTCATTCATTAGCTCACACCAGGCAGTTTGGGGACCTCATCTGGGTCTCTCAACACTCTAGCCTTTTCGCTACAAATTCTCTGGGTCCCCACACAGCTGTCCTGGTTTTGATTCTGTTTTGTTTCCTGTCAGTCACTCCCATTCTCCCACTGCCTTCATGCCCAGCAGGAAGGGGTGCCTGCCACAGCAGTACAGCTTAGAGCAGGGGTGCTCGGACGTGGCCCCCATCACTGGCATCCATGGTGCCTGGGGATCTGCTAAAAATGCAAATGCTTACGTCCCACCACAGCTGAGGGACTCAGACTCAGGACGGGGGGGTTGGGGAGGGTGCTCAGCATTCAGAGTTTAACCAGGCCTCCCAGGGGATGCACACTCAGGTGTGCTAACCCAGGAGAAGGGCTTTTGGTCCAGTCTTGTGAACTCAAGCAAGGCACTCCAACACTCAGGCCCTCGGTACTCACATCTGTACGAGGAGAGACTCAAAGTCCTGCCTCACTATGATGCTTTGAAAAGGACCACGTTAAAAACAACAACACAGAGGGTCACTGTCCAGCTCAGCCTCCTTCCCGACCCATCTGCGGGGCTGTAACGACTATAAGGGCCACCAGCCTCTCTGTGTCCCATGCACCCTTCTCCTTTCAGCCAGAGGGATCCTCCAAAACACCTACAACCTGAGCATGTCACTCCCCATGCTGAGAATCTTCCATCAGGTCAAAAACCCCAAGTCCTTTCAGTGACACACAATTCTACTCTTGATTTTGCGCACTTGGTTCCCTGGCCCCTCCAAACTGGCCAAACTGACCAAGCAGCTCCCAAACACCCACAAGTTCCTTTATATGGTTGGGTCTTCGCACATGTTCCTTCCTCTGCTGGGAGCACCTTCCTGGGCTTTGGCCTGGCCAACACTTCTCGTTTCTTGGACGCAGGCATCTCTTCCCCTGGATGCTGGCCCTGGAACCCAGGCTGAGTTAGGAACCTCTCCTGAGGCCCCTCAGAGCCCGCTGTCCCTCGTAGTTAGTTTATTTGCCCACCACCCTCTCCTGGATGGTCAAGTTTGTTCATTTCGGTACTCTGAGTCTGGTTGAGCACCACCCCCTGCCCTGCACAATACCGACTCCCTAATGACCCACAGCATGAAGAAGAAAATCCTTTAAAAAAAATGGGTTTATTAGGCTTTCATAAGCAGTCCAAGCTCCATGGCTGCCTCTGGGGTGTGTGGGGTAGAGACGGACCATGAGGGACAGGAGAGAACTTTCTGGGCTCCTGGTAATGTTCTGCATCTTGATGGGGACTTGGGTTATACACTTGTCAGAACTCATCAGACAGTAATTTAAGATTCAGGAATTTCACTATGTGTATTTTTGCTTTAAAAAAAAAAAAAAAAAAGAACTGACAATGGATACAGAACTCTAATGGTTTGCACGGTGAAGTGCTTAGGTGAAGGATACTGAATATTTCAAAGTAAGTTTCAGATCCCCCAAAAATTTAGCCTGTTGTCTGGCTGGCCAGGTATGTGAGAAAGCAAGGTTAGCAAAGTGTTAACTGTAAATCAGACCGGGTTCTCACTGTGTAATTCTTCCAACTTTTCTGTGGGTTGGACACGTTCATGGCAAAATACTGGGGGGAAGGAAATATATTCCGTATTTACAGACAGGGCTAAAAATACCTCTTATGCCAAATGAGCTGAGCAATTTTCCTAAATGTGCTAAACCAATGCTTTTCAACCATGAACCCGTAGATCTTGTTAAAATGAGACTCTGACCCAGCAGAGCGCAGCTGGCGCAAGACTCTGATTTTCTAACAGCACCAGGGGAATGCCACTGCTGCTGCTGCTCCGAAAACCTCCACTTTGAGAAGTGGGGGGTCCACTCCCATGACCACGTTTGCCCTTGATGTGCAAATGGAAACACCCTCCTCCCTCCCACCCCATCATCTTCAACAGGAGCCTGGCTCTGGCCAGATGAAGGATCACAGGTTGGGGCCAGAAAGAACCCCCGGAGAGCGGAGAGCGTGGGAGGCTTGGTCAGCCGCTCCCAGATTCCAGGCAGCCCAGGGCCTGGGGGGACAGAGGGGAGCAGCCCTACCAGAAGCCAGGGCCAGAACAGATGGCTGAGTCATGCAAAGGGCACAGGGCCAGCTGGGGAGGATGCTGGCTTCGGTGACTCAGCAGAGGAGGGCCCGGCGCTGCCAGTTCCCCCCCAGACCCCGCCTGACCCCGGCCACCCGAGGGCATAGCTGACCGCTTCCTCTGAGGACAAGCAACATGTGACCGCGGCTCTGACATCAGGAGAGCAGCTCGGGCCAGACTCTCCGCATCTCTTGGGCTCCGGTGTGATGCAAGCCCTGGGGATGACAGGGAGGCAGGCAGTGGAAGGCACCTGACGGTGTCCTCCTCTCCTGATCACAGGCCCTGGATCCCAGCGGGAAGGCGGCGTGGCAAGCATCAAATGGAGCCTCCACGTGTTTTCAAGAAGGGGGCACTGAGGTCCTGGAAGGGGGAAGGACTTGTCTGAGGCCACAAATCTAAGTCACAGACCCTACTACTCAGCCTTCCCAGGCTTCATCTCAACTGTAGTTATGCTCCAGTTTCATTTTGTCTGCTCGCCCATTTGATGGCTGTCCCCCGTGAGGCCACAAGCTTCCTGAGGGTCCCTCGTGGACTGCACTATCCAAAGACGGCCAGACATCATCTGCCACACTACAAGCTCTTCTTAGGATGAGACCTGACCACTCCTTCATCTAGAGGTGGAGGCTGTGTCCCCACCCCCTTGAACCCAGGCCGACTTTTGAGACCTGCCTCCAAGAGTGTGGCTGCAGATATCTGGGACTGGGTCATAAGAGGTGACACAGCTTCCACCTCACACTGTCTCTCTAGGAACACTCATTCTCAGACACGAGCTGCCACACTGTGAGGCCATCCTGGCCACCCTGAAGTGGACTGTCAAGCCCCGGTGAGGCTCGGGCAAGGGGTGAGCACTTAGCAGCAGATACATGAGTGAGGACGGCTCCTGTTGGAGAGACCCCAAGGGGGGAGTGCCCAGTTGAGCCAGGCAACACCCAGGACTGTGAAGCAGAATAATAAACTCCTATTGTTTTATGGGACCAAATTCAGGGTGGTTTGTTGCAGAGTATGTAAGGCACGAACCGCATCAATTTCACATGTCCTCAGAACCACTGAGGCACAGGATACAACAGATGCTTTATAAATGTCTGTTACAGGGACAGAGGGAGGGGCGTCTGGGTGGCTCAGTGGTTGAGCATCTGTCTTTGGCCCAGGGAGTGATCCCAGGGTCCTGGGATCGAGGCCTGCATCGGGCTCCCTGAGGGGAGCCTGCTTCTCCCTCTGCTTGTGTCTCTGCCTCTCTCTGTGTCTCTCATGAATAAATACAATATTTAAAAATAAAAAAATAAAGGGACAGAGGGAGCCCACAGTCTACCCGACTCCAACATGAGGCTCCTCTTCCATGACACCACGTTGCCTCCACCATCAGATTTAAGGTGTAAGTTAGGGTCTAACAGTCCAATCATCTTCCCTAAGCTTAGATTACCAATTAAAAAAGAATGCTAGGGACAACAGTCAGGGTGTCCCAGGCCACTGCAGCCCCCGTGGGAGGCAGAGAAGGCTCCAGGCCCAGGCTGCTGGAGACGTTAGAAAACACAACAGGAGGAAGAAGTCAGCTCTATGAGCCACCCCGATGTACAGGCAACCAGGAAAGAAGCAAGAGAAATTTAATCCAAATCCCCAAAGGGAACCAGAAATCAGAACTTCCCTCCCCCCACAAAGTGTCTGAGACAGGCCCCTGTGGACAGCTGCTTTTCAGGTCCTACAGGGAGCCTGCAGAGCCAGGTGAGCTCCAGGTCACCCTGCCAGCTTCTCCCAGGCTCAGTTTACCCTCAGAGCCACCCCGGGTCTGCAGCCCCCCGGACGGGTTAAGACTTGTTCATTGTTCTTTCCAGCTCCACAGCAGAGCCCGACATGCAATAAAGGTTTCCTGATGGGGACACACCCCTGCCAAACACCCACACCCACGTACACAAACACTGATGAACAGGAGACCCAACAGCCATAGACACCTGAGCCCTTCCTTTGTGCCAGGCATGAGCTGGGATCCAAGGGGTACGGGTACCCTGGGCATGGTCACTGCCCTTGTGAACTTTATACACACGCGAAAACACACACGTGTATAAGAATACCCTAACACACACATGCATGCTCACAGACACATTTTCATGCGAACACATGAACATAAATATATGCACAAGCACACATAAACATGCACACACGCCTATGGGTAGAAACACATACATGCATGCACACGCACATACACACACACACTTTGCAAATTTCTCCAACACCGTTCCACTTTGAGCAGGGAAGTCCAAGAACGGGGCCTTTCCAAACACGCTCCAGGACATGGGTTTCTACCAAACATATTGCAAGCATCAACCTTCCCCAAGCCGACCCCACAGATGCCTTCACCACCCATAACTGTAGCCTCAGCCTCTTGCTGAGGGCCAGGCCAAACCCAATAGAACCACAGCAGCTGAAAACTGCTCTTGCTGCAATTTCACCAGTATACAGCTGACTAACCACGAACAAAGCATCAAATAAATGCTCCAAAGGCTCTCCCCTCCCTCTCCGAATAAAATCCAATGGACCACACAACTACAGGCAATTGTCCCTACCTCTGAGATGCCAGGTATTAGCCGTCTCTGGCCTTCCACTGCTCCAGCCACACTGGCCTTTCCTGCTGCTCCCTTGACATTTCATGGCAGCTCCCGCCCCAGGACCTTTGCACTTGACACCCTTCTACATGGACCATTCTTCTTCTTGGTATTTGCTCAACTAATTTCCTGGCTCCTATCATGTTGAAACTGCCCATGACCCTCAACCAACATGTCCATTTCCTTTCCATGCTTTCTTCTCCTCAGGATTTACTGTCACCTAACTGATAATATTTGGCTCCTGGGTTACTGTCTGTTCCTCCCTGCCCCCATGACAACTTAGGCTTCAGGCAGGCAAGAACTCTGCTTTATTTACTGCCACACCCCTGTGCCCAGATTGGGGCCTGGCACATGCTGTGGATGGAAGGAGAGAGGGAAGGAGGGAGAGAAGAAGAAAGGGAAGGAAGAAGGAAGACAGGGAAACAGGGCAGAGGAACAGAGGCAGCTGCAGTAAAGGACTATGTTCCCTTTCATTTCACCAGCAGGAAGACTGGCCGTATCTCCATCCACCCACTCATCTGCTGGTGACACAGGATTTCTGTGTCCCTCAAACTGATAGAATGAACCAAGGGTCTCAAATGGAAATCCCTCAGGGGCCAGGCCCAAACTGTAAAAGAAGGAACCAAGACTATATAATGCAAAAGAGAGTAATGGGGATTGCGGTAATGTAGGGCCACACACCACAGCTGAGGTCAACTGCTGCCTGCCATGTGGGACAGTGGTCCTAATACTGCCAGAACTTCTCGTTTTTCTAGAAAACCTCCACAGTTAGAATTTATGGGAAACTTCCTAACTTTTAAATGTTCGCTCACATTTCCTAAAATCACTATGGCAACCAAATGAGAAAACCTATAGGCCTGTAAGACACAACACTTTACAACTATGCATCAGAGTCCCTTCTTAAGCCCCCGTAGCCACATGTAGGCCTCTATGTTTCCATCTGCAGAGTGGGCACGATGATATTACCTCTCTCTGGGCTTTTGGGGAAGATGGAATGAGATGCCAAATGGACAATATTGGCACAGAACAGACGTCTAATCAATGTTACCTGGCATGGTGCAGTATTTTTCTCACACACACACACACACACACACACACACAATCTCTGATCACACTTACGAGGTCATGGATGGTTTCAGAGAACAGGGGCGGTCGGTCTGAGAAGCAGGACAACACGAGCTGAATCAGCACGAGGGAAAAGTAAATGTAGAAAGTGACATCACGAAACACGTCGATTTCAGCATCCTAAATGGGAGCCATGGAAGGAGGAAGAGAAGATCATTTTCTGGAGAGGCCAGGGGAGCAGGGTGCAGACCCAGGAACAAGCTCCCCTGCCCTGAGCCACCTGCCCTAACAGAAGGGAGGCGGTTACACGACAGTGTGGCTCCCGATGCCCTGGTGAGGGCGTCCGATGTGCTGAAGGGAGGCTCAGGCGTGGCTCTGCTCGTACTGGTGGCGGGATTTTGCCAATTCATTCAACCTTCCTGCGCTTCGGTTTTGCCATCTATAAAGGGACCAGCGGTTCTCAATCAAGGGAATTATGCCTCCGAGGGAACATCTGGTAGTATCTAGAGCCACTTCTGTTTACTGTAATGTGGGCACTGCTACTGGCACCCAGTGTGGGGAGGCCAGGATGCCCTCCAAACATCCTACAAAGGTCAGGACAGCCCCTTACAACAAAGACGTCTCACCCCAAAATGTTAGTGCTGAGGCTCACAACCCTGTCAGGGCAATTGTGAGTAGTGGATAAGATTATTCATAAAAAAAAAAAAAAAAAAAACTTAGTCCCTGCCTGGTACCTTGGAAACAGGACCTCAATACATGTCAGCTGCCCTCAGTACTAAAGACCATCTACACCAAACACTACAGGTGATCGATCAATGTGCAGTTACTGACTAGCTTGAAGATGGCAGGGGACGGCAAGTTAGCATCTGAAAAAGCACACTCTTCCCATTTCCTGGGAGCAGCATAGGCAGCCAACGTGAACCACTTCTTGGCTGGAGTGGTGGCTGATGGCACTGAAGTAATAGGAGGGCAGGTACTGGGCCCCCAGAGGCCCAATATCCAGAGCTGACTTGCCCTGCTCTTTAACTGCTGACAGATGCTCAGAGGGTGGTGTGCATTTATTTGCCTGTGGCTCTGACCCCTGGAGAACCCACATGGGCCCCTGAAGCTACACAAGTGGGGCCCCAAAGAAAGAAAGTTCTGGAACAAAGGCTGGAAGAGCTAGGGAAATCCCTGTGGAAGAAACTGGGTCCATGTAGTACCCATCCCCTGGTTCCCGTGGGAACACATGCTTTCCACCTAAGCTGGAAGGAGCAAGCATCCCTCCCAAGGGCCGCTGCAGGAAGATGTGGGAAAAGGCCACCACTTACCTCTTTTAAGGCAGTCATGATTTTGGATCTCAAGATGGCAAGGGCACACAGTAGGGCTATAAGCCAGAAAGTGAGCATGATCCCCGAGGACTGGACTCCCTTCCTTCTCTCGAGCTGAATTAAAAAGGTAGCAAGCAGCTGCAAGAGAGAAGCACACGACAGGAGTTGTCAGAAGTCCAGGCCCCAAACCCCCACAGTCTTGGCACGTATTAGGCCTGGAGCAGGGCTGCCCTCAGCTCAGTGGTACAAAAAACACAGTCTGGGGAGGACACGTGGCTCCACTACCAGCTCTGCTCTTGCCTTGCTGGTGACCCCGGGAGAGTCACTGAACTCCTCTGAGCCTCCGCTGCCTCGTCTGCAAAAAGAGAAAGGACAACAGCACCTAACGTGAAAGTGGTGGGAATTTACGGAGGCCATGTACAGATCTGGGATAGGATGGCGAGGTCAGGGAGGAAGTTCAGTTTACAATAGGGGGAGGCACACATTTTCCTGAATGAATGGGCATGGCTGAGTGCCAATAAAACTTTATTTACAAAAATGAGCCATGGGCCGACCCTTCAGTTACAGGTCATCCCAGCCCTGACAGAGACTAATTATTCTTTGGGAAACAGAAGGAAATGAAGGAAGTTACATCACCTGCCTACATTTATACAACTCGTCTGTGGGAACTTCATCAGCATGATGGTGGACAGGGGAGCCTGCGATTTTATTTCATTCCTGATACCTGGGACTAGTAGGCCATTTCGCACATGATTTAATGATCAGGGAGAGAAAATCCGTGGTAAGACGGCTTTTTCCCGAAAGAAGGAGAAATGGCCATGGCCATTCCCCAAACAAGCAGACTTGGCCTCCAGAGGTGCATCCCCAAAGCCAGTCATGAGCCAGACTTCTGAGGAGTGACCCCATGGCACCTGCCCTTACTCCCCAGAAGCACAGCCACCGATCATTCATCTTCCTGGGGGGTGCCCTCATCTCCCTCACTCCCCACATTTAATATATCAGCAACCCAAACCGGCTCTGCCACCAAGGCCAATGCTCTGTTCATCCACTGCTCATCCTGGACCTGCCCCCTCCCCTTGCTCTGGGTGACCCCATGGGCCCTCCACTGGTCTCCCCGCTTCCCCACCTGCCCCAATAATCCAATCCATTTCCCCATTCAGAGGCCACAATTGGCTTTTGAACACACAGAGCCAGGCAAGCCACACCCCTGCTCCAAAAGTCTCCTTTGAGGACTGGGGGGTTTAACCTGGGGTCCAAGGACCAGGCTGTGGCCAGAACCCAGAGGTCCATGAACTTGGATGGGAAAACAATCACAGCTTTGCTTTATCTCATCAGCACCACCAGTCAGAAGTGAGGGCGATACACCGCAGAGCATTAGCAGTCCCTGGGACTCTGTCGCCATTAGAAACTGTATCTGAAAATACATGGGGGACGAGGTCTCCTGCGCTCACGTACAGCCATCGCTGCTTGGAAATGAAGGAGGGATCCCAGATGCTGGGAGATCCTGATGTGGAACGCACGTATATTTTTTACTTTGTTTTTTAATCTTTTGCTGTTTTTAAGCATGCTTGGTTTCCCAAACCAAGTGCCCTGCAACTGAACAATGGATAAACAATGTGTGCTGAAACCAGGCCACCAAATACACCCAGAAAAACTAAAAAACAAACATCTCTGGACACACACAACACAGCTGGCCTGCAGGTCTGAGAAGTCAGCCTCAAATGGCCAGACAGCACAGTGCCATTCACATGACATTCTGGAAAAGGCCAGGTGATAGGGAACGTTTTGGGGCAATGGGGCTGTTCCAGGCCTCAATGTGGAGCTGGTAGTTGCATGACACTGTAGGTTTATCAAAACTCATGAACTTGTATTTTTCTTAAAAAAGTGAATTTTAGGGGCACCTGGGCTCAGTGGTTGAGCATCTGCCTTTGGCTCAGGTTGTGATCCCAGGGCCATGGGATCAAGTCCCACATCGAGCTCCCCGCAGGGAGCCTGCTTCTCCCTCTGCCTATGTCTCTGCCTCTCTGTGTGTGTGTCTCATGAATAAATAAATAAATAATGTAAAAAAAAAAGTGAATTTTACTATATTTAAATTAAACCTCAAGTAAAAACAAAAACACGATCACAAAATCTTCACATATATACGTGTGTGTAGGATTGGTTTCCTTTGTGATACTACATTTTTTTAATTTTTTTAAGACTTATTTTATTTATTCACGAGAGACAGAGAGAGAGGCAGAGGGAGAAGCAGGATCCCTGCGGGGAGCCCGATGCAGGACTTGATCCCAGGACCCCGGGATCCCTACCTGAGCCAAAGGCAGATGCTCCACCGCTGAGCCACCCGGGCATCCCTCCCTGATCCTGCGTATTTATATTAGGAACGTTATCCTCAGACCTGACTGGCAAAGGAGAAAGGGGCCCATGGCACAAGAAAGTTGGAGAACCAAAGTTTGGGAATGCAGAACCAAACAAACAAACAAAAAAACCCACTTCCCCTGAAACTCAAGGTCCTATGGAGTCAGCCCTCTGCCCTTCTTGCCATCCCTGCTGCCCTCCACTCCTTACTCCCTCTCCCTCAGCCACACAGGTCAACTCCCCCATTTCTCCCTCTGACGCCCAGGACTTTTGCACACCCTAGTCTATTCTCTCCAACTAGACAGTCCCCTGCCCTCAGCCTCCTCAACTTTTTAACTTCCTGCTCATTGTTTCAGCTCGGGCTCTACCACTCCTGGCTCCTTAGCCCCCCAGGCCAAACACGTCCACCAAACTTCACCCTTACAGCACACTGCACAAGAGCAAACTGTGCCCTTTTGGGGGAAGTTGTTCATTGAGTGTTTGCACAACTGCACATATGCTCCACAAGGACAGGAACTGTGTCTGTCTTGTTTCCAATCCCCGCCACACAGTAAGGATAAAAATCTATCTGCTGACTGCTTTCACCCCGTATTCCTAGTGCCATCTCCTCCTGCCCCCAGGGGTGTAGACGGAATGTCACTGTCACAGGAACAGCAGGGTGGATCCTTTCCTCTGTCACGGAGCCTACAGGGCAAGGGAGACACTGAAGATCTCCTAGGCCACCTCTCAGCCAGCTCAGAGTCTCAGAAGGCGTAAGGCCCAGTGACCCTCAGCCCCTCACACCTGTGTCCCCAACATCACAGACACACTCATGAATGAAGAATCAAAAGACCAGGAAGAAGGAAGGTAAGGGGGGTATGAGCCACTCCAGACAACACTAGTCTCCCTTTTACACCTTCTTGCCCAGACGTACAGTCTAAGACCTTCAGGCCAACAAGACCAAGCTCTTCCTTTACCAATTCCCTTGACACACTTATGGGGTGCTTACTACATGCTAAGGCGTGGGGCCCGGCTATGGAGACAGAGAGGTGAGCAAGCCCCCGGGGAGAGCCACGTATTGGCAAAGAAGCCCACAAACAGTGGGGCAGACACCTGGGTGTGAGGCTGGCTCTCCCACTTACTGGCTGTGTGACCCTGAGTCAGTTCCTTTACTTCTCTGTGCCTCAACTTGCTTATCCATAAACACAGGAATAAAGAGCACAAATCCTTTAATGAGTCCACATGTAAAGAGATTGGGGCTGTTAGTAAGTGCAATAAAGATTCACGAGCCTCCGCAATCTGGCTCAGACTTGCCTTGCCTTTCCCATCTTCTGCCAACTGCTGCTCTGTACCCCCTGAAGCCCCACTCCGCAGTCCTCCTTCATGGATGGCTTCTACTCCTTCACCCCCAGCCTCTAACCCCTCCTTGGACTCACTGTTCTCCCCACTTACAACATCCTACCCCGAACCTGCTTCCCTGCTCACTCTCAAACACTCGAGGGCTATGCTTGCTGAGAACTTTCCAGGCTTCTCCAAGGACCGAGGTATGGCATGCATACGCAGGAACGGCCCTTCATTCAGAGTACAACAACGTGGCATGTGGGCGCCAAACCACAGCCTCCACAGTGACCACCCCCTCACTCAGCTAGGTATTTGCTGCATGACCCTGAGGACATTTAATGTCCCTGAGTCTTAGTGTCCTCCCCTGCCAAATGGGGACAAGGCTGCTCTGAGAATAGATGAATTCTAATCTCTCATTTCAAGACATATAAACCCCCAACAACAGCACCAGGCACACATTAAGTACTTAAAACCTGGCAGCTGTAATAAAGCAGTTGCCCTGGGTGAGTGTCCCACACAATAATGGGCCCCCGTGGGGCAGGGTGGTTTCCCATTCAGCTTGGCATCCCACCTCGTAAGCCAGAAGCTGAAAACTCAAGTGGCCGTTAGGTCACAGACAACTGGTATCAATGGCTGAGCTAGCCAGCACGAGAACGGAACACAGCAGACACGACAGGAGATGGCACCCGCCATTCAGCCTCAGTGGCAAGGAGGGTAACAAGGTGTGGTGGGGACTGTGGCAAAGTGCACGGCACAGGCCCCCCTTGAAAGGCTGCAGTCATCTCTCAGGTCCGGCTGATTGTTGTCCCAGGAGACGATGAGGCTGCTGTTGCCATCTCTGAATCGTTCATGAGAAACCCAATTTTTGGATTTTTCTTATGAGATCTTCTCATTTCTAGACGCTGACCAATGGTTTTAGCCTTGGTGGTACCTGGTGGACAGCTAGCTCCTACTTACCATAGTGATGCCCAAGAGGGTTGGGCTGACCAGAAACACCGGGGCCAGGATTTTGCCCCAACTTCTTTCCCAGAAAGAGTAGAAGAGGTCTGCCCAGCAGACGATCCATAGCACAAATCCCAAGGCCTGGAAGAGAAGAAGGACATACATGTCTTACAACAGGCGGCCTGGAACTTCGCCCAGCACCCCTGCAAAAAGCTCAGCCTTGGAGGGACCAGCCAACCCCGAAACCATCACTGTGGTCCTCAGATACAGCACACAGCCTCTGAGCACGGGCAAGTCCTAGGTAGGGCGAGCCAGCCTCCGGGCCATCACACGCTAGCCTGTAACCAGAGTACGATGCCCTCTGCACCCAGGGCATCGCCATTTGTCTGGTCGCTGTTCTTTCCATCACAGGAAAATTCAAGAGCTCAGTCTACAGCTCACCTCCATCTGCCACCCTGAACGCCTGCATAAGGCACCTCATGCTCTAAGCACTCATTCACCAACATTCACGGGGTGCCTGCTATGGGCCACATGTTTTTCAAAGTGCCAAGGATACAACACTGAACAAAACAGACAAAAGTCCCTGCCTTCATCACGGAGCTTCTAGTGGGGAAAAAAATGGGCCAAAACCAACCTGCAAAATGTAGGCTATGATGCCAGAGAGTGAGAACTGACATGAGGAAAAATGAAGCCGGCAACACAGGATGGTCAGGGAGGGCCCTTGCAATCAGGAGACATATAGGTAAAGAGCCAAATGTGGATATTTGAGGGAAATAACAATTCAGTTACAGGGAACAGCAAGTGCAAAGGCACTGAGGTAGGAACTGCGTGTGACAGGTTTATGGCTGCTGTGGAACGAGCAGTGAGTGTGGCAGATGGCTGCAGGGGAGCCTGGGCACTTGATCACGCTGGGCCACAGTGAGGATTTTATTCAACAAGAGGTTTTTTGAGCAAGGCGTTGTTCATTTCTTTGTAAAATCTGTTTTATATTTTAAAGGGAGATGTTGCTCCCCCCAAAAAAGCACAAAGTGCCCCCAAAGGTCTGAGAGGAAGACATTAGATCCACGTAGGAGAGGGAAATCGATAGCGTTTTGTGTGGTATGAACGAGACACGTTTGGATGAGGGTACTGTAGGCAAAGGGGCAGCTTCAGTAAAACCACTCAAGTTCTCTCGCTTTTAGGAAAATTAAGTCTTCAGAAACGTGGCTTTTAAAATGAAGTAAGACACTTGCTAAGTCGAGAAGAGGAAATGGAATAAAGAACGTGACCAGTACCTGCTCTTGACATGTCTTCCCTGAGACAGCCCTGTAATGGGGACAAACAGGCAACACTCCGACCACAGATCCAAATGAACCCCATCAATCCGGGGTGGATGAACACCACACGACCCTAGGTATAAGACCCCAGAGGGACACAACACCTCTTCCATGGCTTTCCAGCTGGACATGCATTACCAGCATCCTGAGGAAACATCACGCAGGCCCCCGCTGAGGAACTCCCTCTAACACAACTGGGCCACGCTCTTCCAATACGTCATTGTCATAAAGCAACAAAGGAAGGCAGGGTGTCCTTCCAGATGAAAGAAAACCAAAGAGACACCATGACTAAAAGTACTGCATGAGGGGCGCCTGGGTGGCTGAGTTGGTCAAGCATCTGACTCTTGGTTTCAGCTCAGGTCATGATCTCGAGGTGGTGAGATCGAGCCCCACATCGGGTTCTGCACTCAGGGGTGAAGTCCGCCTCAGATTCTCTCTCTCCGTCCCGTTCATGCTCATGAATGAATGAATGGATGAATGAATGAATAAAATCCTTTTTTTTAAAGATTTTATTTATTTATTCATGAGACACAGAGAAAGAGGGAGAGAGAGACAGGCAGAGGGAGAAGCAGGCTCCCTGCAGGGAGCCCAATATGGGACTCGATCCCAGGACCTCAGGATCACGATCTGAGCTGCAGGCAGACGCTCAACCGCTGAGCCGCCCAGCTGCCCCAAGACTGGTTCTTGGATGGGGCTGGGGGTGTGGTGCTAGACAGGGCTGTGTAGGACAAGTGACAAAAGCAGAATTCAGACAGAAGATTTTTTTTTAAAGTATTGTGTTCATGTTAAATTGCCTGAATTTAGTAACTATACTGTCGTTACATAAGAGAATGCCCTGTTTTGAGAAAAGACACACCATAAGAATCAACTAGTAAACAGCACAGATGCTATCGATTCTCAAATGACTCCGAAAAAAATAAATGACCTGTGTAACTGGAGAGACAAAGAGCAAATCATAAAACAAGTGTGGCAACATGTTAAAACCTGTTGACTGTAACGGGGATCCAGGGTCAGCGGGGTGGGGTCGGGTGGGGTGGGGGGGAGTTCCTGGGATCCTTCCTGCCACCCTTCTGCAGCATGAAATTACTTCAAGGTAAAGACTATTGGGAGGGGACGGGAGGGGAGGGCAGATAAAGAAATCCCCGGGTCAGGTATGAAGACCTCCTAATTGTCTCCTGATCATCTCGTAGGGGAGAGCTTATCATGCTCACTGTACTGATGGGGGAGCAGGGGCTCAGGCAGGTCAAAAACTGTGCTCAAGGTCACACAGCTGGTAAGAAGCAGAGCCCACCTGTGCACCCAAGTCTGAACCCAAAGCCTCAGCCTTTGCCCACCACCTTCTAGAAGAAGGAACCCACTTAAGCAGAAGAAACGTGTCTGTCTTCACCAACCACCACTCCCCAACCCAAGCACACCCCACCCCACCTGCCACCTCGATGAAACCCCAAGGGACTTACAGTTTTGGTTTTATTGAGATATGTCATCTGAATGTAGCCTCGGTCATGGCGCGAGAGATAGAGGAAGTAGAAGGGGAAGCAGAGCCAGAGGTAACAACAAGGCACCCACACGAGGACCGTGTTCTGAAAGCACTTGGTGAAGTCGGGGTTGCTGGTGTTCCACGAGACATCCCACTCCTGCGGACAAAAACATAGGATCAGGATCCACGGGCCGTGGGAGAGGGGGGCCCAAAGGTCAAAACTCGACACGATGGAGCGCAAGAAAACACATGAGACCCTACCCTGAGGCCCTCTTGGGCACAACGTGCCACCTGGAAAGATCAGGAGCCAGAAAGACCATGAGACAAAAAATAAGGCATAAAGGCAGGTCTTGCCTCACAGAACCAGTAAGGCCTGGGACCTGCGGCAAGTCCCGCCATCATGAAGAAGCTAGAGCCTGTCACTGAAGAAACCCAGAAGGGTATTCCCCTGTCAACTGAAGAGTCCTTGAGTCATTATGAATCACCCTACCTTACCATCTCATCAACTGAGGACTTCAGAAAGTCTTCTTCTTGATCCCCATCACCACCATCGGTGCCACCAACATCACCATCATCATGACCACAGCCACCATCGGCAGCGCCACCACCACCATCATCATCATCATCATCACTGCCACCACCACCATTAGCAGCATCAGCATCATGGATGACGCCCAAGTTGTAATCTAAGTGCTAGGTTCTATTCTAAATGCTTTATATGCGGTTATCTCCCTTAATTCTTTGAGGACTCTGTCATTCTTTTTTCAGAAGGGCGAGCCAGGACACGGACAGGTTTGGTGATATGTGCCAGTACCGCACAGTAGGCAAGATCTGGAGCCCAATTCAAACCCAGCCAATTTGGTTCTGAAGTCCCTGCACTGAACCACTAAGTTATCCAGTCTCGGAAACAAGTTTAATTGCTTTTCTTTTTTTAGGAACCCACATGTGTTTCATTAGAAACGTGCCAAACAGGGGCACCTGGATGGCTCAGTGGTTGAGCATCTGCCTTCGGCTCCAGGGGGTGATCCAAGGGTCCTGGAATCGAGTCCCACGCTGGGCTCCCCACAGGGAGCCTACTTCTCCCTCTGCCTGTGTCTCTGCCTCTCTCTGTGGGAGGGAGGGAGGAAGGAAGGAGCCAAATAGATAAGCAGACACATAATAAATGGATCAAGTATATGGGCCCAAGAATAAACTTCATCTGTCAGTTAGGACTTCTGTAAATGGAGAATTTAATTCAAGTCCTGATTTGACCACTGACAGTTACACAACTTTGGGAAAAGTTATTACCCTACCTTGGGGTTTTCACTTCCTATTTCTACCATGAGTAGGTCAGGTAACATCAGAGATCTGACACTGGTGGCCCCCAGGCCAATTTGGCCCACGGTTTGTTGTTACTGCTGTTGTTTTAGCATGCTTTTTAAAGAGTCTTAGGTTAGATGCCAACTTTTAAAATCAGAAAATTTCATGTAAACATTTAGATCTGGCTCCACTTAGAAAATGAGAAAAATCTGGCAGCACCGGGCCCAAATTCCTGCTTCACAACCATCAGCAGGAGAGCTGGGGAGCAGCCCTTCTTAGGATGAGGTCCGGGTGTTCCAGCTGCCTCGAGGACCCAGGCCCCATGCAGCCTACTTCCCTCCTAGAATTTTCTCCCCGCCACCAGACAAAGCACACTCCAGAAAGCTCCAGGTAGCTCTGATCCCTACAGACTCCCCACAATCAGGTAAGCAGGACCACCAAGGAACTCAGAAACTTAGGGCTCTATAACAAGCTTTCAAGCCACATAGGAGGACATGAAAGAAGGTAATGGGAACAAAAAGATCATTTCACTTAAAACACACATTTCATCAAAATACATGCTCCAAGCTTCTCAGAAAAGACACCTCATTATGAACAACAACACTGAGCATAGTTAACGCTCCTGAAATGCACACTTCAAAATGGTTATTAAGATGGTTAAAAAAAGAAAGGATTTGACATTAAGAAAGAGCGCAAGTGGGGCTCTGGTTATTAAGCAGGTACCTAAACTGGTTCTTCAGAGGTATAATTATTCTAGGATACGAACAGTTACTTCTCCAGAACCAAGAACAAGAAAATCATTGATAAATAAACTTTAAAAGGTCAACGCACACAAAGGGATTAGCTAGGAAACTTCTAGACACAAAGAAATCCTAAAAAAGGATAAAGGTCACGCCTCCGTGGACTTGGTATTTGGAAGACAGCCTTGTAAATGAGAATAAGAGTGGTTTAGATCAAAGACTGATTATTTTGACTGATTTCACATCACTTGTAATTCTTGAGGTGATGGTGGAAAACAGAATTAAACTGTTAGTTGGTTATTATACACAGAACCGTTTCTGAGCAGTTGCCAGAAAAAGCTCATTCCAAAAGAATTTGCCTTTCTTGTGAAAACAATGCTGGGCAATAATATATGCGGTTCTGTATAGCAGAAGCTGGTTCATGTATGAGACATTTCCATAACCTAATCCTTGCCCCAATTATTCCTTGTCTGGACTACTTCAATAATTCTCTAACCATTCTAACCACTCCCTGCTTCCAGTCCTCCTGGCCCCACTCAGTCGTCCCTACTACAGCCAGTTATCTTACCTACTCGGACATCCATACGTGTATCCGCAAGATACTTAATCTACCCACCCACTCACCCATCCATCCATCCACCCACCAATGCACCAACTCATCTATCCATCTACTCACTCCTTACCCATACATCCATGCATCTATCTATCCAGGCACCAACTCCCATCCATCTACCCACCCATGCACCAACTCACCCATCCATCTATCCATTAATCCACCCACCCTCTTCCCATGCATCTGTGCATCCATCCATCCATGTACCAACTCATTTATCTACCTATCTATCCATCTACCCACTCCCTCCCCATGCATCCATGCATCCATCTACCCACCCACACAACCAACTCATCACCCATCTACCCACTCCCTAGCCATGTGTCCATGCATACATGCATCCATCTACCCATCCACCCATGTACCAACTCATCCATCTACCCTCTCCTTAACATGCATGTACCTAGCCACCCATCCATCCATCTACCTGTCTATCCATCTACCCACTCTCTACAAATCCAACCATGCATGCATGCAGCCACCCACCCAACATCTACCAACCTATGCATCAACCATCCATACATCTACCCACTCATGCACCCAACCAACATTTCATCCATGTTTCTCTCTTTGTATTAATTTACTTTTTTAAAAGGTCATACATTTTATGTGTCAAAAATGTTTCAAACTATATAAAATGGCATACATATGGTGAAGAAGTAATCTCCCTCCCTGAACCTGCTGTCCCCTATCCCATCCCACAGGCAAAATTGCCCTTGCTAACATCTTGTGTATTCTTCCAAATATCTTCCAGATGAAGTGTATCGATTTCATTTCCCCAAAAAGTATAAAATATACTGTTCTGTATTCTTTTTTTTAAAGATTTTATTTATTTATTCATGAGAGACACCCAGAGAGAGAGGCAGAGACACAGGCAGAGGGAAAAGCAGTCCCCATGCAGGGAGCCCAATGTGGGACTCGATCCTGGGACTCGATCCAGGGTCCCCAGGATCAGGCCCTGGGCTGAAGGCGGCACTAAACCGCTGAGCCAGCCGGGCTGCCCTGTATTCTGTTTTTAGCCTAATATTAGCAACTGATTTTCTCAGTAACAGAGGTATGTTTTATTCTTAAGACCTTTCTTTTAAATAAAGGTAAAAGTAACATGCCATCTTTGCATCTCAGTCTCTAACCCTGTCTCTAGAAGCAACCATTATGGGTTTTTTGCATATCCTTCCAGAAAATATTTTATGTATGTGTGTGTATATGTGTGTGTGTATACACACACACACACACACACACACACAAATACATATTTTCTGTTATCAAATAGAAAGGAGCATCCACCTCTCACTGTTCTGTACCTTGCTTTTTCTCTTAAGTTTTTTTAGTTTTTTTAAATTTATTTATTTAATCTCTACACTGAACAGGGGGGCTTGAACTCACAACCCCTAGGATCAAGAGTCAAGAGTCAATGCTCTACGAATTAAACCAGCCAGGCGCCCAGCTTTTTCTCTTAAATAACAGGCCTTAAAGGTCATCCTGCACTGCAAAAGAAGTGTTTCCTCATTCTTTGTTCCAGGCACTTGGTATGGACTTGACTTTAACTGACGAGCCTCCTACCGACCGGGCATGGGCTACTCTAATAGACAAACAATGCGGCAGTAAATCGATAACCTGGGAAGTTCCTTGTTTCACATACACACAGGCATATATATATAAGATAACTTTCTAGAAGTGAATGTGTGGGGACAAAAGGTACATGCATCTAAAGTTAAGACAGACCGTGGCCTCCAAGGGGGTATCAATTTATAGTCCGCCGAACAAGGTATAACGGTGGCTACTTCCCAAACAACACGTATTACGAGCTTTTTGATCTCTGCAGAGGTGGATGTGGAAAATAGCTCACTGTAGCTTCACTCCCTCCCTCCATAATGAGTGAAATGGAAGATCTTTCCATATGTGTTAAAAAGCAGTAAGGCTTTCCTGCTCGGGGAGAAAATTCACAGACTTAAGTATTCATGTTAATAAATGGGACAGATCTGATTGTCCATTCTCTCTGGGTACCAGCTTGCATGGCTCCCGGTCCCCTTCAAAAGCCGATCCCTGCTGTGGTTCGTGAGATCTTCCACATCTGAGCCCCATCTATTTCTCCTACAGTTTCTCCCACCCTTGTTCCCCAATGTGTCAACTCCAGTATTCACTCAAAGAAACATTTACCACACGTGCATCAGGCTTGTTCAAGGCACTGGAGACCCAGGAGGGCCATGGTCCCTGCTTTTAAGGCACTCCCTAGCTGCTGGTCAGGTGAATGGTTCTCTGGGATACCTCTGGCTAGATGCTCTTCCTGAAATGTTTTTCTGCTGTAACAAACTCCTATGCATCCCACAAAACCCAACTTGGGCATTTCCTTTAGGAAGCTTTCCTCCCCACTCCCCAAATCCTCAGACTCATCCCCCCAATCTTTGCAATTATTTTCCTACTTGTCACTACCTCTGTTCTACGAGGACCATGCAAGGACCTCAGTGCCAGGACCATATTTATTTACTCTGGACACCTCTCCTCTTCACCTGGCAGGTACCCAGAAATTATTGAGTAAATGGCTCATGCTATGCCTCCCCTCTCCAACATCATCTCCTACTTTGCTTTTTAAAAAATAACAATCTATCCAGGTAGAACCTGGATACAACCCTGGACTTACTGGCTGGGCAGATGCGGACTGAAGTTCAGGCCCTGACCTCATGAAAACCTGTGCGGGTCACTTCACTTCTCCAAGCTTAGTCTCCTCCCCAGTGAGATGGTCAGGAAAACCAAGGGCCTGGAGGGGGTTTTGGCCAGTAGCAAAAGGCACAGTGCATGAGAGGTGTTCTGCATGGGACTGTCATGCTCTAGACACGAGGGGGTGACAGCCAGTAGCAGACGCTAAGAATTCACGCTAATCCCCACCCCTGGCACTGGCAGGGCCCAGACTCAGGAAGCTCAGAGGACAGAGAAACACTTGACTTAGGAAGTAAGCAAGAGGAAACTGGGGAGCATCTAAGGACACGGAATCCCTGGCAAGGAGAAGCTGAAGAAATGCTCAGCTCAGCGAAGGCAGGAGCCAGCCCTTCAGAAGGCAGCTTCCTGCTCCAAGCCGCACGCCCGCCCTGACCCAGAGGGAGAGGCAGGAGGGAGCAGCAAGGGGGGACTGGGGGGCACACAGAGAGGGGAAACCTGCTCGTGAATGTGCAATTTCACTGCTGCAGGAGGCAGCCAAGATGCCACCTGCCCCCAGGCCGCCTCAGCCGGCCAACAGTGGCCCTGACAACTGTCCCCAGAATGAAGACAACAATATCAGGGCGTCCAGTGTGTCCCTCACTGGCTGAGATTATAAGGAATCTTCTGTAAAAGGGACTCCCTTGGCCGCCCCCTGGAGACCAGCAGCGTGACCCCGCTATCTGGGGTTTGGGCAGGAAACAGCAAATGCGGAGGGCCACTGGAAGGCTTAGGAAAGGCGATGACTCACGGAGAGTCTGCGGGCCACTCGTGGCTCACGACCCCAGGGCTTGCAGCCACCCCACTCTTCCTTCCAGCAGCTCTGCCTCCAGATCCAGGGAGCTTCAGCAATCAGGCTGGCCTGACCACTGCTCTCTAATTCTGGAGCGGCCATCGGGCCCCAGGCTGGTGACAAAATTCAACCCTGGGAGAAGGGAGTCCAGAAAACAGTCACCAGTGTGGACCCAGGCAGCGCACCGTGGGGAATGCGGCCCAAGAAAAGCTCCATACAAGAAGAGCATCACAGACTCCCCCAACCCATACGATTAATGGTGTGAGGACACCTCAACAGCCCTGGTGCCCTTTCATGTGCCTCCCCCTACAGCCCCCAGCCCTGATGCACATATCCAAGTCTGCTTGGCCCACAAGCTCGGGGAGTTTGTAACATATCTACTGGGTGCTTTCATCTCACATCCTTCTCTCTTGGAGCAGAATGATGACGACCGGCACGCTGAGCACCGACGTACCAGGCATATCACTCAGTCCTCACAGGAGAGGCACTAAAGCTATGCTCATTTCACAGATGAGGAAACTGAGCCACCGGAAACTAAGGCATCTTGATCCAAATCAATTCAATCACAGCAAAGATGCTACTCTCTTGTCCCCAGTGATGCAGGCTGAGGATGTGGGGTTTATAGGTGTCTCGGCTATTTACCAGGGAAGCACCAAAAGTTGGGAGGGGAAGGAAGGAGTGTCACCTCTGTGGAGAGCTGAGAACAAAGTGGACATTATAAAAAGCGGAGATGAAAGAAACTGGTACTTGGTGCCATGTGGGGGGGAGAGGATGGGGGAAGGGTGCCACTGGATCAAACTTCACCTGCAGTCCTCCTTCCCAGTGGACCTTTCCCAATAAATTCACTATATTGTTTAAACAAGTTTAAAATTAATTTGCTCTTGGGGCATCTGGATGGCTCAGTCGGTTGAGCATCTGCCTTCGGCTCGGGTCATGATCCCAGTGCCAGGCTCCCTGCTCAGCGATGAGTCTGCTTCTCTCCCTCTCCCTCCTCGTCTGCTCTTCCCCTCCCCCCCACCCTGCTTATGCTCTCACTCATTCTAAGTAAATAAAATCTTTTTTCAAAAATTAAAAATAGGGGATCCCTGGGTGGCTCAGCAGTTAGCACCTGCTTTTGGCCCAGGGCGTGATCCTGGAGTCCCGGGATCGAGTCCCACATCGGGCTCCCTGCATGGAGCCTGCTTCTCCCTCTGCCTCTCTCTCTGTGACTCTCATGAATAAATAAATAAAATCTTTAAACAAACAGAGACCACATAGAAATATTTTTAAAATAAATAAATAAATAAAATGAATCTGCTCTCACGATACAAAACATCCCAATAATACAAATTTTGATCCACTGAGTCAACTTTCAGATAATAATATGACTCAGAATTTGACATGCATGAATTTAGGGTTTATACCATTACCACTAGTATATTTCTGGGTAAGTCACTGATCTCTGAGGCTCACATGGCCCACCAGGAAAATGGAGCTAACACCCTCTCCTCCCTAGGGGATCATAAAAACCCACATAAATGATTATTATTATATACAAATTCTTCAGCTGACTCTTTTAGAGCCCACTTCTTTCCTTCTGTTCTCCTCCTTCTTTATTCTCCTTCTCCTTCCACATCATCCCACCCCATCTCCCAAAAAGACTATCCCTTTGTCTCCTAGACCCAGTTTTCTTCTCTATTTGCATGTGACCTTAGACAAGTTACTTAACCTCTCTGAGTCTCATCTCCAAGGCTGAGAATACCTATCTCTTAGAGCTATCCCAAAGGTTAACTAAAATTACACACAGGGTCCTGCACACTATTGTCAGTAATCTTAATTCTTACGTCAGTAACAAAAATCATACCATTACAAAATAATGTATATAACAGGGACGCCTGGGTGGCTCAGCAGTTTAGCGTCTGCCTTCGGCCCGGGATGTGATCCCATGGTCCCTGGGTCAAGTCCCGCATCGGGCTCCCTGCATGGAGCCTGCTTCTCCCTCTGCCTGTGTCTCTGCCTGCCTGTCTCTCATGAATAAATAAATAAAAACTTAAAAAAAATAATGTATGTAACAAATAAATGGCATGTATATTAAGTATATAAATAAAATAATGGTATTAATGAAAACTTATGCCATTGTATAAACTTCACATGGTGATCTTAGATCGTTATGGATAATAATACCAGGTAGCATTAGCTAAGCACTAATTATGTGCCAGGCACTATTTCTGTGCATTTGAAGTGAATTAATTCATTTAACCTCTATGACTACCCGGAAGGGAGGTTTTATTGTGAAGCTCCTTTGCTAGATGAAGAAAAGAGACACGAAGACAAATAACCAGCCGTGGGTCAATCAGCTTGTATGTGCTGAGGCTGGGTCTCAAACTTAGGAAGCCTGACTATTGAGCTGCCCTCCTGATCCCCGTGCTGGCTCCTCTTGAAGGGAAACATAGGAATTTTAGCAGGGTTTTCTGGAGCTGTGCCCGTGTCCATGAAAAATCTGGGCCAAGAGGAAGATGTGAGTCCTTCCATCATCACCAAGTTCAGACCCCATTACCTGTACTCACTGCCCATGCTGCTGTTACAGATCACCATAAACTAGGTGCCTTTAAAAAAAAAAAAAAAAAAAAAAAGATTTTATTTATTTATTCATGAGAGACAGAGAGACAGAGAGAGGCAGAGACCCAGGCAGAGGGAGAAGCAGGCTCCATGCAGGGAAGGGAGCCTGACGTGGGACTTGATACCAAGACTGCAGGATCACGCCCTGAGCCAAAGGCAGATGCTCAACCACTGAGCCACCCAGGGGTCCCATAAACTTGGTGCCTTAAGGTAACACCCTGGTTTAATCCCACAGGTGCAGAGGTCAGAAACCTGAAAGGGGTCTCGGTGAGCTATGGTCAAGGCATGGGAAGGGCTGCGTTCCTTCAGGAGACCCCGAGGGAGAATCCATTCCCTTGCCTCTTCCAGCTTCTAGAAGCCGTCCACATTCCTCCGGTCACAGCCCCTTCTTCCATCTTCAAAGCCAAGAGCCATCAGGCCAAGTGCTGCTCACACTGCCGCCTCTCCTCATCTGTGCTCTCATGTCTCCCTCTTCCATTGACAAAGACCTCTGTGATTCCTGTGCAAGCCCAGATAACCCAGGACACCACCCATCTCAAGGTCAACTATGAATACTGGCCTTATTTCCGGCTTCACGGCTTCTGGGGACCAGGCCAGGGCACTCTGGAGGGGCCGTTATCCAGCCTACCATGTGCCGTCAGGAGCACTCTGGTCTGTCCTCACCTCCATTCAATGGCTCTCCCGCTGGCACCATCACTCCCTTTGGCAGGGTCAAGTCCAGAAGCCACCCCAGGGCTGCCCAGCCCAAGTGGCAGCCCCACACGGAGTGGTCCTGATGCTAACCGCTCTCTCAGCTCAATCGAGCTGGTCACAGAAGTACCGTATTGTAGGGTATGTCCTTGGCAGGGGGCCCCATGGGGCTCCCCCACAGGCTGCTGCTCCGACCTGGCCTACACAGCTTCTACAGGGACACCAGGCCTGGGCCTGCAGGGATGAGGGGAACAGCTCTGCCCAGGGCCCCACTGGCTGACCCCGGGACAGGAGGGGTGGCTCTAGAGAGGAGGGCAAGCAGACAGCAAACAACAGGCGGGGTACACAGTTACGAATCTGAACCGTGGCTCTGGGTCACCTGTTATCTGGGAGTAGAGGCTTCCTCTGACCTATTTAGTCACAAGGACCTACTCTGAACTAGGCATTCCAGTGGGGCCTGAGGGTCCTTTCCCGGATGTGATCGCCTCAGCAACTCATGACAGGTGGCTTTCTATCACTCAGAGGACAATTATTTATCAGGAGATTCCTATGTTCCAATAACATTTGGAGGTCAGGTTCCTACTCTCAGAGGATCATTCTACTAAAACAGGCAGATACTAAATAGCTACGTGCACGTCCAATGGCAGCACATGTCCTGAAGGAGAGTAGAGGGGACAGAGAATAATGGTGGGAGGTGGGTACCATTACAGAAAGAGCTCTGGGCCAGGAGGAGAGCCAAGCAAAGACCTACAGGTCAGAAATTACGTGACACTTTCCCCCATCAACAGGAACAAAAAGTCTGAAGGTACATGGGGGTTCTTAGTGACCCTATACATCCCATTTAATCCTCACAAACAACTCTGGGAGGCAAGCACTATAATTAAACCCTTTTTACAGATACAGAAACTGAGGCCGGGTCACATAACCTGCAGGCAGCATGGGTAGCCAGGAATTTGAATCCGAGGGTAGATGCCTTCATATACCTAGAAAATGTTCTGTTCGTTTTTTTTAATCACATGCATGTACTACTGTTCCCATTTAAAATTAGTATATAAAAAATGATAAAATAAGTATAAAAGGGTATACATATACACATGCTTCTGCAGGCAGGGACATTTTCTTAGAAAGAAAAAGAAAGAAAGAAAGAAAGAAAGAAAGAAAGAAAGAAAGAAAGAAAGAAAGAAAGAAAGAGAGAGAGAGAGAGGAGGAGAGAGGAGAAAGAAAGAAAGAAAGAAAGAAAGGAGAAAGATAAAGAAAGAAAGAGAAAGAAGAAAGAAGAAAGAAAGAAGAAGAACCTATGACCGCCCATACATAACAACGATACCGAAGCCCGACTCCCTACCTGAACCGCCTGACCTCACACGCCCTCAGCCCCCTACCTCCCTTCCCTTAGTTCGTTCTTGGGTATGGGTCTTTCTTCTTTTGCCTCCTTCCTTCCTCCCTTCCTTCCTTCCTTCCTTCCATTCCTACTCCTTCCCTCGCCGCTCCCATCCCTCCCTCCCTCCCCTCCCTCCATCCCTCCCTCCCCTCCCCCCCTCCCCCCCTCCCCTCCCCTCCCCTCCCATCCCGCCCCCTACCCTCCCCCCCTCTCCCTTTCTCTGTCTCTTTCTCTTTCTTTCATTCTCCTTCCTATACTTCCTCACTTCCGTCCCTCCAATAAGAAAGAAGAAGCAACAATCCAGCAAGCAAGCTAACAGGGACTATCTCCAGGGCGGCTAGAGTAAGAAGCCACTATTCATTTTGTTTTATTATCTTTAGCACCATTTGTTTTTTTTCATTCAGCCTGTATTACCTCTAAACTAATAATAACAAAAGGAATTCGCACTTTGAATAAACAAACTGTGACAGCAGGAATTTAAGGGGAGACACTGCTAAATGCTGAGCTGGGAACAAGGAAAACAGACATATCTACTGGGCGCTTGTAATGACCCCAATAGTTGAAATGTCGGGCACAGTGCTAAGGGTTTTCCAAGCATGAGTCCATTCAAAGCCCTACAAAGTCAGGGCTGTTAGAATGCCTCCTTTTCGGACCTAGGGGACTCTGAGGCCCAGAGAGGTTATGGAGCTTGCTTAGGGTCGCAGAGCTGGGCTTTGAACCTAGAGACAGACACCGTGCCCTAACCTCCCAGGCTGCACCACCTCTCAGCCAGGTGCTTGGAACTCCAGGGGATGTGCATGCTCCAGGGCCTTACTAGCCAGCCTGGGGCAACTTGGGAGGCAATATTCTTTTTTTTTTTTTTTTTTTAAGATTTTATTTATTTATTCATGAGAAACACAGAAAGAGAGGCAGAGACAGAGGCAGAGGGAGAAGCGGGCTCCCCATGGGGAGCCCGATAAGGGACTAATTTCGGGACCCTGGGATCATGACCTGAGCCAAAGGCAGATGCTCAACCACTGAGCCACCCAGGTGTCCCCAGGAGGCGACATTCTTTGAGCAGGACATCAAGTAAACGTCCTCAGGCCTTAGGGAGTCCAAGATCAACTGTGCAGAATGGAGAGGTAACGTGCTAACGCAGACGTGGAAATATGCCACAACTCCCCCGACCCACCTACCCGACGTGGACAGTGCAAGGAGACAGCTAAGAATACAAGGTTGGAGGTCTGGGTTCTAGTCTCCACCTTGTCACACACAGATAGGTGCCTGAAAGCAGTGTTTCTCAATCTTGATACCACTGGTATTCAGGACCAGAAAATTCTTCGTTTTGAGGGCTACCTATCCTGTGCATCAGAGGATGTTAAACAGCATCTCTGACCTCTGTCCAGTAAGCACACATCCCATCTAATCCTCACAAACGACTCTCCAAGGCAGGAGCTCTAAATCCCTTTCATGGAAACTCGGGTCTGTAACCTGCAAGCAGCACACCCAGCCACTGTGACAATCAAAAATGCCTCCAGGGATCCCTGGGTGGCGCAGCGGTTTGGCGCCTGCCTTTGGCCCAGGGCGCGATCCTGGAGACCCGGGATCGAATCCCACGTCGGGCTCTCGGTGCATGGAGCCTGCTTCTCCCTCTGCCTGTGTCTCTGCCTCTCTCTCTGTGTGTGACTATCATAAATAAATAAAAAAATTAAAAAAAACAAAAACAAAAAAAAACAAAAACAAAAACAAAAATGCCTCCGGACATTGCCAAATAGCCCCAGGGGAGGCAAAAATTGCCCCTTCCACCCTAAAGCAGTGGCCTCACCAGGCCTCAGTTTATCTGTGAAATGCGTTCTAGAACCTAAGCTATTACAGATTCATCAGGAGGGTTAAATGATATGACCCAAAAGGGTTCCAGGTTCAGTTCCTGGCCAAGAAACCAATCAATAAAACACAGGGTTGGTTGGTTTCTTTCATCCATCCATCCATTCATTCATTCTCTCCATCACATGAGTGTTTATTGAGTACCTACTCTGTGCCAAGCTCTGGACTCATCAAGGGGATGTGGGGATAAATCAGACACAGTCCCTGCTCCCTAAGACTCACAGTCCACTGAAGGAAGACACAAGGTCACAGAACATAACTGCAAAGGGCAATGTTCGCTATTCAGGAAAGGGAAGGGTGTTGGGACGGCAAGCATCAAGGTGGGGGTCAGGGAAGGTGACATTTCAGCAGTGGAGAAAGCAAGGGTCAGAAAGAGCCCGGCATGCAGAGATCTGGGGCAAGCACCTCCAAGGCAGAGGGCACCAGGGGCAAAGACATCATGTGGGTAGCCACCTTTTCAAAAATGCAGAAGGGAGGGAAGGATTCCAGAAGATGAACACAAGTAGGAGCAGCAAAGACAAGGGATCCTGGAGCTGGAGGGCCTGGGTTTGAATCCAGCTGCCAAAGCTCACTTTTGCCCCTTGACCTTCAGGTAATTAGCTAAACTCTCCGGCCCTGGTCTCCTTCACCTGCAAATATATCTAATAATGGAACCTGCTGTGCAGACCTTGGGTTAAGGGCTTAGCTTGCCTGGAGATGCCTAATCAGCTCTGGGCAGCATGGACTGGGATGTGTGGGGGTGTAGAGCAGGGCGGCCACGAAGCCAGTGTGAAGCCACGGGGCTGCGACTCAGGCTGATGAGAGTATGAATAGGAGAGGAGCCCGTACAAAGCACTGACCGTGTGTGCCAAGCACTGTGTTCCTGCTTTAATTTACTTTTATTTGTATTTTTTAAGTAGGCTCCACACCCGGCATGGGGACCAATGCAGGGCTTGAACTCACAACCCTGAGGCTGAGACCTGGGCTGGGATCTAGAGTCGGACGCCTACCCAACCGAGCCACCCGGGGGCCCGTGTTGCTGCTCTGACATCCATCACTCCGTTTCCTCATCAGAGCCACGCCCTATAAGGCAGGTCCTGCATTCCCCCCATTTTACAGAGGGGGACACGGAGGCAAGCAGAGGTAAGAAGACTTGTCGGAAGGCACACGGGCAGGACCTGGTGGGAGCTGGGTTTGAACCCCGACAGGCTGGCTGCAGAGCCCCAGCACAGGCACAGAAGGAGAAGTGCAGGACACAACCAAGCAAGGAGCCCTGTTTCTGAGGAGCAGAGGTGAGGTGACTGCTGGGAACAGATCCAAGCGCGAGATCCCCCGCGGAGGGACAGGGCTGAGCCAGAAGCAAGCGGAGCTGAGGAGCACAGGGAAGCAGGGAGTCAGGTCAGTCAGGTCAGGGCCTGCTGGGCTTCTGGCCATTAATCCTATTTACAGAGACAGCAGGAAGCCTCCACTGCCCCGGCAGAGGCTGGAGAGCAACTAGGAGGTCTCCGGCCTGTCCTGCCCCGACACAGAGAGAGGCCAGGGCAACCCGCGGTGAGAGAAGGGCAGCAGGTGCCAGCATCACGTGGGCAGCCATGTCCCCCGCCTGCTGCTGCACTGAGCTGTGGCCTTTCCTCACCCTCTGACTCACCAGAGCTAAGAATAAAGCCCAGAATTATTAACGGGGGTGGGGGTGGGGTGTAGAAGGGTTACATCCAGACTCTACCGCCAGCACCCAGGAAGTCAGGCCATGGCCCTGTGTAAGCAAGAGCCTCAAAGCATCACTGCATCCTGGCACCCAAGGTGCAGAACTGAACACCTGAGCAAGACAGGGACAGGCGCTACCTGCAAATCCAAGACTCTTGGCTTAAGAGGACTGACAGCCAAGATGAAATCAGAGCCACGGCTGCCTGTCACAGGTGTCCAAATGTCAACCGCAGCCAGTAGCTTGCTCTGACCCGCCTTGACCCCAACTCTCCCAGTGTTGGGCCCTTCCCTACAAAGCATGCCCCTGCTCTCATGGTCCCCAGCCCACCCTGACCATTTTTGCTGATTTTGTCCCCAGCCACCTCCTGTCCTCTGATCAGACTCTGGAGCTTCAGGAAATCCTCCATTTGGTCACATTCTAGGGACCTGAGAGGGGTGAGGCATATACCAGCTAGAAGAATATATCTGAGGACACAGCAGTAAACAGGACACACAGCATTCATCTGTTAACTGAGCACTGCTTCCAGCTGCTGAGGACCCAGCTGTGAAGGGCAGGCCTGTCCTCATGGAACTGACAGCCTTATAAGAGGAGAGAGAGAGGGGATCCCTGGGTGGCTCAGTGGTTTGGCGCCTGCCTTTGGCCCAGGGTGCGATCCTGGAGTCCAGGGATCAAGTCCCACATCGGGCTCCCGGCATGGAGCCTGCTTCTCCCTCCTCCTGTGTCTCTGCCTCTGTGTGTGTGTGTGTGTGTGTGTGTGTGTGTGTGTGTCTATCATGAATAAATAAATAAATAAATCTTAAAAAAAGAGAGAGAGAGAGCGTCAACAGGATAAAGGGAAAAACCATACACACATACATATAGTGTGTATAAATATACACACGTACATATATATGTGTGGGCATGTGCATGTGTGCTATGATGAAAACGACTCAAAGAGGTAGGAAGAACTTGCTGAGAATGGGTATTTCAGTAACACATTAAAGAAACAAGGGAGTATGGGGCAGCCTGGGTGGCTCCGCAGTTTAGCGTTGTCTTCAGCCCAGGGCATGATCCTGGAGACCCGGGATCGAGTCCCACGTCAGGCTCCCTGCGTGAAGCCTGCTTCTCCCTCTGCCTGTGTCTCTGCCTCTCTCTGTGTGTCTGTCATAAATAAATAAATAAAATCTTTAAAAAAAAAAAAAAAAAGAAAAAGAAAAGAAACAAGGGAGTAAGCCAAAAGGCCATTTGGGGGGAAAGCACTGGAAGCAGCAAGTACAAAGGTCCTGCGGTAAGAACATGTCTGGTATTTTGCAGCAATAACAGGTCAATATGATTCAGCAGTAGTGGGAAATGAAGTCAGGGAGGAAGGCAGGGGACAGGGAGGGACAGACTACGCAGGATTCACAGGTCATTACAGGCACTTTAAACTTTCATTCTGAGTGACATGGGGACCACAGATTTCAGGCCTTCATCTAATTTCAGTTTCCAGAGAAATTGCTTCCACAAGTTTTCCCGCAGGGAACATCTGACAAATGTTTGGAAATATTTCTGGTGTCACTACTGGAGTGGGACTTAACGCTCTGGGCGTTTCGTGGGCAGAAGCTAGGGATGGTGCCAAACATCCATAATGTAAGGACAGCCCCACCACAGGGAGGTACTCAGCCCCGAAGAGCAACAGTGCTGGGCTGAGAAACCCCATCTAACAGAGTCCCTGCCCTCATCATATCCCGTATCAGGCACAGTTTCAGCCTTTGACCACATGACACTGGGCAACCAAGCCTGTTTCCAAAGCCATAAAGTGTGGATACCAACAGAATGAAGCAAATAAGCATGCAGTTAAGTACAGGCCAGAACATGCAGCGGGCACTCAATAAATGTCACTGTCTTATTGGGATTACTTCCAGATCTACCTCTTCCTATGCTGCTTCGACATTTTCATGAGTTACATGCAAAATATTTCACCATGCATGAGCATGATATCGCATATGGATGGAGCCAGCAGGAGACAAGGGCTGGCTGTGCCCTCACCAAGCTGACACTCCTTCGTGCCTCGATTTCCCCGGGGGGGGGGGGGGGTCCTGGCCTCCACCTCATCCTGCCTGAATTAACCCAGTCCCAAAGCACCTGCTCCGCTCACCAGGGGTTCTGATCACCCAGATCACTTTCCCAAATGACAATCTCTGCTTCCTCCACAGGGAAGGTGCTTTGGAAATGCCTTTAAATGGCAGAAGCTGGGAACAACAGAAAATATCAACTTCCTTTTAAGTTGATTTTCATAGGCTGTATGGGACTCCGATTTAAATATATGTGTGCACCCAACAGTAAAAAGTTACTCTTGCCTCCCTCTCCCTGACAAGTCACGTCCGCTCTGCACCGTCCCCCGCACCCCATCTCCGTATACAAACCCAACCCCACCTTTATGAGTTTCCTTTGTACCTTTCTGGAATTCTTTAGGCAAATACAGCTACATATTCTTATTTGTCCCCTTCTTTATCCAAGAGGTATTATACCAAATACAACGACTATATCTTGACATTTTCACTTAAAAAAAAGGGGGGGGGATCCCCGAGTGGCTCAGTGGTTTCGCGCCTTGCCTTTGGCCCAGGGCGCGATCCTGGAGTCCCGGGATCGAGTCCTGCATCAGGCTCCCGGCATGGAGCCTGCTTCTCCCTCTGCCTGAGTCTCTGCCTCTCTCTCTCTCTATCATAAATAAATAAAAATAAATCTTTAAAAAAAAAAAAAAGGATCTTGGAGGCAGGCCCTGTCCTCACTTGTTCCTTTCTTCTGGAAGCATCCCCACTCCTCTGCGGAATGGCGGGACATCATCTATTTACCCAGGCCCCTGCTGCCCACCACTTGGGTTGCTGCCAATCTTTTGCTATTCCAAACAATGACTCAAGGAATCCCCTTAGAAATTATTCCTCAAACTGAAGAAAACACAGAAGGCCTGACCCAAGGGTCAACAGCTTCGCTTAATCACTCCTAAAACCTCCCAGGCGGAAAACAAGGTGGTGCGGGTTAAGTTGGATAAGCCGGAGATACACAATGAGCGTCATAAAAGCGGTGATGAATGTTGGCCCGGTCACCCCTGTGGGAATCCAGTCTGTAAAACATCACGAAATGCATCAGAAGGAAACGGAATCCCAATCCTGGAGGGCGATGTGCATCCCCACGTCCACTGCCGCATCACTCGCAACAGCCAAGACGGGGAAACTCGGGCCCACGGGCCGACGACGGGATAAAGAAACCGTGCCGTATACGGACACCACGGAGCATCGTCCGGACATCAGCAGAGCATCCTGACGTGCGTGACAACAGGGATGGACCGTGAGGGCTTTGTGCTAAGTGAAATGAGGCAAACAGAGAAAGACAAACAGCGTGTTCTCATTCGCGTGTGCGATCTGCAACAGCTGAACTCCGACGCCGGGCCGGCTCGGATGGTGGAGCACGCGACTCTTGATCTCGGGGTCTCGTGAGTTAGAGCCCCACGCTGGGTATACAGATCACAATCAATCAACCCACTTTAAGAAATAAAAATAAAGGGATGCCTGGTCGGGTCAGACGGTTGAGCAGCCGACTCTTGGTTTTGGCTCCGGTCATGATCTCAGGGGTCACAGAATCGAGTCTTGCCTTGGTCGCCACGCTCAGTGGAGAGTCTGCTTGAGATCCTCTACCTCTGCCTCTGCCCCACTCATGCACACTTGCTCTCTCAAATAATAAATCTTTACAAATAAAGAAAATATATCACTAAAATCATTTCACTTGCTTTTTATTTTTTTTTAAAGTGGCAACCAGACAATTAAAACTCCAAACGTGGCCTGCGTTCTATTTCTATCAGATGGTACTGGTCCAAGCAATGGATGGCAGAGAAATCATCAAGGAAATGACAGCACATGGATTTGTTTTGAATATAACCTAGCCATGACCTCTGGTATCTATCTGATAAACATGAAGTCCTTTTATTAACATGAAATAATAAAAGTAGAAAGTGGTATACCACTAGAAGATAGGGGATTCACTCAATCCCTTCCACACCTGGCAAATAGTTCCTGGGTTACTACCCAGGCTCCTAACTGGTTGCTGGCCTCCACTCGGGCCTCTCTTCCACCCCACAAAGGGATACCTTCAAACTGTAACCCAAACCTGATACTCTCTGCCTGAAGCTCCTCACTCACTGCTCTTGGACCACCCTATGCCTCAGGGCCTTTGCACAGCTGTTCCCCTGGAACCCTGACCCCTTCACTGCCCTGCCTGCAACCCAGAGGCAGCCTTTGGGCCTCAGCAGAAGCAGCCCTTCCTCGGGGAGGCCTGCCCACCTCCCCACCTCTGTCAAGCACATCAAATCCCTGATTTAACCACCTCAGGGAGCTCTGTACATTTCCCACAGAGCACTCACCATATAGTCATTAACTACTTTTTTCAGATATTACTTGATGTTTGACATACTATCTTAACACTGTAATGTTTTATATGTCCTGGAATATGCAATACAGCATATAACACATTATGTGTAATACACATGATAACAAAAACCACATAAATGGCCATTTGCTGAGGTCAGGGGTTGGCAGACTTTAAGTCCATGTGCCAAATCTGACCCTCTGCCTGCTTTGTCTCCAAACTAGGAACCAATTTCACATTTTTAAAATATAAAATATAAAACAGATGATTTGCCTGCTTTCAAGCACAGTCACTTGATTTGGCCTTGGCCCACAAAACTATTTACCACCTGGCTCCTTCCAGAAGAAGTCTGCAAACCCTGGCCATAGGTCAAAATTGTTGAAGGTCAGTTAATTTCATAGGACTTGATCTGATGTTACTTCAGACATGAATTTTTCCCCCACCTGCCCTCCCCTGGACTATCACCTCTGTGGGGGCAGTGAATGCCCAGGCAGTGACCCTGGATTTTTCCCCTCCTACCAGCTGCAGCTCCTAGCACATGGCAGGTGCTCAGCAGCACCTGTGGGATCTATGAACCAGACACCAGAGTCTCCGCAAACTGTAAACATAACATTTATGACCCATTACACGAGGCACACACCCGGCCATGCCTGAAGGACACAAACACAAATAATGTTCCAAAATCCACCATAGGGATGGATGCACACCTCTGTGCCTCTGTGATTATCCTAGGAACCACCAAATTGTGTACTTTAAATGCATGAATCATATGGTGTATGAATTGTATCCCAAAAAAGCTGTTAAAAAAAAAAAAAGACGATGACGACCCAGGGTCATTTTAACTATTTGAATTCTCACCTCACATAGGTTGCCTTTAGAACCTGACACCCTTCTCAAAAACAAATACACATCCTTCATCACCTCAGTAAGAAGATAAATCATCTAGACAGGACTCGTTTGCATTTGCTAAAAAATAATAATAAATTTGAATGCTATGTCTTTTCCCATTGCTATGTTGCTTTTAACTAGATTACGTGTCCCCTTAACCTGAGATTCCTCACCCTTGGCACAGCTAACATCTGGAGCCAGATCATGCTGTTGTGAGGCTGTCCTGCCCATGGCGGGATGTCCAGCAGCATCCCTGGCCTCTACCCACCAGATGCCAATAGCAATCCTCTGCCACCAAGTCATGATAACAAAAACGTCTCCAGAAAGTGCCCACGTCCCCTTGTGGGGGCACAATCACTTCAGTTGAGACCCAACTGTTTTAACGGTTTTTCTACATGGCCTCACTCCTGCCACCAGTATCTAGTGACTCCAAAGACCATCCACGTGCCTGTCCATTCATTTAAAATGTTTACTGAGCCCTGTTTGCAAAAGGAGTTGAACCATGCGATCCACCTATCTATCCTGCCCTCAAGAAGCTTAGAATCAGATACAGGAAGTAGGGTGTTAGCTATACAGCTATAACAAAAGATTTTTCAAGTACTACGTGTCACTGAGGAATTACACATAAGTGACAAGAGATCTCCAGAGCAGTCAGAGGGACTAAGTCACCAAGTCAAGGGGATGAAAACTCTGTTTCCTCATCCTCACAGCAGGGACAACATGTGCTTCTCAAAGTCATCGCAAGGATGAAATCTACACATTACGTTATTTCATTTTCATCCCCCAGTGGGATGTTCCCATTTTGCAGGAAAAGCAACCAAGGAACAAAAGGGTAAAGCAACTTGCCCCAGGTGGCACAGCCTGGAAGTAGAAGGAGTGGATGTCAACACAGGCAGGCTGGCTCATGCCGCAGGTACCGCCTCCCCAAGAAGTCGAGCACGGGACAACAGGTGGGCACCTGGTGACCTATTAGTGAAAGTCATTGTCATTGTTGCTTCCACTTGGGAGCTCAGGGCAGGTTTCTCAAAGTAGGTAAGACCTAAGGGCAGCAAACATGCCGAGATGTGCCATCTCGGAGATGGGGCAACGCGTTCTAAGGGGAGCGTGGAAGAGTATCCAAGACAAGCTTCGGGTACGCATGTCCATCCACAAGGAGAACAGAACGCCAGGAGGGGGATTGGGCAACAGATGGGCAGGGAGCATGGGCCAGGGCCTGAGCAAGTTAAGCAAAGGAAAACCCAAGCCTCACTTGGGATTCCCACCAGGAAAGTGCTGCATCATCCACACATTGCAAAAGCTCCCAGGCATTGTGAAAGCGAGAGCCTCAGTTTCTGGCTCATTCTTCTCAGACCCTTCTCTTGAGTACGGCCCAAAACAGGAAACTGGGAAATCCACCACCATCCTCTGAAAGTTCCCCGAGAGGCCCCCGCCCCAACATCCGAGCTCTCCCTCTTCCCTATCCCAAGGTCCCTCTACTCCAAACAGAAATCCAAGCTGCGTGCTCCCGATCTGTGCCAGAGAGCATCACAGGGAGATGGACCGGGAGGACGTGGTGTCCAAGGGAGGACCATGACGCGGTGGTCAGGAGCACCACCCTTGGTGCAGACAACCTAGGCTGAAGCCCTAGCAACACCTCTTCCTGGCTGTGTGCCCTTGAGGAAGTCACTCCACCTCTCTGACTTGTGGTCACTCACTTCTCAGATTGTTAACCCTCCGTGTTCGGGGAGAGGTTAGCTGTTGGGGGCCAAGTTCACCGCTGTCACCTCTAAAACATTGCTACTGCTACGATTATTGCAGCCTCACCACCCCCGAGTGAGCATGACACCCCCAAGTGAGCTCAGGACACCATGTGCCACAAGGCCGAAGCCACTCAAGAGATTTTTATTCCATCTCGTTCCAGCATCAGCCAGAGTCATCTGGCACAGCCTGCTGGAAAAGACTGCTCCGGGCCACCCCGGAGTCCTGCTGTCCTGCCACTGACTGGGAAGCACCCACAACGGCTATTTTAAAACAGGCCACTAGGGACACTCCCATCACCGTGGCAGGATGGTGCCACGCCTAAGAGCCTGGACTCTGGGCCAAACGGGCACCGTTCAGTCCCAGCTCTGCTGCAATATGAGCTGTGGGACGTTCAACAAGGTACATAACCTTCCTAGGTCTCAGGTGCCCCATCTGTAAAATGGGGGTGATAACTAATCTACCAACTTTGTAGGCTGTTCTGAGGGTTAAATGGAAAGCATTTTGAACGAGGCCTGGGATTCATGAGCAACAGGAGTGTGAGTTAATACTCTCATCAGCCTTAACCTAGCCCGGCAAGGCACAGTCATCTCCCCGGCCCCCCGAGATGCAGCCCTGACACCCGCCCGCAGGTCTCTCACTGCTCCTTGAGCTCACCCAGCTTCTTCCCACTGGCTCTATCCTGGACCTAGAATGCCCCGGCCTGGTCAGCAACATCTCATCCCTCCACGGCTGCCTGAGATGCCAGCTGGTGGAGAGAGGCCTCATCTGGCTAAAGTGCCCAACTCCACCAATATTCACTAGGACCTAAATGCATATTTCCTTCAGCACCCCAAAGTTTATATTCCTGTAGCACAGGGCAGGGGTTCCCAGCCAGACTCTGGGTTTGAATCTGGTTCTGCCGTCTACTAGCTGGGTGACATCACCTCTCTCTGCCTGTTTCCCCATCCATCGGATGGGAATAACCACAGTCCCTTCTCCAGAGGTTATTTACTGTGGGATGAAATCACGGTGCTCATAAGGCATCTAGAACATTCCCTGGCACTTAGGCATGCTCTAGAAGTCTACGCTCTCAACTCTTTTTCCTAAGGAGTTCCAACTGGAACTCTACCTGGAATCTTCCCAAAAAAAGACCATGCCCTTTCAATTCACCTGCATACAGTAGGCTCTCATTCAATATTTGTTCAGCAAACAAAAGGAGTGAACCAAACTACCCGAGGAGCAACCCAGAAACATGCAAAGGAAAGCTAGAGATTCCATCCCGCCTGAAACCCAACAATCCCAGTTATGGGCACGGGTCCAAAGGAAACAACTCCAAGAGCAAGAAAAGGAGCAGTCTGTATATGCTGGCCCCTTCACAGCCCAAACCAGGAAGTTCCCAGGCACGCTAGAGCTAAGCAAACAAGGGCAAAGGATCCCGTTGAAAATGACCCAGTTGTCACAAATCAAAGTGAGGGGGCACCCCCAGCTCTGCAGAAGCCATCAGCAAAGAGGGGCAGGCGCAGGCCCCCTGGGTCCACACTCTAGACCAAGAACTAGAGCAAAGATACCAACTACAAGGAAGACTGCCTATGAGCTGGGTGCCAGTCAAGGGAAGGTTCTGATCAAGGAAACAGTGCTTAAGGTGGAAGGGACCAGGGCAGCTTTTTTGCTAGAGAGGTTTAGATACCATCACAGCAAATCCTTCCACAGCCTGGACATAGACTATAGCACTGTGCATGTCTCCTCTTGTCCAATCCCTAAAATAAACCTCTGACAACCCAGGTATTACTGTTCTCCATGTGATAGATGAGGAAACTGAGGCACAATGTCCAAAGTTCTGGACCTGAACCAAGAAGGCTGTGCTACCCAGAGAAGCAGAAGTTAACCATGGCTGACTTGGCCAGGGGTGGGTGGGGAGATGGACCCAGGACCTTATCACCATCCATACTTTCCCATCTCAGCATCCTCGGACTCCCCTTTAGACCAGAGCAAGGGACTGCTGTGTACTGATGATGATGACCATTTCAACAAGGACAAGGGACAAGCAGTAGTGACAGGACCAGCACTCAGGAACAGGGCTAGCACCTTAGTCTACTTGAATTCTTTTAAGTTGACAATTCTATGAGGTGGGCACTACCATCATTCTCATTTTGCACACAAGAAAACCGAAGCACAGAGAGGTCAAGGGACTTGTCCAAACTCACACAGCTAGCAAGCAGCAGAACTGGGATCTGAATGGAAGCTACACTAGCAACCTGTACTGCTATGTCCCTCTGAGCATCCCCCTCCGAGAGACAGGGAGGCCGCTTGTGTCACTCACCAGGGATGTATTCCCAGTATCTGACCTACAGCAATAAGAGGATTAATTCACAGTAGTGGGAAGAAGGGAGGGAGAGACTGGAAGCTATTAATTCCAAACCCACGTTTCAGGGTGCCTGGGTGGCTCAGTCAGCTAAGTCACCGGCCTAAGTCACCTGCCTTCACCTCAGATCACGATACTGGGATCCTGGGGTCCTGCCTGAGAGGTCCCTGCTCAGCAGGGAACCTGCTTCTCCCTCTCTCTCTGCCCACCTCCCACTTGTGCTCTCTCTCACTTACTCACAAATAAATAAAATCTTTTTAAAAATAAACCCCAAATCCTTCACATTTTCCTCTGATATCAGCTTCTCCCGATCAGGGAATCCTACAGCCTCTGCTGGCTATCTCTGCACAGCACAACGTCTCTGAAACTAGGATGCATGCCATAGCTGCCAGGCCTTTTGGATTCGACAGAAGGCAGGCCAGCCCGGATCCTTGATTGATCCTCATTGAACTCACCTTTAGGGACAGCAAGAGGCTTTTTCCTAAGTTTCCAGAATCAAGAAGGAAAAGTGAAAAATGCAAAACAGCAATCGCCGCCCCCCCCTCCACCCACTCCCCCTCATTCCCCACCCCTCCACTCCTCCCCCCCACCCCGCCTCCTCACTACTGCTCCATGCACAACACTGCAATTAACTTTAACGGAGGCGGCGGGGCGGTGATTGTCAAGCAAACTGACCGGGCCAGCTTGGGCAGAGCTGCCAACGGCACCTCCGACCACATCCACCTGCCTTGTCTACACACTTCCTTCCCCAGGTCAGGGTGTTTTTGCCAAACCCAGGCAGAGAGGAGGTGATAAAATCTCGTAGCTGACAAAGTACAGCCCTTTCCCATGGGCACGGTCACCAGCAGGCCACTGTTTTCTGCCTGGGCCCACAGGAGAAATCCTCTCTGCACTTGAAAGCGGATTTGCCCGGCCAGAGGGTCACGAATTCCAACCACTTCAGGCTCCCGTACGCGCCCTGTCCCCCCCATGTCTGTACGGTCCTCGGGGTGGGGAGGCACACGGGACCCTGAATCCATATCCACATGCAAACTACCGAACAGGTTCACTGGAGATCTGACATCAGGTGTGGGGACAGGCCTGGAATCCACTAGCAGGCTACAGCCAGCTGCACAGTGTCACAGTTACACGCCCATGAGTCACCCGAAAAAGACAGAACTGCACGGAGACTGAGTGTTAGCCAACTAGCAAAGCATTACGTTACCCACGGCCGCATGTGGCCTGAATCCAGGCGAGGGCTTCTTTTTTTTTTTTTAAGATTATTTATTTATTTATTTATTCATGAGAGACACAGAGAGAGAGGCAGAGACAGAGGGAGAAGCAGGCTCCCTGCAGGGAGCCGGACGTGGGACTCGATCCCAGGTCTCCAGGATCACGCCCTGGGCTGAAGGCGGCGCTAAACCACTAGGCCACTGGAGCTGCCCCAGGTGAGAGCTTAACCTCAGCATCAGGGACACGTGCACCCTGATAACTCTTTGTTCATGGGGGAGGGGGTGGGGTGTAACAGCAGCAGCGTCTACCCAGTCCGGGCTTGGAGTACCCTCCCTCCAGGTGCGATAACCTAAAACGCTTCCAGATGTTGACAAATGTCCCGCGAGGGCAAAATTGCCTGGCGTTGAGAACCGCTGACCTGGGCAGTCTACGGAATACCCTATGTTTTCATTTTAGTAATGAGCTGGTTAATAGCTATTTGGTAAATACTTGAATACAGCCACCCTGTGACTTTGCATGTGTTCCTAAAAGTGATAAGCAACTGCGTTCAGGATACATCGATTTAGGTTTTAAAAAAGTGAATTGCTGGGACGCCCAGGTGGCTCAGTGGTGGAGCATCTGCCTTCAGCTCAGGTCGTGATCCCGGGGTCCTGGGATCGAGTTCCGTGTCAGGCTCCCCACAGGAAACCTGCTTTTCCCGCTGCCTGTGTCTTTGCCTCTCTCTCCGCATCTCATGATAAATAAATAAAATCTTTTTTTTTTTTAAGTGAATTGGTTTAAAGGAAAATATTAAGTAACCAAGTACACGGCAGCCTCTCCCAACACCTTTCTCCCACTAAAAAAGCAGAAAACCAAATGCTCACTTGCCCTATCGATCCCATAACTTACAGGTTCTCTAGCCCAGCAAGGCTATTCAGGAGACTCCCAAAAGCTGTGGACTGAATGGGGACAAGCCACGGATGAGGGCCCAGTCCCACAGGCACCGAACCTCAGAGGTTCTGTCTCCTGCAAGGGGCACCTAAGAGAGGACGAGACATGCCCCTCCAACACCCACCCACTCAAGACTCCCTTCACATTTTTCCCAGAAGCTCCCTGTGCAGAGGCTAAGACAACAAGGCTGGGACCCATCCGCCTTGAGAGGGAACAATTATTAGCAAATTACTTAATTAGGTCCATGTTGACATTTCATCAAGTAAATATGTCAATGAAAAAAATGGGTCATATCTGAGATGCACTAGTAAGTGAAAACAAAAAAAAATGAAGAGTTGGTTTTTACAGGATCCCATCCCTGTTTTTACAAGACACTACATATTTAGCGTAAGTGGCAAAAACAGACTGATTTGAAAGTTAAGACGCCAATCTGCCAATAAGAGATTATCTCCAGAAGACTGTAGTTACGGAGGATTGTACTATATACTCCATCCTGTACGGTTTCATTCTATACTGTATCTCTTATAATATCAGACCAAGAAGAGAGTCAAAGAAAAAAGTCCCTTTAAATAATTCAATCACTGCCATGTCTATGGTAACAGAAAACCTGGAACCTTCCAAGTATACAAATGTCAGCAGTTCTCAGAACTGTTACAACTTGGGGCACCTGGGTCGCTCAGTCAGTTGAGTATTTGCCTTCAGCTCAGGTCATGATCTCGGGGTCCTGGGATCGAGTCCCCCATCGGGCTCCCCGCTCTGGGGAGAGCTTGCTTCTCTCTCTGCCCCTCCCCCCTGCTCTTGCTTGTACTATCTGAAATAGAATCTTAAAAAAAAAAAAAAAAAAGGACTGTCACAACTTGACTTGTATGCCATCGATTTAAATACTTAAGCAAGTATGCAACTATGAAGAAAAGCATGGGGAAAATCAATTTTCCCCATACACCAGCCCAATTTCAAAGCTGATACTCAATACCCCAGCATGCCTCACTCAGACCCGGTAAACACCACAGACACCTGGTAACAAAACCACAGACACCCAGTACCACCACCACAGACAGCCAGTAACAACCGGGCCAATTAACCCGAATTGTCTCAGAGTCTGGGGACAGGTGTCTGAATCCATGTGGTCAGGCTGGGCTCTTTCCCAACTCTGCCAAGGCCTGCATGGGCCCAGGGGTTGCAAGGAAATGATAAACCAGAAGAGAATCACGACACCCGAAATGCCCTCTCCACTGCCCTCGGCTGTCCAGCCTCCTAACCATGGCCAGTGCCCACTGGAGCTCTGCATCCCCTGCGCCTTACCTCTTCCTTACAAGTATGTAAAATATGCAATGTCATCATAATGCCACCTTTACAGGTGAGTAAACTGAGGCTCCCAGAAGTAACCAGCCCAGGGTCATATGCTGGGAAGTAGCAGGACGGATTTTGAAACACAAGCTCCTGAATCTGGCCTCTTTGATCCCAGACAGAGAACTCCCTGGCTTTCTTTGAAGCTGTACTTTCTTGTCCAGGAAGCCCCATGACTTGAATGGCCAATGCTGGTCCCTCCCCTGTAGCCCCTTTGAAAATAAAGAGGGTCTGACTCAGAGCTGAGCCCGTTCTCCAGCCCTTCAAGTACCCAAGTGAACTGGAGGTGGGCCACCAGACTTCAACACTGAACGTGGTGTGGCCCACCCAGACCCCAGACTTCTCTCATCAGAAAGATGAGAGAGCCCCATGACACTATCACAGCAGTCCTCAGACAGAGTCTAATCTACCATGTGTCTTTTCTCCTTGATCTTGGGTTAGTGACAATGATCTTGAGGAAGATGCCTTATCACAGGGCTCCTAGATAATGTAACCAAATTAGAACCGCCAGGTCATCTTCCCAGCATCCAGCAGCAACAACTTGCCTCTGGGCCACTGGTCTCCAGCTTCTAGGCTGACTGGAGGGACCAGAAAAAACACTGTCACTAACATGCACCGATCGTCTGCCCTCCGTAATAAAAACAACCCTATTGATGGGTATCCTTAGACTTTGCTAGAATGGTGCATTGAGCCAACCCCTTCAAAACAAAACAAAACAAAACAAAGCTCTAGCTAAAGTGAAATCTTTTCAAATGTTCTGAGACACTTGCTCTACTCCTGAGAATATGCTCCAAGGACTAAATCAACAGGCATAATCCATGTGATACTCATTATGTTTTCTTTTAAGGGGGGAAAAAAAAAGAAGAGACAGCAATCTAAATGTCAACCACAGGTAATAATTATGTAAATTATAGTCCACCAATACAAGGAACTATTGCTTTGACACTGTATAATTTAAGAAGTTATACAGGAACGTGGGAAAATCCTTCCAACAGTAAATGAAAAACCCTAAGACTGAAACTGATAGGCATGGTCCAGGGTGCCCTTGCAAACTACACACAAATCTGCACAAGAATCAGATGTTAACATGCCAATAAATAAACAACAGCCTGTGGAAAAATATCTGTGAGCCACATGACAAAGAGGCAAGATTCCCAAATCAAAAGTGTCTGCAAATTAACAGGAAAAAGACAAACCAGTGGAAAGATGGGCAGAGAAGACATAGGAAAAGACACACGTAGCAACCGGGAAATATGCTGGGGGACACTCAGCTTCTAACCAAAAGAGAAATGCAAGCAAAAATAAGATATATATATATATTTTTTAATCCATCGAATTAACAAAGTCAATTATGCCCAGCACCTGGAATGAGGCAGAGAAACATGAATTCTCATTCGTGGTCAGTCAGTGGTAATAGAATGCATTACATTCTCCTTTCTGGGGACACTGGGTGAGCAGGTGAGCATCTACCTTCGGCCCAGGGTGTGATCCTGGGGTCCCGGGATCGAGTCCTACATCAGGCTCCCTGCATGGAGCCTGCTTCTCCCTCTGCCGGTGTCTCTGCCTCTCTCTCTCTGTGTCTCTCATGAATAAGTAAATAAAATCTTTTTAAAAAATTCTCCTTTCTGGAGAATAACCAGCTAAAACCTATTAAAAAAAACTTACAGGGATCCCTGGGTGGCTCAGCAGTTTAGCGCTTGCTTTCAGCCCCAGGGTGCAATCCTGGAGTCCCAGGATCAAGTTCCACATCAGGCTCCCTACTTGAGCCTGCTTCTCCCTCTGCCTGTGTCTCTGCCTCTCTCTCTGTGTGTCTCTCATGAATAAATAAATAAAATCTTAAAAAATAAAAAAAACTTACAGAATTTTGACATTACGGACAAGGACGCTTACTGGAGCACTGTTCACAGGAATGGAAAATGGGAAATGACACAAGTGGTAGTTAATAATAGGGAAAAACCACTGAGTTAATTATAACAAATCTGTAACTTGAAATATCACAGAATTATGGATATTATGTTATGCTGTATTAAATATCATTACATGTCACATAAAGAATATGCACATACACACTATGTATTGACACATATCATACGTTAAAGTAAAAAATAGCAGAACGATGATTTTAACATAATTCATTTTATTTAAACGTGTTTATGTTTGTAAACATTTCTATGGTCACAGAAAAGCCCGGAAGAAGACCTCAGTTTCTCCTAGCCCAAGGGAGCAGCAGGTTCACACATTTTTTAAATAACTTGGAGATGGGGGCACCTGGCTGGCTGAATGAGTAGTGCCTATGACTCTGGATCTCAGGGTCGTGAGTTCAAGCCCCATGTTGGACAAGGGCTTATATAATATGTAAAATATTATATAATATTTTATAGAAATAGAAAATACATAATATAGAAAATATATACAAAATATAGAATATATAAATAAAATATTAAAAATATATACAAAATATAGAATATATAACTAGAATATTTTAAAATATATAGAAAATATATACAAAATATAGTATATAGAATATTAAAACATATAGAAATATATACAAAATATAGACTATATAAATAGAATATTAAAAATATATACATAATATATACAAAATATAGAATATATAAATAGAATATTAAAAAATATATACAAAATATGTTTTAAATTTAAATAAATAAATAAATTGTCCATGGGATGTCTGTTTTGTAAAATGGAATGTCACTTTTGTAAATCAGACAACAGACGAAACTGGAAGGTTTATGTGTAAAAAATTAAATTGGACTGCATTAGCATGATGAGACTGAGTAAAACTTCACACGTTGTTAAACTGTTGATGTCAAAGCTCTTTGGAAATGACAGAGAAGGCAAAGACTGCTTAAAACGTAACCGTATCTTCTTAAATTGGGAGCAAAAGCCAAGCACTTTCCAGACTGAACTCCCACAAAAATTCTCTCCTACACAGAGAAGCAACGTGAACCTGGTCAACTTCCAGCCGGATTCCTGGCCTCGAATGCCAGGAACACAACAGGTGTTTAATAAATGCTGGTGGGTCCAAGAGTGGAGAGCAGCCACCGCGCAATCAGAACTATCAAATTTTCAAAGCACAGATCCTTCCACCCAACCATTCCTCAAGGAGGAACTTATTCTGCTGAGTCATTTGCATGGACTTGCACACATATGCAAAAATGAATACCCGGGAATGCTCCAGGCCGCAATGTGTCTCATCTCAAAATTCTGGAACCAACCCCAACAGCGACCAAGGTGGGACTGAGGTAAACATATGACACGGTCATAGAAGAGAAGAATGCATGGCTTGGACAGAAGCGTTATTTCCTTTTTCTTTCGATTTGCATGGACTTAACGTGGGGGAAAAAAATCCACATCAGTTTTTTTAAGTGTAAGGAGCAAAATACAAAACGTTTAGAATATGAAGCTCTCTAGGGAAGAAAAAAAGATATAGGTATTCTCGTGCCCCTCCATACATATTTGCAGGTGCCTGGCATTTTTCTAGAAGGATACTCAAGAAACTATCATCAGTGGCTGCCCCTGGGAAAAGAGGAGGAGCCATATTAAAATGTTTACTTTCCCCTGTATTCTCCTATTCACCGTTTTTAAAATAGCACAATCAAAACAGTTACCACACAAGATCTTCATGCAATCAGCCAGATCAATTCAAAATCTAGTGTTTTTTAAAGATTTTATTTTTAAAGCAACCTGTACTTTCAACGGGGGCTTGAACTCAACTCTGAGATCAAGAGTCACATGCTCTTCTGACTGAGCCAGCCAGGCGCCCCTCAACATCCAGCTTTAAAAGAAGAGTTTCCTAGCAATTTAAAGGAAGTCATCTAAACCAGTCACGAAATGCCTCTGGAAGAGAATCGAGGGCAGCGGGGAATCCCAGCTTGGTCTGACCCTAAAGGGTTTTCAGCTACGGTTCAGAAACAGATGAGACTCATAAAAAAATAAAAATAATAAATAAAAAAAAATTAAAAGCATTGAATTTAATTGTAAAAACCTGAGACTCATTCCAACATTAAATGGATCAGAAGCCCACGCCTCTGCAAGTATGGCTCTATTTCCTCGCCAAGCTTCCTCTTTGGAATTTTCAGGCCCCTATTATTACTACAAGCCATTTTATTAATGCTTTCTGCGTTTTTGCAGGATGCTGTAGGCAAGATTTTTAGGAGATGGGCTCTGTAGTTCCTCTGAGTTAAACTCTCTGATACTTTGACAACTCCACGCACCCCAGGGCCTTTGCACCCATGGTTCTCTCTACCTAATACTTCTTTCCCCAGTCCTTTCACGACCAGCTTCGCCATTCAGATCACAGGTGAAATATTATCTCCTCTGAAAGGCTGTTCCTGGATACCCTTCTATCATAGCTTGTACCCCACCCCCAATGTTCCTCCCAGTTTGTGTCTCTGCGGCACTTACCACTACCCAAAATCGTTCTGGTCATTCCTAATGTAAGCTCCATGAGCACAAGGACCTCATCTATCTTGTTTGTGGCTGTATGCCCAGTATCTAGAACACAGTAGATGCTCAATTAACAAAAGACTGACAAAATGAGTAAGAAACAGTTGTGGGAAGAACAAGCAATCAAATCCAGTGTTTTGAAGTTGTGCTGGGGAAAATTAAAGAAATACTCTCCGACGAGAAGGGCACCTCCCAATCAAGTAACCACCCAAGGGGCCTATAAAAGGTAAACTGAGATTCTCAGAGAGGAAAGGGAGAAGCCTCATAAAAAGTCAATTACTACCTCCCCAGTCATCTAGACCCATTTTCCAGGACTTGGCAACCTCCCCCAGGACGTGAATCCCACAATTAAGCTAAGGGAACACTTAAGTAGAACCTCAACTTCGTGACTGTCCACCTCTCCTGGGGCAGTTTAAAATGAGAGAGTCAAGGGGCACCGGGGGGGGGGGGGGCGGGGGTGCTCAGTCGGTTAAGCGTCTGCCTTCAGCTCAGGGTGTGATCTCAGGGTCCTGGGATCGAGTCCTGCGTGGGACTCCCTGCTCAGCGGGGAGTCTACTTCTCCCTCTCCCTCTGCTCCTTCCCCTGCTCCTGCTCTTTCTCTAATAAATAAAGTATTTCAAATAAATAAAATAAAACGAGGGAGTGAAGGGTCCGAGCCAATCTCTATCATCACACACACTCCAGCCAGAATGAAGGAGCACAGAGGAACACAGGCCTGGGTGCAAAGAGGCGAGCAGCAAGGCTATGCCTGCAAGTTCCTGCTCTAGGGAATTAAGAGTCTAACCTCCTTATGGTCTCATTAAGCTTCTCCAAGGCAACCCCTGTAAGCCAATTACACACGAAGGGCAACAGCCTAACATCTCGCAGGCATGAAGGCAAATCTTGCCCCAGATTTATTCTCCCGATGCCTCCAATGGCCATGGGACTTTACCACCCAAGGGACATGTGGCAATGTCTGGAGGCATCTGTGTTGGTGCCACACAAGGTGGGGTTCCTGGCACCCGGTGGGGAGAGGGCCAAGGATCCTGCTGAATGTCCCACAGGGCAGCCCTTACAGCAGAGGACCACCTGGCCCCGAATGCCAAAGTGCCAAGGCTGACAATCTGTGCTTCACGCCTACTGCCCCTGTCCCGAAACTGGCTTCCCCAAAGCGCCCCCACCCACCCTCAGCCTCCAAGAGGCAAGTACAGGTTCCATGCCTCCATCACGAGACGCTATCCCAGTTCCCATGCCAGGCTTGGGGAAGCCCTCGCCTCAGGATGTTCAACCCCCTGGCATTATCCCCAATCCCTTTTATTAGCACTTCCTTTTTGCAAAATGTTCAGGCAAGTTTTGATGGGTTCAAGGTTTACTAATCATTAGGCTATGATAATAAAAGCTAGACCTCATCACCCTCATGCCCCATGAAAATCTAGAGCCAAAAGACACACAAGACACTTGCTTCAAATTCCTGGGGCAAAAAAAAAAAAAAATTCCTGGGACATTGGCAATTTGTTTCTCCCCCTGCACACCCCCCCAGCCAGAAACCAGCCAACATGAACTTGGTGGAGCCCTTGGTCTTTGCACCACCAAACGAACAAGTCGCATGGGCCCCAGGCACTTCGCCAAAAGCTTTAGGCTTCCAGAAAGAGGATGTCCACTCAACTGGCCACGGGTGCCAGGTGGCTCCCTCATGGAAGGAAGTGACCTGGTGAGAAAGCACTAAGGGAAAAAAGCGAGCAACACTGGGCTCCAGGATTGAAGCCACAACAAGGAGGTCTGGCAATTACAGCAAACGGGAGCCAGAAGGCCTGTTCTGGGGAGGGCAGCCCCAGTTGACCACTACCAGGTACCAACACGGGCCCCACTGCTATCACATCTTCTGATTTTTCAGAAGTCAGAAATAAGTGTTTTTCTGCACACTCTTTCTGTGAGTAAATAGCAGCAATGACAGGAATTCATAATTATAAATAAGGCCAAGCCAGCACACTGGTGGACTAGATCTATACCTTAGAGACTCGAATTCAAATGCTGATTGACCCTAGTATGTGTGAGGCACTGAGTCCTGGGAAAAAGAGAGGAGGAAGACTCGGTGCTGACCCTCGCAAAGTAAAATCTACACCGTCAAGTGTGCAAGCCAGAGGGCTCAATCTCCCTGGGTATCCGTTCCACACAGGTGAGTGACTCTTCCGTCAGAGACCTCTGGAGAGAGGCTGCAACGCAGCTCAAAAGCCATTCCAGTGCCTTGTGTCATTCTTTCCTTCACAAATATTTACTGAGCACCTACTACATCTCGGGCACCATTCTAAGTGCTAGGATTATGGCCATAAATAAACACAGGCTGAAAAAAAAGAAACAAACAAAAAAACTCTACTCCTGTGGAGTGGACCTGTTGGTGGGAGTTTACAGAGAATAAGCAAAATAAATAAAATATCTGGTGTATTAGATTGGTTCGGGGCCAGGGGCAGGTGGGGTGGGGGGAAGCCTGAGTGCAGGGAAGGAGAGAGGTACATGAAAGTGGCAGAGTCAGAGAAAAACTGCCTAAGGTGCCATCTGAACAAACATTCAAAGGTAAAGGAGTATTCCAAGCAAGGGAAACAAGTGCAAAGGCCCTGAGGCAGCCTAGTAACCAGTGTGGCAGGAAGAAAGTGAGAAAGTAGGTGATGAGGTCAGAGAGGTGTTGGGGCGATTCTGCTGACTCCTGTAGGCCAAAGCCTTTTGGCTTCTGAGCAAAGTGTGGAGTCACTGCAGGGTTTCAAGCACACAGGACCTGACCTGTGTCTTGAACAGGACCCCTCTGGTTGCTGGGTTAAGACTAGGGGTCAAGGATGGAAGCAGAAGAGCAGGAGGGAGGGACTGTTCAAATCCTGGAGTGAGCCCATCAACAGTGGCTCCGGCCAGAATGGAGGAGGGGGGGTGTTGTGGGAAGCTGGCAGATTTGGAAACATTTTGAAGAAAAAGGCAACAGGATGTGCTGACTTCAGAGATGTGGAATAGGAGGGGGAAAGGGGAGGGGTTGGGTCAAGGATGCTGCAGGTTGGGGGCCCTCGGAGGATGGGGCTGGTGTTACGGGACATGCAGAGGGTCCGAAGTTCCGTTTGGGACAGGCTAGGTTGGAGACGCCCCGTCTCCCACTGGAGACAGCGGTTCCTAAAAGTTGAGTCCACGACCACACTCAAAAGGCAAGTCGTCTCCAAGAGCATCACCAGTGGAACCAGTCCAGCTGGGGGAAGGAGAGCAGGACAAGGCCCTGAAGCGACCCAGAGAACCCCAAACTAGCTCTCACCCGGCCCTGTCCCCTCAGTTTCCCCTTTTCTCCTCACAGTCATTCACCTTCTACCCTTGGGCCCACCACGCCACCACTCCAGGCCTCCGCTCATGCCGTGTGGGGAGGGGAGGACCCCATTCATTCTAGGGTCCCTTTCACCTCTAACAATCCAGAGGGGGAGACTGGAAGGAGGGGTGAACAAAAGGTGGAAGAAGGGAAGGTGGAAGAAGGAAAAAGGATGAGTCTGAAAACCAACAGGAAACGCGCAGGGGTTGGTGGGGGGGGGCAGTTAGGGGTGGAATACGGCTCTTCAAAGGTTGTCATGAAGCCCAGAAGAGCTATTAAGGGACAAATTACATGGAGTCCCGGGGCACCTGGGTGGTCCAGTGGTTGAGCGCCTGCCTTCGGCTCAGGGCATGATCCCAAGGTCCCAGGATCAAGTCCCACATGGGGCTCCCCACAGGGAGCCTGCTTCTTCCCCTGCCTATGTCTCTGCCTCTCTCTGTGTGTTTCTCATGAATAAATAAATAAATAAAAGCTTTAAAAAAAATTACACTGACTCGGGCCAGATCTTACCCCAGGAGGAATTTTTAATAGCTTCTAAAATATTTCTGTTCTCCCACCCCTTACTGATTCAAATACTCAGAGATTCACTGAGTTGTCTGAGGCAAACGGCAGCTCAGGAGCCAAATACTAGCAGGCTTCCACAAACCGCAACACAGATCTGCTACTGGGGTTCATCCCCAGCCACAGCAGGTGCAGCAGCAAAAACTAACTCGAGGGACGCCTGGGTGGCTCAGTGGTTGAGCATCTGCCTTTGGCTCAGGGCCTGATCCCAGGATCCAGGATCAAGTCCCGCATCAGGCTCCCTGCAGCGAGCCTGCTTCTCCCTCTGCCTCTCATGAACAAATAAATAAATCTTAAACAAAAAAAAACAAAAACCTAACTTGACAACTCCAACCGGTGTGGACCGTTCACAATTACTGAGCATCAACTGTATACCAGGCAGCAATGTTCTATGCACCTGCCAAGGATTCGCTCATTTGTTCCCATGTGACTGCTCTTTGCTCAGTATGGTGTTCTCGCCTCCATTTTCCAAATAGGTAAACTAAGGCACGCTGGAAGTAACTTGACTGAGCAGCAGAACCAGGATTTGAAGCCAGGAGACGCAGGCACTCGCTCTCAGGCACTGTGTGCTGCTTACTGATTTTTCTCCCACTTTGACATTTTTCCAATTTTTCTATGTAATAAATAATTTTTAAAAGTTAAGCCACAATGGGGCACCTGGGTGGCTCAGTGGTTGAGTGCCTGCCTTTGGCTCAGGGTGTGATCCCAGGGTCCCAGGATCAAGTCCTGCATCAGGCTCCCCGCAGGGAGCCTGCTTCTCCCTCTGCCGGTGTTTCTGCCTCTCTCTCTGTGTGTCTCTCATAAATAAATAAATAAATACTTACAAAATAAATAAAAAATAAAAGTTAACCCACAGGGAGAGGCCCAGGCCCATTCACCCAACCATCATACAAACACCAGCCAGAAACAGCCCTTCTTGCCAGCACAAACAGAAAAAAAAAAAAAAAAAAACCCAAATGTTGGTGAACTCAACACCGATTTGGGTAATGAAGCTCCTCTGATCTCATCCCAGAACATTTGCCCGGGTGAGGGTGGTTAAGTCAGTGGAACCCTCACCGTGGGCCATTTCCACGTTCTGGTTTTTCCGGACGTTTCCTGAAGCTCAGAGGCAGGCACTGGCCCAGGAACAAAGCTCTGATAAGAGTCTCACGTGGGCCAGTCCCTTTAATTTCTAAACACACGACCTTGGTCAGGGAGAAGCCAGGCATAAGTGGTGGGGTGGGGGAGCCCAATCCCTTCCCTAGCAGTTGATGAAAAAGTCCAAAGGAAGGAGGAGCAAGTGGAAACATACAACTTCATCTTTAGAAAGAATGGTAAAAAATATTGTTTAACTCTGTTCAGGGCACAGGCCGATCTCACTCTTCAAACAATCATAACCATAAAAAGCCCCAAAAGTTGAGGCTTTTTTTGAGGAGGGGATCCTGCTCCCATTTTACAGATGAGGAATCTGAGCAGAGAAAGGTAAAGAGGCTTGGCCCAAGGTCACACAGCTTAACTGGCTGGGAGGCTGGCCTCCCCCAGCCTTGAGTGTGCCACCCCAGCAAACACAGAAGCCACCTTCTTTCTGTTGCATTTGGTTTCTCCTGCTACCTGGAAGTTCTCATGCAGCAGTGGGCCAGCTCTCAAACTCCGGTTCTAGGCTCCACACCTCCCCGCTCCTACCCAAAACTGGGGCATCCAGGAATCCAGAAGGAGAAGAAACATAGCAAAGTCTGGAAGCTCAAAGACTGGGTGGAGAGGGAAGGCCAGCCATTGCCTTCCTCAAGAAAACCACCACTGGATAATTTCTGTAGCAAAAAGTCCAAGGAGAAAAAACACAATTGGCTTCCCGGAACGAGCTTCTCAAGCTAAATAAATTGTGAGCACCCCCAAACACACTGCGCTTTGGAAAACCTCATTAACCATCAACTGCCAGTTGTCATCAATAAAGCACCTCCCTATGCAAAATCTAATTTATGGTTGCCTATTTTTTTTCCCCTGTGTCATCCAGGAGAAGAAAATAAACAAGGAAACACTCCAAAAGTCATAGCAACACTAGACCAAGATCCTCCTCTGAACTCTGCTGAAATAATCTTGGTGCTGTTATACCCAGCATAGGGAGCAGGGACTCCACAAGCTTTTTCCAGAGTCCTACTTTGCAAATGCTCAGTTCTCCAATCTCCCCAGACCCTGAATGCAAAAGCATCTTTTCCAGCCATGTGTAAATCTGTGATCTCATTGGCCTGAAAATTAGGTCTATTTGGTTGATACCCAACGCCCCCCCCCCCAAAAAAAAATAAAGCCTTCCCTGGGACCCTCAAAGGATGACTTTTTCGCACTCCAGAGGGAGCCTGCAAGGAAAGGGCCACAAAACAGGACAAGGAGGTATTTTTGGATGCTAATCACCAGCTCCTAACAGGCAAAGCTGTTTTTCTCTCCTGAGTCCTAAACAAAAGGGGGAAACTATCATGTCCAGATTTGCCTATTGTTCCTACCAGTAATTAAGACAATGTGACACAGACGTGCCCTCCTGGAACAAAGGGGTAAATCGCATTACAGGGTAAACTAGAGCCCAAGACAGTGGGGATTAAACCACAGAAAGTGGACTTCGGAGCTGGGGCCAGGCGCAGCACTGAACACGCAGAGGAAAACTTGCCAGGGCGAAAGCCACGTGCATCCCCACTGAGAGGAGCCTCATGTTACAGAGGTAGGATGGCACAGGTACCAGGGTCTAGGGCATCCTGGGAGGGGGGGGTGGCACAGGTACCAGGGTCTGGGGCATCCTGGGAGGGGGGGGTGGGACAGGTACCAGGGTCTGGGGCATCCTGGGAGGGGGGGTGGCACAGGTACCAGGGTCTGGGGCATCCTGGGAGGGGGGGTGGCACAGGTACCAGGGTCTGGGGCATCCTGGGAGGGGGGGTGGCACAGGTACCAGGGTCTGGGGCATCCTGGGAGGGGGGGTGGCACAGGTACCAGGGTCTGGGGCATCCTGGGAGGGGGGGTGGCACAGGTACCAGGGTCTGGGGCATCCTGGGAGGGGGTGGGTGGCACAGGTACCAGGGTCTGGGGCATCCTGGGATGGGGGTGGCACAGGTACCAGGGTCTGAGGCATCCTGGGAGGGGGGATGGCACAGGTACCAGGGTCTGGGGCATCCTGGGAGGGGGGTGGGGGGGTGTCAGGTGAGACACATCAGGGATGAGCAACCCTACTTTCCTCCCTGGCTGTTCCCCCCAACTTCCCCTAATTCTTCCCCCTGTTTCCCCCAGATGCCCCTACAGTAATTAAAGCGGCAGACAGAAAGTAAAAGATGGCAAAAAAAAAAAAAAAAAAAAAAAGTGTAACCACAACCTAGTAATGTTGATGCAGCACGCCCCGGGGGGGGGGGGGGGGTAAACATCCCTTCCACAGCCCGCCAGCCTCTTCCCAGCGCAGACCTTCGCCAAGGGGGCGCCCACAAAGGGGATGGGAGAGCTTCATGCGGGGGACACCCCAACCTGGGCCGCCCCCCTCCCCGGAGTCCCCCTCCGCGGAAGGTTATTTTTAATTGCACGGAGGCCACTGCAACGCAGGCAGCCCCCCGGCCCCGTCTCCCCAGCCGCGGAGCCCGGCACAGGCACAGCCCCCGCCCTGCTCCGGAGCTCCCCGCACAGGCGCACACCCCGCCCCCGGAGCCCCCGCGCGGCCGCCCAGCACGTACCCAGAAGGGGTCGGAGCCGTCGGCGCTGCAGAAGCCGCGGAGCGCCATGCGGCGGGCGGGCCCGGGTGCTGGCGGCGGCGGCGGCGGCGGCTGCAGGGCGGGAGCGCGAGCCGGAGCGCGAGCGGGAGGCGGCGGCGCCCAGGCCCTGGTTGGCCCGCGCGTCACGGGGATGCGGCGCCCCGCCCCGCCCCGCCCCGGCGCCCCGCTCACCTCCTGCGGCGGCCCTGCTGGGCGCGGGGGGGCTGCGCGGCGCCCAGGAGCCCGGGGGCGGGGGGGGCACGGCACCGGGAGCGGTGGCTCCGGGAGGCGCAGGTGCTGAGCCCCGGGCCGCCCCGAGGGTGCCCCCCACCCCGAGCCGGGCCCCCCCGCCCGGATCCCTCCAGCCGCTTGCGGGGCTTCCCCAGCCCGCTGACCCCCAGAGCCGGCACACACCGGAGGGGCTGGATGCGCCCCGCCAAGTCTGCCCCTCGCAGGTGGGGACCCTGGGCTCCGAGCGGGAGCCGCGCCGAGCCTTGCCCAAGGTCACGCAGCAGGCCCGTAGTACGAGTGCGATTCGAACCCACGACCCATCGAAACGCCAGGGCGCTCGGGGCTGGGGGACTCCAAACCCCATCCCAAACAGTTGTCGCCTCCACATGTGTGCAAAGCGCCTGAGGCTCAGAGAGGCGACCGTGCCTTGCCCAAGGTCACACAGCAGCCACAGCAGGCTGCTATGGGATTTGAACCCACGACTCATCGCGCTCCAGAGCGCTCGGGAGCGGAAGAGGCCAATTCTCTCTCCTAAACCATTGTCACAACACACACACACACACACACACCCGTGAACAAAGCGCCTTGGCATTTTTCTCCACCGTCTTTGAGCATCCCTCAAGAAATAACCAGGTTATTGATCATCACCTTAGAGGTTGAAGACACTGAAGCCTGGAGACATACAGACCTTCCTGAACACATGTGGGGGTTACATTTATAAACCCATGTAAGGTGGCACTATCCCAAGTTGAAAACGTACTTGATGTACCTAAACTACCAAACGTCATAGCTTAGCCTAGCCTATTAAATGGCCTCAGATCACGTAGGTTAGTCTACAGTTGAGCAAAATCTTCTAACACAAAGCCTACTTTATAATAAAATGTTGAATATGTCCCATAATTTATTGAACACTGTACTGAAAGTGAAAAACAGAATGGTTCTCAATATATCAGTTCTAAGGACTGCAGCTTGCTGCCTCCTAAGAAGGTATCATAGGACATCTCGCTAACCCAGGACAACATTCAAATTCAAAATTCAAAAAAAAAAACCAAAAAAACAAAAAAAAATTCAAAATTCAAAGGCCAGTTTAGGCCAGTTTCTACAGAATGTGTATACTTTCACACCATCATGAAATGGAAAAATTTTAAGTCAAACCATCATTTAAGTCTGGGACCATCTGTAGGAATAATTAACGAGCATTTACAGTCATGGGGTTCCTAGGGCCCTGTTCTTAGTCGTGAACATGAATTAAATGCTCACGACCACCCCATGAAGTTATTATTATTATTAATCCCATTTTACAGTTGAGAAGGCTGGGCAGAGGCAGAGTAATTTGTCAGGGGCTGTGTAGACAGTAGATGGCTGAATCACACTTTGAACTCAGGCAGACTGGTTGGGACAGGAGGAATCTGTAACGATGGCCATTTTGCCGTATGGCCTCAGCACTGGTTAATATATGGGCAGCCAGTGACACAGGAGCGGGGGCTGGGGCCCGGGAGTCTAAGCTTTCACCCTGGATACCAGCAAAACCTTTCCTCCCCCCCTCTCCTCCTGAATCCCCTACCTGATGTATAGTTTCCATTACACACGCACATCAACTGCACCAAATAAATAAGAGGAGTGATTGAATGGGAGACGCCCAAAGGGCCTAGGGAGGGATATAGGATTGGTTTCTATGATCTTTTAAAAAATTTATTTACTTCTTTATTTTAGAGCAAGTGAGAGAGAGAGCATGAGCAAGAGGGGTAGATGGAGAGGTAGAAAGAATCTCAAGCAGACTCCTTGCTGAGCTCGATGTGGGGCTCAATCTCATGACCATAAGATCAAGACCTATTCCAAAGCCAAGATGCGGATGCTTAGCTGACTACACCACCCAGGTGCCCCTCTATGATTTTTTAATGGGCCCAGGCTCCCCCCAGAGTGAGTTTTTAAGGAATAATTACTTTCAAGTGATAATGCTCCTTGAGTAATTGCTTTGAGGTTTATACATTCAACAAATATTTATTGAACATCTATTTTAGGCCAGGTCTTGCTAGTAATAGGAGAAAGTTGCTGTTCCTGTGGAGTTTAAAAGATCAGGGGCTTTTTGTTTTTAAATAATTTTTATATCCAACATGAGGCTTGAATGTACAACACCAAGATCAAGAGTCAGATGCTCTACTGACTGAGCCAGCCAGGTGCCCCAAAGTGTTGAGTTGTTTTTGGTTTTTTTTTAAGTTTTTTTTTTTTTTTATGATGGGGGACAGGTTAATTAAATAATCACATAAAGAAAGGCCATTTACAGCTGTGGTAAAAGATGGGAAGAAAAGGTGGAAAAGAGCCAACAAGGGTCCTGGCCTACTGGCAGTGGAAGTCAAGGAATGCTTCTGGAAGGATGAAGCTTTTGAGCTGAGATCTAAGTGATAAGTCTGGTCTCAGGCCTGGACCATGCTGTAGAAAACAGAAACAGGATGGAGCAGGTCCTCAGAAGAACTGGAAGACGATCTGGGTGGCAGGAATCCAGAGACAGAAGCAGAAGGGACTCATCCAGGGCAAGAGGCATTAGAAGGGCCAGAGCTTGCAGGATCTTGTTGGCTGAGGGAGGGGCTTCAGCTGGGCCCTAAGAGCAAGGCAGGCCAGATGTGTTTCCATTCTCATCCACACGTTTTGTTCATTCATTCTTTCAACAAATATTAATTGAACAAACACGAAAAAATTCTTAACATCATGAGTCAACAGGGAAATGTAAATAAAACCCCTTCCATGACAACCTACCAGAGTGATTAAGTTGAAAATACCAAGTTTCGGCAAAGCTACAGAACGAAAACTCCCCAACTCTGTTAGCGGGAGTGCAAATTGGTTCAACCGCTTTGGAGAACTGCTGGATACTTTCTGACGAAGCTAAACACACGATTACGTGGCAATCCTCCTCTCCCTGGAGGAGGGGGAGCTTTGGGGCGGGGGTGTGGAGTGTTTATGTGCATCGAGAAACATCTACGAGAAATGTTCATAACAGCTTTGAGTAGTGAAAAACTAGAAGTAACCAAGTGGCCCGTCAGCAGTCAAAAGATGAATGAATTGTGGCATATGTACACAATGGATCACTACACAGCCAAAACATTTTTTAAAAAAGAATCAGGGGCGCCTGGGTGGCTCAGTTGGTTGAGTCAGACTCGTGATTTTGGCTCAGATTATGATCTCAGGGTCGTGAGATTGAGCCCCACATCAGGCTCCATGCTCAACAAAGACTCTGCTTGGAATTCCCTCCATCCCTCTCTCTCTCTCTCACTCTCTCTCTAAAAAAAAAAAAAAAAAAATCAAGGGCAGCCCAGGTGGCTCAGTGGTTTAGCGCCACCTTTGGCCCAGGGCCTGATCTTGGAGACCCAGGATCAAGTCCCGCATCGGGCTCTCTGCATGGAGTCTGCTTCTCCCTTGGCCTTTCTCTTTCTGTGTCTCTCATGAATAAGTAAAAATCTTTTAAAAAAAAATAAAAATAAATTAAAAAAATCAGGGCATCTGGGTGGCTCAGTGGGTTAAGCATCTGCCTTCAGCTCAGGTCATGATCCTGGGGTCCTGGGATCAAGCCCCACATCAGGCTCCCTGCTCAGCTAGGAGTCTGCTTCTCCCTCTTCTTCTACCCCTCCCCCCTGCTCATTCACTCTCTGTCCCTCTCTCATAATTAATAAATAAGATCTTTAAAAATATATAAAGAGTATAAAATTACTAACACAGGTAACAATAGGAAAGAATGGAATCTCACCAAATGTAAAAATGCATTAAAAAGTAAGGAGAAAAAAAAAACAGTAAGGACCAAGTGAAGCCAGGCATAAACAAATACATTTTTTCACGATGCCATCTATAAGAAGTTCAAGCAGAGGCGTGACTAATAAATATTGATGTGAGTTAGAACAATGACAAACTTGTCATTGATCGGAGGTATTGATTAGGAGGGGATACAAGAGGACCTGGCAGGGAACTGGAAATGTACCAAACTGGATCTGGCGGTAATTATACGCTTTATACACGCACACACACACACACATCTTAAAATTCATTGAGCTGCACACTCATGTTGGTTGTACTTGCTCTATAAAACATAAAAATTTAAAACAGACTGGGGATCCCTGGGTGGCTCAGTGGTTTGGCACCTGCCTTCGGCCCAGGGCATGATCTTGGAGTCCCGGGATCAAGTCCTGCGTCGGGCTCCCTGCGTGGAGCCTGTTTCTCCCTCTGCCTGTGTCTCTGCCTCTCTCTCTCTCTCTCATGAATAAATAAATAAAATCTTTTAAAAAATACAAAACAGAGGGATCCCTGGGTGGCGCAGCGGTTTGGCGCCTGCCTTTGGCCCAGGGCGCGATCCTGGAGACCCGGGATCGAATCCCACATCGGGCTCCCGGTGCATGGAGCCTGCTTCTCCCTCTGCCTGTGTCTCTGCGCCTCTCTCTCTCTCTCTCTGTGACTATCATAAATAAATAAAAATTTTTAAAAAATATAAAACAGAAAATAAATAATAAGTGTACCATTTTCCTGGAATAGAGATTGAGGGTCAAGGACATGAGATAACGCACAAGGTCTCATCTCTGGGATGTGGCCAAGAGAAGCAAAGCCTGCTCTGAACTGCCATGCCCTCCCCTCCCCAAGCTCCTCCCGCAGCCACAAACCCAAAGGCCCTTTTTTCTTCTCTCCGTCCCCTTCCTCCTCATCTTTGGCTCCATTGCAATTAGAAACATCCAAGACCTAGCGGCTCTGGGCCCTGGGCTGAACCCACCCTACCAACAACCAACAGAAGAACTGGTGCTGGGATCCCTGGGTGGCTCAGTGGTTTGGCGCCTACCTTAGGCCCAGGGCGTGATCCTGGAGTCCCAGGATGGAGTCCCACATCAAGCTCCCCGCATGGAGCCTGCTTCTCCTTCTGCCTGTGTTTCTGCCTCTCTCTCTCTCTCTCTCTCTCTCTCTGTCTCTCATAAATAAATAAAATCTTAAAAAAAAAAAAAAAAAAAAAAAACAGAGGAACTGTTGCTGAAAATGCAGGATCTAGATTTCAAGCACTGGCAGCCAAGGTAGACCATGAGTGACTGAATCCAGCAGACAAGCAGGCTGGGGAGATCCTTATTGCTCCCTGAATCATAGCATCCTGGTCCTGTTCACTTATTTTTCAGTATTGATCACTATTTGCCATCATTTGATTATTTATTGGCTCCATGCAGGCCTCCTCGGCCGCACTGGAAGGTACTAGATACTAACCATCCCTCACGTGGCATCCCTCCTTCCTGGTGTCCTGTGCCTGGACCTCCCCACTGCAATCAGAGCTCTGCACAGCAGCCAGGGGCTCCTGTGAAAGCAGAAAAGCTACACATGCCGCATAAAGCCTGCCCAGCCTCCAACCATGCTTAGTACAAAACCCGACCAGATATGGTCCAGCGCTTCCATTTCTGGATATGCACCCACAAGAAGTGAAAACGGGGAAATATTATATTGTGAATAAATATTATATTGTGTATATTTTGCCACCATCTGAGAAATAAGGATACATGACAAGGCCCTCTGGGACCAGGCTCCTGTCCATCTCCAAAGTCCATCTTGCCCCTGTTTGTCCTCAAACCTTGCATGTCAGCCACACAGAGGGCTTTCTGCTCCTGGAACTCACCAAGCTCATTGCCCACATCTGGCCTTTATCCCTGCTGATCCCTCCGCATGGAGCCTTCTTCCTCCAGGTCTTTAAGTGGCCTGTGGATCCCCTCACTCAGGACTCAGCTCAAATGTCACCTCCTCCGAGTGCCCTTCCGTAATGAACTTGCCCTGAGTAGCCCCATCCCCTTGAACTCATCACCTACTTTATTTTCTTCATAGCAGTTAACACTCCCTGCCAATGTTTGTTAAATGGGCTCTTCTCTCCTCCTAGAATAAGGACATGACCTTGTTTCCCTTCAGGAACTCACTCAACACATTTTTTTAAAAAGATTACTTATTTATTTATTCATGAGAGACACAGAGAGAGGCAGAGACACAGGCAGAGGGAGAAGCAGGCTCCATGCAGGTAGCCCGAGACGGGACTCTATCTCGGGACCTCAGGATCACGACCTGAGCCCAAGGTAGATGCTCAACCACTGAACCACCCAGGCGTCCTTCACCCAACAAATATTTATGGAGCATCAGGCGGTGTCCTGGGCAGAAGTGGGTAAACTACTACCAGCCCTTTGTTTTTTTGTCAATAACGTCTCATTGGAATACAGTCCCATGCATTGCTTTAATGCATTTTTTTTATAGCTGCTTCAGCCCTACAACCTCAGAGCTGAGGGAAGTCATGGGAGAGAACTCAGCTGAGAAGCAGTGGGATTTGAATTAGGTTTTAACAGGTCACTCTGGCAGCTGCGTGGAGAATAGACCAAGGGTGGGCTTTGCAGCCAGTGGGACAGCGGAAACACAGTGTGATAAGATCAAAGCAAAACAGGTCTGTGAATAAAGGGGCTAATGTCAGCCTTGACTGCCAAGTGGACCCAGGGTCCAGTTTCCCTGAAGCTATAAGGTGAAGTTACTGTGGACTGTTGTGTTCAGAAAGCCCTGATCTGAGGCTCTGTGCTGGGTGTTGGAAATCGGGGCAGCTTCTCCTCTGTGTCCAGGTGACAGATCTTCTAGGAGAGAGAGCTATTTCACTGCTATGGGTACAGTTTCTTATTTTTATTTTTTTAAAATTTTTTTATTTATTTATGATAGTCACACAGAGAGAGAGAGAGGCAGAGACACGGGCAGAGGGAGAAGCAGGCTCCATGCACTGGAGCCCGACGTGGGATTCGATCCCGGGTCTCCAGGATCGCACCCTGGGCCAAAGGCAGGCGCCAAACTGCTGCGCCACCCAGGGATCCCCGGGTACAGTTTCAAACTGCAAATTCTCTGTGATTTTAGGGAACAAAATTTCTCGCCAAGTAAGAAAGGAACGGTCGCTCAAAGAGAGAGGTCACTTTGACACCTTACGGGTGCAGAGTGTCCTCTCGAGAAATACTGCCTCCTGTTACCTTTGCAATTGGTTTGGTTGTGTCTGTTATCCCAGCCTGAAGAACGGCCAGGCTGAGTTTTTCCACTCTCGGACTAATGTCCTTTTCACTTGCTCACAATTAAGGATCATTCACTGCATTCTGTTCTTTGGTACCTTACATGTATTTTGACCTAGGAACAGTCCCCCTCTTTTTTTTTTTTTTTTTAACTAACATTCTGTTGCGGCAGAGAACAAGCCAATTATACCGAATGTCACAGATTTCTCCTTTTGTTTCTTCCTTGGCATGGTTTAATTTGTTCTTCTGTCTCTTATATATTCTGTGAACTTTATTTTTTTTAATTTTTTAAAGATCTTTTTGTTTACTTAGAGAGAGTGCACGTACCCACACGAGGGGCAGGGTGGGGGGTGAGAAGAGAGAGAGAGAGAGAGAAAGAGAATCTCAAGCAGAGTCCCTGTTGAGCAGGGAGCCCCATGCAGGGCTCGATCTCATGACGCTGAGATCATGACCCCAGCAGAAATCAAGAATTGGATGTTCAACTGATTGAGCCACCCCGGGGCCCCTATTCTGTGAACTTTAGATCCGAAAGCTTCTTTGGATTCAGGTTAGTAAACATGCTTTCTGAAATAGGAGCTGTTGGCAAGGACAGTTTTAAGAGGATCTGTCTTCCACATAGACTTAGCACCCAGCTCTCTCCTAGATAGTCAAGCGGAAGAAATGAAAAGGGACGTCCACACAAAGACTCATACTTGGACGAGCATTATTCATCACAGCCCCCAAACTAGAAACAAGCCAAATCTCCATCAACAAGTTAATGAGAATCAATTCGCAATATATCCATGCAATGATTACTGCTCAGCAATGAAAAGGAAGTACACGTTAGATACCTCTCAGATTCATTGTGCTGAGAGAAAGGAACTAGACGTGAAGGGCCACGCACTGTACATAGTCACAAAAAGCAGACCACTAAATGCCTGAAACCTGAGAAAGGGGAAATTGACTGCAAAGGAGCATGAGAGAACTTTCTGGAATGAAGGACATTTCCTTCCTCTATCTTGAATGTGGTGGAAATCACACAGGCATATGCATTTGTCAGAACTCATCACAGTGGATACTTTAAATGGGGTTATCCAGAAAACGAAAACTTTTGCAGTTCAGATGGTTTCCTGTTTACTTTCATTCCCCATAGAGGGAGCATGGCTTGTTGAGTGATAGGTGACTACACACAATATCTTTTGTTTTTTTTAAAGATTTTATTTATTTTAGAGAAAGAGAGCATGAGCAGGGAGAGGGGCAGAGTGAGATGGAGAAATCTCAAGCAGACTCCACACCGAGCATGGAGTCAACGTAGAGCTGGATCCCACAGCCCTGAGATCATGACCTGAACTGACACCAAGAGTTGGACACTCAACCAACTGAGCCATCCAGGCACTCCTTCAAATAATTTCTGACAATGACAAAATTTCCATTCCAGTCTCCTGTTTATGAGAAAAACATTTCTCAGTATTTACTTCTATAAAAACAAAACATTGGAATAGCACTTACTCTAAACTCTGTTCCATTCCAGCCATGAACAATACCCACAGGTAGATGAACCTGAAAAAATACAGACAAAAATAGCCAACCCCATTCATCTCATTAAAAGACTTATTTAGAATGAAACATTTTATACATTGTACATCTGAAACTAACGTTACACTGTATGTTAACTAGCTGGAATTTTCACAAAAACTTTTAAAAAATAAAAAAAGAATAAAATATTTTTAATATTTAACAATTACTGATCACGACCTAATCTATTTCTGTTGTTTTGATCAATTATATTCAGATAATTCAAAGAAAAATTTTAGCACTCACAGCCTTAAGAACACAGGACAGTTTTCAAAATTAGACCCCTCGGGAAATAAGGCTTTAAAAAAAAGTAACTTCATTTAAGCATTTTTGTTGCAGAGAAGTATAATCAAGTAATTAACTTTTAGAAAGCCTTTCAAGTATATTACAATAAGACAGAAATCTTTGAGGGAAGATGAATGGAAATATGAGTTCAAAGAGAAAAAAAAAGAGGGAAATAAAATTTCCAACTATTAAGAGCCTGTTCTTGTTTTTTTTTGTTGTTGTTGTTGTTGTTCCTACAAAATTTTCCATTTGTTTTCATGATGTTGTGTGATTATGCTCATGGATTTTTGTTTTGTTTTCATTTCATAATCATAAACTTAACTCTGTAATCCAGCCAGACTTGGAAGGGAGTAAGGAAAATATGGAACCCCATAGAGCTTCAGAGAGAGCACAAAGATTATAGGATATTTCAAGCAGATGCAGGTGTAGAGGTGCCCTTCCAAGCCAGGGAAGGAATGGTCTGGTAGCCAAGATAAAACACAGGTCAGATTGATTAGATTTGTCCACAGTCAGCGATGACCATCTTCCTTCTGGTCTTGCCATTCCTGGACCCAAAGTGTTCCGTGGTTTCCACAATATTCATGCCCTCATTTACCTTGCCAGAGAACACATGCTTGCCATCCAAACAATTGGTCTTGGCAGCACAGATGAAAAACTGAGAACTGTTTGTTGTCAGGTCCAGTATTTGCCATGGCCAAGATGCCAGGACCCATGTGCTTCAGGATGAAATTCCCATTGCCAAATTCCTCCCCAAAATGGACTTACCACCACTGCCACCATGGCATATGATGTCGCTACCCTGGCACATACTTCTCGGAATAATCCTGTGAAAGCAGGAAACTTTATAACCAAATCCTTCCTCCCCAGTGCTCAGAGCACGAAAATTTTCTGTGGTCTTTGGAACTTGGTCTGCAAACAGCTCGGAGGAGATGCAGCCCAAAGGCTGGCCATCCACAGTTTGGTTGACCATGGCTGGGGGGAGGCAGGCAGCTTAGGAGTGGTGGCTTCTGCTTATGAATTTTTCTTAAAGATTATTTATTTATTTATTCATGAGAGACACAGAGAGAGGCAGAGACACAGGTAGAGGAAGAAGCAGGCTCCCCGTGGGGAGCCCGATGCAGGACTCAATCCCAGGACCCCGGGGATAATGAATAAAAAATAAAGAAGCACGCAAAAATCAAGGGGTTATGTTTTTTTTTAAGATTTTTTTAAGCTTTTTAAATTTATTTGAGTGAGAGAGAGAGAGAGAGAGAGAGAGAGAAAGAGTGTGCATGAGCAAGAGGGAGGAGCTGAGGGAGAGGGCTAAGCAGACTCCCTGCTGAGCAAAGTGCTCTAGTTTGGTGTTCCCAGTGCCTTCACTGAACATTACTTCCATGAATAATGAGGCTCAACTGTAAATGGAATTATATATTATGTGACTTTTGATCTGGTTTCTTTTACTTAGCATAACATTTTTGAGGTTCATTCATGTTGTAACATGTCTGAATTTCATCATTTCAATGGCCGAATGACAGTCTATTGCATGACTAGACAACAATTGATTTAGCCATTCAATAGTTGAGGAACATTTGGATTATTTCCATTTTTTGGCTGTTTTGAATAGTGTGGGGATGTCTGGGTGGCTCAGTGGGTTTAGCGCCTGCCTTCAGCCCAGGACATGATCCTGGAGACCCGGGATCAAGTCCCACGTCCGGCTCCCTGCATGGATCATGCTTCTCCCTCTGCCTGTGTCTCTGCCTTTCTCTCTCTCTCTCTCTCTGTCTCTCTCTCTCTCATGAATAAATAAATAAATCTTTTATTAAAAAAATGAATTGTGTGCTGCTGTCAACGTGTGTCTATATGCATTTGTCTGAGTACCTGTTTCTATCATTTTAGATGTCTACCTAGGAGTGGAATTTCTGGGTCATGTGGGGGGGGACTCCATGTTTAAGTTTTTGAGAATTGAGTGTTTTCCACAGTATCTGCACCATTTTGCATCACTAGCAATGTATGAGAGTTCCAATTTCCCCACATCCTCATCAACATTGGTTATTTTTTTCTGTCTGGTTGTCTCCACTGTAGCTAGCCTCATGAGTATATTTGCATTTCCCTGATGACTAATGATGTGTAACATTTTGTTTTGTGCTTGTTGACCATTTGCATATCTTCTTTGGCAGAGTGTTTATTCAAGTCTGTTATTTATGTTTTCATTGGGTTGTTTGCTTCTTTGTCCTTGGTGGTAAGTGTTCTTCATATATTCTGGATACTAGGCCTTTATCAGATACATGATTTGCAAATATTTTCTCCCATTCTGTGGGTCATCTCTCACCTTCTAGGTAATATTCTTTAGTGCACAGGAGTCTTTAATTTGTTAAAATCCAATTTCACTATTTTTCTCTTGTTGCGTGTGCTTTTGATGTCCCGTCTAAGAATCCATTGGCGGGGCACCAGGGTGGCTCAGTCAGTTGGGCATCTGACTCTTGATTTCAGCTCAGGTCATGATCTTAGGGTCATGAGGTCAAGCACTGCGTTGGGCTCTATACTATACTCAGCGGCAAGTCTACTTGATATGCTCTCCCTGCCCCCCCCACTCATGTTCTCTTTCTCTCTTTCTAAAATAAATATATATATTTTAAAGAATTCATTGGCAGGATGCCTGGGTGGCTCAGTGGTTGAGCATCTGCCTTCGGCCCATGGTGTGATCCTGGAGTCCTGGGATCGAGTCCCACATCGGGCTCCCTACGTGGAGCCTGCTTCTCTCTCTGCCTCTCTCTCTGTGTCTCTCATGAATATATAAATAAAATCTTAAAAAAAAAAGAATCTATTGGAAAATCCAAGATCATGAGGATTCACTTCAATGTTTTCTTCTAAGAGTGTTATAGTTTTAGCCCTTATATTTAGGTCCCTGATCAATTTTGAATTGATTTTTGTTTATGGTGTGAGGTAAAAGTCCAACTTCATTCTTTTCCATGTACATATCTGGTTGTCCCAGGACCATTAATTGAAAAGATTATTCTTTCCCCCAATGAATGACCTTGGCACCCTTGTCAAAATCACTTGGCCATTGGTTAGAACTATCCGCATGGCCCAGGCCAACCTCAAGGAATCAAGTATAGTTGAAAGGAAGGAGACTTAAAATACTTAGTAAATGAGACCAATGACTACCGTAGTCTTCATAAAGGAGACTGCAGAATCCTTCTCCAGGAAACTAAGTAGCTCAAGAGGAAGATCTACAAATACTGACATTTGGAGCTCTCCATGATAGGCCTGGGTCCCTCACATCTCCCTACAATGGAGCTTACTAGTCTAGTCTACAAAACCTCTCTTCATGGCAGAACTTTCCAGAAGCTTTAAGCTTCTCACTCCAAAACATGAACAAGCAGCTAAAGACTCCAGATACCTGTGAAAAGCTTTTATTATGAAAGACAAGTCCAAAACAATTAGCAAAAAGGGATTTGGGGAAACAATGACAATGAGGGTAATAAAGTCCCAAAAAGCTACCATGAATATCATGGAGAGATAACAGATGATACATTATTCCTAAAACAAGAACAGGGCCTCTTTTTGTTTTCTTTTTCTTTTTTTAAGTAGGTTTGAACTCATGACCCTGAGATCAAGATCTGAGCCAAGATCAGGAGTTGAACACTAACTGACTGAGCCACCCAGGTGCCCCTGTTCTGGAGTATTTAAGGTGAACTCACGGTCTCTGTAACTTATCTTAAAATATTTCAGCAAAGCACAACAAGATACCACGTTGTATGTTCTAGAATGGCTGTAATAAAAAAGGCAGCAATGATGTGTGTTCTGGTTTGTCTTCCTTCTCCCCAACTTCATGTCTAGCTCTCTAACTCCCCACCTGCTGGCGGGTGTTGCTGATCCTACAGCAACTTGAGGCCTTCCATCCAATACAGAGGTAGCAGCTGTCCACTGAATTCTCTACCAGTTGCAATTGTGTAAGATGTAATCTGAATAACACATCCCACTTACCAATGATTCTGCTTCCCTGACCAAGCCCTAGTTGATGTAAGGTTGGTCCTAATTACCCGAGGAAAGGCAACCATGTATTCATCAAGGTTACTGCATGCATAGAACATCTCCGAAAGGCCTTACCAGTCACTAGTAACTGTAGGATATTTGGAGGGAGGGGATGGAATGTTCAGGGATCAGGAAACTTACTTTTCATGCATTCATTTGTTTACATTTTTTTTTACTTTGTGCATATATACATTTTTCAAATGGATGCTCATGGTAAAATACAACACGCATATAGAAAAAGCACATAATATATGCAGCTTGTGTAGTGTGGTATCTCCTTGTGGTTTTAATTTGCATCTCCCTGATTACAAATGAAGCTGAGGACTTCTTTTGATATTATTGGCCCTATGGATTTCTTACTATTTGCAAGGGCTTTTTAAAGTCTTTTCTCCATTTTTCTACCGATTGTCTGTCTTTTTCTTAATTATTTGAAGGAGTTCTTAGTTTAGTATAGATATAAATTCTTTATCATTTATATAGGTGGTAAATACCTTCTACTTCTCTCTGGGTTTGTTTGTTTTTTTTTAACCTTCTTTTAAGAAGTTTTTTTTTTTATGAAGAGAGTTTCTAAATTTAGTTCATTCAAATTTATCAACCGATTTCTTTCTCTTTTCTAAAGTTTTATTTATTAAAGTAATCGCTACATCCAACACAGGACTCAAACTCACAACCTTGAGAGTTGCATGCTCCTCTGGCTCCTCTGACTGAGCCACCAGGAGCCCCTCAATGTCTTTCTCTCTTTCTTTCTTTCTTTCTTTCTTTCTTTCTTTCTTTCTTTCTTTCTCTCTCTCTCTCTCTCTCTCTTTCTTTCTTTCTTTCTTTCTTTCTTTCTTTCTTTCTTTCTTTCTTTCTTTCTTTCTTTTTTTCTTTCTTTGTTTCAGAGGTAGCATTTAGGGATTCATCAGTTGCATATAACACCCAGTGCTGGAGCACCTGGGTGGCTCAGTGGTTGAGCATCTGCCTTTGGCTCAGGTTATGATCCTGGGGTCCTGGGATCGAATCCCACATCAGGCTCTTTACAGGGAGCCTGCTTCTCCGTCTTCCTATGCCTCTGCCTCTTCCTGTGTCTCTCATGAATAAATAAATAAAATATTTTTTAAAAATAACACCCAGTGCTCATTATATCCTCAGTGTATCTTTTTATCGCTAGTGCTGTTTGTGTTTTATTTATTTATTTATTTATTTTTTAAATTTTTATTTATTCGTGATAGGCACACAGTGAGAGAGAGAGAGAGGCAGAGACACAGGCAGAGGGAGAAGCAGGCTCCATGCACCGGGAGCCTGACGTGGGAATCGATCCCGGGTCTCCAGGATCGCGCCCTGGGCCAAAGGCAGGCGCCAAACCGCTGCGCCACCCAGGGATCCCTGTTTGTGTTTTATTTAAGTTTCATGGTAAGTCTTGATATCCAGTTAAGCAAATCTTTCATTTTGATTTCCTCCAACCCAAGGGTGTCTGGCTATTTTTGCTTCTTTCCTTTGCCATATAAGCTTCAGAATCAGATCATTAAGTTCTAAAACAAAAAAACAAAAAAACAAAAAAACAAACAAACAAAGAAAAAAGCAAGCTGAGATTTTGATTGAGATTGCATTTGATCTATAAGTCATTCTTTAGAATTACAGGGAAATTGATGCCTTTCAATCTTAAGTCTCTTAATCAATTAGCATGGTATTCCTCTTCATTTACTTAGATCCATTTTAATGTCTCTCAAAAATTTTTTTACAATATTTCAGAAGTTTTGTACATCTTCTGTGAGATGTTGGATCTTTTTATTAGGTGTTCCTTGAGTGTAGGAAGGAGACTTGCTTTTAACTTTGTTGAACTGTCAATGTTTTTACCATATGCATATATTTTTCAGAATATATTATTAAGATTTTAAAAAATATTTTACTTATTTATTCATGATAGACACAGAGAGAGACAGAGAGACAGAGACACAGGCAGAGGGAGAAGCAGGCTCCATGCAGGGAGCCCAATGTGGGACTCGATCCCGGGACTCCAGGATCACACCCTGGGCCAAAGGCGGGTGCTTAAAACACTGAGCCACCCAGGCTGCCCTATTATTAAGATTTTTAAATCAGTACTACATCATCATTGCTTGAAAATTGAAACAATGAAGAGGTACACATTAGGGAGTCTCTCTCCCACTCCTGTGTCCATTTACATATCTCCAACCTTTTCAAAGGGATAGCCATAATTTATATTTCCTCTTGGTATATGGTCTGAATATATGTGGTACTCTCCAAATTCATATGTTGAAATCTACACCCAGTGTGTTGACATTAGTAAGTAGGGTCTTCAGGAAGTGATTAGTAGGTCATGAGAGTAGAGCCCTCGTAAATGAGATTGACACCCCTGTAAAAGTGACCCCAAAGAGCTCCCTTGTCCCCTTCTGCTATATGGGGACACAGGGAGAAGGCACTGGCTATGGACCAGGAAGGTCCTCAGTCAACCATGCTGGGGCCTTGATCTTGGACTTCCAGCCACCAGAACTGTGAGAAATAAGTTTGTATTGTTTATAAGCCCAACAGTCTGTGATATTTTGTTGTGGCAGCTTGAGCAGACTAAGACACCTCTCTTCTCAAAACAAATGCCATATATTATGTATATTTCTGACAAAATCTCACAGGCAAGGCAAAAACACAAGGGACCAGTGGCTATATTCCTTGCATTCAGAAGAAGCTGAGTGTGCAAACCCAAGAAGTTCTGATAAAGCGATCCCTGGAGAGACGTTCCCCACTGTTACACTCTGTTCTCTCAACAGCCTTTTAAAATTTTTGATCATCACTTATTAAGTTACAAAGAGCCAGTCCCTATGCTATGCTAAGCACTTTATATACTCCACCTGTTTTCTTCACTTCTCCCAGTGACCCAGAGCCCACGTACCCATCCACTTACAGAAGGCACAGTGCCTAAAGCCATAATACTTACTTTTAGGGTCCCATAAAAATATTTTAATTATTTTCGAATCAGAAGGAAACATTTATTATATCGTTTATTATATTTGTTTTTATAACAATGCAATCATAAAACACAGTTTTAGATTGTTTTTTTTTAATGGAGGAATAAGGCCCCATCAGCAACCCTACCGGGTGGGTACTATTTTATACAAATTATCCAAGGGAAGAAATTCAAGTCTGAGAAGTGCCTTGGCCAAGGTCAGACAGAAAGTGTGGCAATAGGGACTTGAATCCAGGCCTGGAGGACCTCGCTTGGCCACCCATCTAAAGGATCTCCAGGTCAGCATTTTCATACCCAACAGACGTGTGTAGTTGAAGCTGGTTTGCTCTGGGAAGAGAAGAGTTAGAAGAGATTTCACGGAGTCTTCAAATATCTTAATGGCTGTCACATGGCAAAAGATTAGCCCTGTTCTGAATTGTTCCTGATAACTGAGCTAGGGTAGGTGGAGTGAAATTGCAGGAAAGTAGATTTTGATCCAGGGAGATAATGAACTTCCTGGGACTAATGAGATCCTTGCCATGACAATTTCTCCCAAAGACCAAAGAAGGGAAGTATGATCCTAGCCGCTGACAAGAAAAGAATTCAAAATAAGACTCTGTTGGAGAAGCTTGCTGCCTTGGGAGGAGATTTGGGTGAGAAAGAGATGAATTTTCATGTCCCTTCTATGTGAAGAGTCAGTCTACCATTGTAAATAGGAGCAACTCATCAGTATAGGGGAGGTTGGGTCCTCCCCACCCGTACCCCAGTCCCTCGAATCTTTATTGAGTCCTCTCATATACCATGGGTGGGAGCCTAAAGGGATAGACTCTTTGGAAAAGCCATTGGCAGTATTCATTAAAATTTAGACTGTTCATACCTTTGAATTAGCAATTCTATACGGAGGAATCTGTCCTGCCATGTAAGTACACAGATGAGCAAAGGCATATGCCCAAGGGTGTTTGCTACAGTATGTTTATAATTGCAGGAGGTTGACAACAACCAATGTGTCCATCAGGGTTAAGGGATTATATAGGATTAATATATTGTGGGTGACTCAAACCCAGACCCTTTAGGATGTCACCCTTAAGGGAGCGTCAGACAGGGCAGCCGGGGTGACTCAGCGATTTAGAGCCGCCTTCAGTCCAGGGCGTGATCCTGGAGACCTGGGATCCAGTCCCACATTGGGCTCCTTGCATAGAGTCTGCTTCTCCCTCTGACGGTGTCTCTGCCTCTCTCTGTCTCTCTCTGTCTCTCTCTCTGTGTGTGTGTGTCTCTCATGAATAAATAAATAAAATATTTTTTAAAAAGGGAGCATCAGACAATTATCAAAGATACTTAATAAGTTAAATCCCGCAGCACAGTTAGAGATTGGTGGGAGCTGCATTGGGAACCTGGGAATGTGGGGGGTGGGGGGAGGTGGGGACAGAGTGCGACTTTAAGTGGGGAGGCTAGGGTAGGCCTCATTGATAAAATGACATCTGAGAAAGACCTGAAGCTCAGTGGGACACCTGCCCCTCTTACCATTTTTATTTTATTTTTTTTTAAGTTTGTTTTGTTTTGTTTTGAAGTAGGCTCCTCTCCCAAAGTGGGGTTTGAACTCACAACCCCGTGATCAAGGTTTGATGCTCCAACCCCTGAGTCAGCCATGTGCCCGTTTCCTTCATTCTAAAGGGAAATTTGCTGGGATAACACCTTTGATGGGCCAGCCATCCAGCACGACTTGGAAGGACAGTTGTTCATTTTAGTCCTGAAATTAAAAAGAGCTCACAAAGCTCTTATCTCATGTATAAAGCCTAAAAGCATTTCAGTTTGCAAACCAAGAGTGGGAGGCCTTGGGCCCTGGTGACTGTCTTATCTGCTTCCCAGAAAGGAATTGAAACATCTCTTCATAGGGAAAGGTCCTGCTTGGCATCCTGTTTGCCTGCCTGCCTTTGTAGCAATCGGCCCATTGTGTTTCCATCAGTTTAACTGCCTGGGGAGGCTCCTCAGCTCCCTTTGTCCTTGATAAAGCCCCACAGGGCCTCCTCCATTAGGCAATGATGAAGCCATTCGTGTGGTAAAGTCTCTCCCTGGACAGGAGGTCACAAGTCAGCAGCTCCTTAAACCATAGGAGTTGGTCCCTATCAATACTCTCTTGGCAGCAGACAGATGGGAGGTACCGATGGGATCAGTCCCTTGTTTTCCCTGACTCCAAGCAGGCCTTATCTGGTTCCTTCCAAAAATGGCTCTGGGTCATCTGGGTGGCTCTCTCTGTCACTCATGAATAAATACAGAAAATCTTAAAAAAAAAAAAATGACTCTGGCCTCTTTAGGGCAACAAGTAACTTAATGGGATCTGCTCTGGTTTACATGTTACCTCAAGTAGAGAATGGGGCTCCTTCAAGAGAAGAGACAAATAGAATTTTCACCCAAAGCCAGAAATAAGTATCCTGAGACAGCTCAAAAAGTCCCAATGGAGGGATGAGGAAAGACTTCACTGGGACCAGTGACTGCTGGGGAGAACAGAGGAGACACAATTGGGGTTCTGACACAGGGAAATGGAGGATGGTGTCCTAGGCAGAAATCACAGCTAAGAAAAACACATGGAAGCTGCTAACAATGGAGCATATTCAAGCTGTTCTAAGCAGTTCCTTGTGTCCAAAGCACAGTGACAAAAGAATAAATCTTAGTTAACATTCATTGTGCACTTATATGTGCTGGCAGCACACAAGACACTTTCTAGACTGTTTGATCCTCCTAATAATCTTATAAGCAAGTATATTAATATCCCAACTCTCTAGGTGAGGAAGCAGAGGCAAAGAAGGATTGATAGTTTGCCCATTTGTGGCACCACCAATCATAAGATTCACGATAATCAACTGCCACTGATTAATGACCGCATCCTCTGAGTGTTGAATGTACCTCCTCCTCCTCTGATCTGACTCTCACTGTCCAGAAAAGAAACTGAGGCTTGGGTAGCAGTAAAATTTTCGTATATTATTGAAACTAAGTTGGTACTCATTTTAACCAACTTGTTATAAATTAAGATGTTAGTTGTAATTCCTCAGGGCAACCACTATGAAAATAACTGGGAAATATATAGTACAAGAGATAAGGAAATCAAAATGGTACAGCAGAAAATACCTAACAAAAAAACGTAGGCAGTCACGGGGGAATTGAGAAACAAAGAAGATATGACATGGAGAAAACAAAGAGGAAAATAGCAGAAGTAAGTCTTTACTTATTAGTAATCACATTTGATGTAAATGGATTAAACTCTCCAATTAAAGAGCGGGTTGACGGAATTGGCAAATAGCATGAATGAACTTCACACTCACTGGAGATCCAAAGACACAAATGGGCTGAAAAAAAGATATTCCATGCAAACAGTGGTCAAGAGGGCTGGAATGATTATACTGATATAAAAAAATAGACTTTAAATAAAAAACTGTGACAAGAGGGACACCTGGGTGGCTCAGTGGTTGAGCGTCTGCCTTCTGCTCACGGGGTGATCCCAGAGTTCGGGATCAAGTTCTACATCAGGCTTCCTGCGAGAAGCCTGCTTCTTCTCCCTCTGCCTATGTCTCTGCCTCTCTCTGTGTCTCTCATGAATAAATAAATAAAATCTTTGAAAAAAAAAAAAAAGAAACGATTTTGGGCGAGGATGTGGAGAAACTGGTGATTTTGCACTGCTGATAGAAATGTAAAATAGAGCATTCTCTGTGGACAACAGTGTAGCAGTTCCTCAAAAAGGTGAATAATTGTCATATGACCCAGTGCGTCCATGCCTAGGCATAGATCACAGAATGGAAATAGTGTTCAAACATTAACGTGTACATGAATGTTACCTGCCTCTTTATTCATAATAGTCCAAAAGTAGAACCGACAGTTGTCCATCAACTGTTGCATGGATAAATAACGTCTAGTCTAGCCATACAATGGAATAGTACTCAGCCACAAAAGGCAGTAAGGTACTGATACACACTACATTGTGGATGAATCTTGAAATCATGCTAAGAGAAAGAACCCACACATAAAAAGCCACATACTATATGAATCTGTTTATATGAAATATCCAGAACAAGCAAATCCATAGAGTGTGAAAGTAGGTTAGTGGTTGGCAAGGCCTGAGGGTGGGGACACAGGGAGTGGGCAGTGGTTGCTTAGTGGGGTTTCCTCTCGGGGTGATGAAAATGCTCTGAAATAGATAGTGGTGGTGGTTGCACAACGTGGTGAATGTGTTAAAAGCCACTGACTTGTACCCTTTAAGATGGCGATTTTTATGTTAGGGGAATTTTACCTCAATGAGTTAAGGAATTAATAGAAATGAGAAAAAAATAAAAAAAAAAGAAAAAAAAAAAGAGATGAGACCCAGCTCAGGTGAATGGGATATGAGGAGAGTTTTGCTAAGTGTTTCTGGATCTCTGAGAGAGGTTCTGGAAGGTTTTTTCTCCTCTGACCATTGACAGGCGAAGCTCCATGCAATCTGCCCTATCAAATAAATTCACCTTGTGCCTCTCTGACCCTGTCAGTTGAGCCTGCTTCCACTTCCTGAAATGAACTCATGTTCTACCTCAGGGCCCTTCCACATGCTGTTCCACGTTCCTGAAATGGTCTTCCACCACTGTGCCTGGCTGACACTACCATTCTTTAGCTCTCAGCTCAAACAGCCCTTCCCTGGGGAAGCTGTGGCAGTTTTATATACACAACTCTAACTCTCACAGCACGTTCTGTTCTTATAAGGTGACTTTGACACTCTTCCCATTGAGATGTGTGGTCTGTGTTCCCTTGCCTTGAATCCAGGTAAGCTTGAGACCACCATTGGAGTGCCATGATGGGACGTTGGAAAGAGTGACATTATGTCACTTTCATAAAAGGAAAAGCTTCTGCCCAGTTCTCCTGGGAGGCTCACTTTTGGAATCTAGCCACCATGCTGTATGGAAGCCCAAGTAGCCATGGAAGCCCCCTCCTCCCCATGGAGGGGGACTGGGATTCCTGGTCCATAATATCTCTGGGTGACAGCCAACAGATAACTGGCACTGCCTTGCCAGCCAGCCATGTGATGAGCCATCTTAAAAGTGGATCCTCCAGAATCTTGACAACATCAAGTGTCAGAAGCCAGACATAAATGGCCACATGTTGCATGTTTCTATTTATGTGAAATGCCCAGAATGTGAATATCTATAGGGACAGAAAGTAGAGTAGTGGATGCCAGGGGCCAGGGAGAGGGAAACGCAAGGAGTGACTTTTCATGGGTACAGGATTTCTTTTTAAGGGAATAAAAATGTCCTGGAATTAGACCGTGATGATGATGGCACAACCTCATGGATCTACTAAAAACCACTGAGTTGTACAATTTAAAGTGGTGAATTTTATGGCATGAAAATTACATCTTTAAGAAAGTAGACCCTGCCAATTCCAGTGAAGCTGCCCTGGCTGATGCCATGTGGAGCACAGAGTTGCTGTCCAGGCCAAATTCTGCCCAAATTGCAGTTTTGTGGACAAAAATAAATGTTGCTGTTTTAAGCCACTAAGTTTGGGGATCATTGTTCCAGAAGAATAGATGCTGGTATAGAAGCTTTCCCCAACCACCTCCTCAGGATAGGGCAGGGTCCCTGTTGTCTCTGTATTTATTATACCTCCTATCTTAGTTTGTAATTAAATATTCGACTAATTGCTACTTTCTTATTGACCAGTAAGCTCCGTGTTGTGTCTTTAGCAAAAACCAGTCCCCAGAGGTGTACGTGCCCGCAGTGTTTGAGAACCATGTGGCTGATGTCCAAGTAGATGGAAAGCAGGTGGAGTCGGCTTTGTGGGACATGGCTGGGCAGGAAGATGATGATCACCGGAGGCCGCTCTCATACCTGGGCACACTTGTTATACTGATGTATTTCCTAATGACAGCCTTGATAGTTTAGAAAAAAAATTCTAGAGTAATGACTCTGGAAGTCAAACATTTTTGTCCTGACACTCCTATCATCCTGCTTGGAAGCAAGAAGAATCTTCAGAATGATGGGCCCACAAGGCAGGAGCGAGTCAAGGTGAAGTAGGAGCCGGTAAAGACCTTTTCTGCTTTCCTTTGGTTTCATGCTTGGATTCACACATAACTTGCCAGCATTCACACCCACTTCTTAGTGACAACAAAGCTGGGCAGATAACCAGAATGCTGCAATGGTTATGGTTAGAGCTGCAAGGGGCCAGGGATATGTTTGTAAGAATGTCATCAAGAGCCAGTGCAGCAGGGGTGACCTATCCAGACATCACCTTGCCTGGCTGGGTTCAAGACTGGCTCTGCTACCAATCCTCTATGTGACCTTGAGCAAAATGCTTGATCCTTCTGTGCTTTGGTTCTAGTGTGTATATTCTCATTACAATTGGAGGCCAGAGAGAAAAGGGAAGCCTTATGCTGGACAAAGATTTAGAAAATTGGGGGAGACTTTGGGGAGGACATCGACATTATCCTACATTCTTTTCCATATTTATCGTATGGATCTGTGAGCTCATTGCAGCAACCACACATCACCGATTTGTCTAGTCTAGCTAGAATATCAAAGAAGCTGTTCCCTTGCTGGGCAAATGAAATGGAAAACCTTAGGGCTGGCTTCAGACTGTGAATGTGGCCAAGTCTCCGCCCAGCTGTCTGAACTCGGGCAGGTCACTTTGCCCCCCTGAGCCTTCCATTTCTCTTCTCACCTTTAAGCCAGAATAACAACAGCACCTACCTCCTGGGAATAAATTAAATGGTACATGCAAAATGTTTCACACAGTACCTATGATGAGTACTTCTTCAAAAACAACAGCCACTTCTGTTTTTTGGATTGTGCTCAGTGCAACAAGATTGCAAAGAAAGACAGAAACTATTTTCCCCCTTAATATATGCAGAAAGAATTCGAATTGCCCTAGGATTTGGACCCATCCCTTTGAACCAGCAGTTTGGATTTGGTTGCCATAGTCTCGGGGACCATGAATGGCCAATGTGGAGGCTTGTTGTAGTTTCAGAAGTTGCCTTGACTTGTCTGACAAGGAGATACTGTTTCTATAATGTAGTTGTCTCCAATTTGTAAAATTCCATCTATGGATTTTTTTTTCTTCCTATTCTCTACAGCCTCTTGTGGCAGGTCCTAAGAAAAGGCATGTTTACAAGGAGGGAGGTGACTAAATCTTGGTAAGACACTAGACTCGTTTGAACTCAACTCTGTCCAGCTGGGTTCCTCTGATAAAATACATTTCAGCAAGAGTTACCTCAAGAATTCCTTAATCCCTAATCCTTTTTGTAAACAAGGCATTGAATAAATGTATTGCTCATCCCTCTGAAAAAGACCTTTTGAAAGTGGCATTCTTATTTTACCCAGCAGATCTGTTTTACTTCCTCCAAAGGGCTGACATTAATACCCACTGCCTTCCCCACTCCTGCCAAAATAAAATTCCATATTAAAACCTCCCACATGTCAACGTTCCAATGTGAGAACCACATATATGCCCCAGTTCAGAGGCTGGAACCTATAATCTCCAAGGGCTGCATTTTCTTAGTCACCATAGAGCAAGGCTGGGGTATAATCCCAGCTCCACCCCAAAGTCTACTTGCTTGGGGCTAGTTACTTCTCTGAAAGTCAGTTTCATCTGTGAGATGAGCTGCCTTGCAGCCCTTCATTCATCCAGTCATTCTACAAATGTTTGTACCAGAGATGATCACAATAGGTGAGGTTTCTGTCCTGAAAACCCGGCGAGTGTGGGCATCAGGCGTGAAATAGCATCACAACCCAGTGCATGTGGGCAGCGCTGCCAGGGCGGGTTGTGTGGGGTGGGGGGAGTTCTGGGGCTTTCTGAGGATGACTTATGCTCAACTTTCCTGTCACTCTCCAGGTGCAGTGCAGGGAACGCCCTTCACTCCAGAGTTGCTGAGTGATGAGTCATCCTCGAGAAAGTGGGTAAGTGGAGCAAACAGGGGACCAGAGGCCACCAGAACTTATTACTGGTCTCTGGGATCAAGTCACAGGTTCCCAGGGAAGGTGACTGTATGGGTGGAGGGCGTTTGTTACAGAGGGCCATTGCAATCAACATCTAGAGAAGGGATTTGGGGAAGGGGAGGAGGAAGTCAATGCGGAGACCCTGCATGATGCCTCATTACTGCAATCATGAGCTTCAGCTTTCTGACACAGGATCATGGCAACTGATCATCTCGAGTGGAATAGTACAATTCCATGACTTCAAAAATTGTCCTGGTGCCTCTTTATGGACACTCCCCTTCATTCACCCCAGCCCCTGGCAGCCAAAGTATGATGACCTTTCCATACTTTTTCCAAAGGGACTTTGCCTTTTCCAAAATATTACATAAGTGGAATCATCTGTGATGTAGATTTCTGAGTCTTGTTTCTTTCACCAAACACAACATCTTGGAGATTCATCTGTGTTGTTGCATGTATCAGTGACCAGCTCCTTTTTATTATTGAGCATTTATTATCCCGTGGCACAGATATATGCTACAGCTAATTTATATCTATTCACCTGTTGGAATCCATTAGGTTATTTCCAGGTGGGGCAATTACAAACAAATATGCTATTATTTCACAGCGGTTTTGTGTGGACATAAGTTTTTATTTTTCCTGGGTAAACACCTAGGAGTGGGATTACTGAATTGTCTGGTGAGTATATGTTTGGCTTAATTAGCAGTGGCCAAACTGATTTCCAAAGTGACTCTACCACTTTGTTTTCCTATCAGCAATGAATGTATACTCACCAGTATCTGGTATTGTCATTGTCACTCGTTTTCATTTCAGCCATTCTGATGGGCACGTAGAGATTTTGTCTATCAGCAGTGCTATATGAATATTCTTATACATATAACCTTGGTGATTAGTTGTGAGTGTGTCCATAAGATACATTCTTAGAACTGCCATTGGTGGGTCGTAAGGTGTGAAAAGTTGATTAGATATTGCCAAAGAGCCTTCTGAGAAGGTGGGGCCAATATATACACATACCAGCTAGGATTGGTAATGTCTGTTTCCCCACATCCTCAACACAGCGTCTTGGGTTATTGCTGTGTGAGTATCTACCTCAGAGGGTTGTTGGTGAGAACTTGAAGTAAAGTATTAGAGCCGTGCCTGTCATACGCAGAGTGGCAGTGGATGTCATCGTATGATTACCACTACAAACCCATCGATCACATTATTATTTGTCTTTCTCTGAGTTTCTCATCAAGATATATGAGAGTCCTTTTTCTCTGAGGAGCTCAAACATTCTACCTACAGAATTTGGTTAATCCTTATAAATCTCTTCAGATGTTGGCCAGGAATTCAGGCCCTGTGGGTTTTACAGAATAGGGAAGTATGACACAATAGAGTCTTTCTAAGTTTACAGAACAGATCTGTGTTCCACAAAGTCAAAATTAATCTCCTTTGGAATGGGAATGGACTCCTCTAGGTTACAATGGCCTTCAAATGTTTTTTTTTGTGTGTGTGTGTGTGTGTGTGTGTGTGTGTCTATCTACTTTAAGAAATACACCAAAAGCCAGGTCACAACATTCTTACCCAAAACAGAAATTAAAAAAAAAAATACTTCTTTGTTTTCTATTTGTTCCATCCCATCTCATTGAAAATATGTTCATTGGGAGCCACTGATAAATAGATTTCAGAACCTACTATGGGTTAAGACTAGCAATTTAAAGGGCACTGTTCTGGGATCTAGGTCACAGGCATAGACCTTCCTGGCAATGGAAGGAATCACATAACTGGATTCCTAACTGGAAGCACAGAGTCTCACACTCAGTTTTGGGTAAATTATCTCCATTATTCCCATGTTTTTTCTTCTTCATATATTTGGGATGGTAGAGTTTATTCGTTCCTCAATTATTCACAAATAGCTTTTGGACTCCTTAGGAGCACTACCCATAATTAAGTGCCAGGGGAAGAGAACAGGCTTTGAACAGCAAGAGGCCTGGATGCAAATCTCACCTCCACCATTTGCTCATGATCTTGATTTAAGCCTTATCGGTCATCCAAGACTCCGTTTCCTCCTCTGTAAAATGGGAGTTACAGTAGAGAAATCACTGAGCCAACATATATAAAGCATTTAGCACAGTGTCAGGCTCACAGTTAAGTCCTTAACACAGTGAGACCAGCAGCACCAGCAGCACCAGAGAACTTGTCAGAAATGCAGTTCTTGGAGGGCGCCTGGGTGGCTCAATGGTTGAGCTTCTGCCTTTGGCTCAAGTCGTGATTCCTAGGTGTGATCCTGGGTTCCTGGGATCAAGTCCTGCATCAGGCCCGCTGCAGGGAGCCTGCTTCTCCCTCTGCCTATGTCTCTGCCTCTCTCTCTCTGTCTCTCTAAAATAAAATAATTAGAATAGAATAGAATGCAGTTCTCAGATCTCACTCTGGATTGACTACATCAGAAACCCCAGCGGTGGGGCCCCATGATTCCTAGGTGTGATCCTGGGTTCCTAGGATCAAGTCTTGCATCAGGCTCGCTGCAGGGAGCCTGCTTCTCCCTCTGCCTATGTCTCTGCCTCTCTCTCTCTCTCTCTCTCTCTCTCTCACTGTGTCTCTCTAAAATAAAATAATGAATAGAATAGAATAGAATAGAATGGAATGGAACGGAATGGAATGCAGTTCTCAGATCTCACCCTGGCTTGACTACATCAAAAACCCCAGCGGTGGGGCCCCGTGATGTTTTAACAAATCTTCCAGGTGATTCTGAGGCACGTTCAAGTTTGAGAAACACAGGCTTAATACTTGGTAACCATTGACAATCAGTCCCTGAGCCTGCAGCGATGAGCAGTGGGCAGAGCACGGAAGGACTGATCAACCACAGTGCAGCACTAAAGAGCCGGCAGCATCTGCAGGTGAGGTCTCTAACTGGTCTCGGGGCCGGCTCCTCCCACCTCCTCCCTCAGCACCTAGAGAGCTCGCTGATTGGTAGGATCCCTCCGGACCGTCACCACCCACCCAATCCGGGAGGGCGAAAACTGAAAGGGGCGGGACTGAGCAGCGCGAGAGGGGCGCGCCTATTGGCTGTAGACCGGCGCTGCGCGTGCGCACAGCCGACGCGCGCCCGTGACTGCCGGTTGAAAGATGGCGACTGTCGCGGAGCTGAAGGCTGGTGAGTTCGAGTGGGCGGTGTGCAGGGTGAACCGCGCCTGGTCTTCCTCCCGTGAAGAGGATGGGCTGGAAGGAGAGCGCGCGGAACACAGAGTTAGCCTTTCCGGGGGTCGCTGCGCGGCGTCAGGGCCCGCAAGGCGTCCGGCTGGCGTGGCGGCCGCTGCGCCGGGGGCGGGGGGAGGGGTCCTGGGGGAGAGAAGCGGTTGCTCGGGACCAGCTGGGCGGGTCCCAGGTGCGCCGTCGAGCCGAGGAGATGCTGCGCGACCCGCAGGTTCCCGAGAGGTCTGCAGTCCTGCTCGGTGGGCCTCCGGCGCTTTTGTCGGAGCCCTGTCGGGCCGAGGCTCTGGGCTGCCCCTTTCGTCGGGGGCTGAGGATTTCGTCCCCCTCCGTGATCGGGCCTCGGCGCGACCCCGAACCATTAGCTTACCTGTCTCACCGAAGCCTTGCCGCACCCTGCGGGTTGGGTCCCGGTCCCCGTCGGGAAGGCCTGCCCTGGCCACGCTCCTGTGGTTTTTGTTTTTTGTCCTCCCCCCCCCCCTCCCCCCAGCAAGAGTTCCGCAAAGGTGCGAGTCATCGAGCGGGATGGTGTTTGCGCACCGTTGGTTTTTAAACTTTTTTTTTTTTAAGGTTTATTTGTTTACTTATGATAGAGACACACAGAGAGAGGCAGAGACACAGGCAGAGGGAGAAGCAGGCTCCACGCCGGGAGCCCGACGTGGGACTCGATCCCGGGACTCCAGGATCGCGCCCTGGGTCAAAGGCAGGCGCTAAACCGCCGCGCCACCCGGGGATCCCCGCACCGTTGGTTTTAACCGAGGTGTCCAAGCAGCGAACAGTAGTCGGAGGCGAGAAGCGACCGAGCCTTCCGTGTCAGGCCCTGCCCAGCCCCCCTGTGTTACCCAGTGGAGTCTGTGTGACACCCTAGGCCTGTGTAGGTCGTGAGAAATGAAGGTGCAGGGAGTTGCAATAGCTCGCGCCAAGTAACCGAGCTAGAAAGAGGCAGTGCGAGGCAGTGCGTGAGAACCTGGGTTTGCTCCCCCAGCTCTCCCCACCTCCCGGAGCTCCACGTCTTCATCCCTGGGTCATACTGCTACCCGATTAAGAACACTAGTTCCGGTTTTCAGGGACCTTAAATGAGCTCTTAATGAGTCATTTTTTTTAGAAAAGATTTTATTTATTTATTCATTCATAAGAGGCAGAGACACAGTCTGAGGGAGAAGCAGGCTCCCTGCAAGGAGCCCCCATGGGGGACTCAATCCCAGGTCTCCAGGATCACGCCCTGGGCCCAAGGCAGCAGATGCTCAACCGCTGGGCCACTCAGGTGCCCCTAAAAAGGTCATTCTTAAATACCTAGTGAGGAGGGGTTGAATCTCTTTTGAGGGTAGAGTTCAGTAAGCATTGATACAAATGTGTATTTGGGGCATTGGGCTCATGAATGGTCATAAAAAAAGGCATGCCTTTATCCACAAGGAATAGTCTTTTAAGTGAATCCGAGCACCCTCTCTGCACGAAATCCATAACACGTGTAAATCAGAGGATTTTTTTTGTTTTTTTTTTTCTTTTTTATTGGTGTTCAATTTGCCAACATATAGCATAACACCCAGTGCTCATCCCACCAAGTGCCCCACTCAGTGCCCATCACCCAGTCACCCCAAACCCCCACGCCCACCTCCCCTTCCACCACCCCTTGTTCATTTCCCAGAGTTAGGTGTCTCTCATGTTTTGTCACCTTCACTGTAAATCAGAGGATTTAAAGATGCTTTGGGATATCAGGCCAGGTTAAGAACCTCTTTTTTTTTTTTTAAAGATTGCATTTATTTATTCATTAGACACAGAGGGAGGCAGAGGGAGAAGCAGGCTCCCTGCAGGCAGCCTGATGCAGAACTCCATCCTAGAACCCTGGGATCAGGATCTGAGCCAAAGGCAGAAAAAGCTCAACCACCGAGCCATCCAGGCATCCCAAGAACCTCTTTCTGAAGTTGTTGCTAGGGTACAGAGTTTTAAGCATAGTTAGAGAAAGTTTAAGACTCAGTTGGTATGCAACCTGAAAAGAAAATGTAATAGGAGATTAGGAGTGTCCTATGCAGATATATCCCTACATGTATCCTTTTATGTTTTTTTCTTCTGCATTTCCCACTTCAGAATATGCTGTGTGTTCCAGAGAAACTTTGTTTTTTTTTAAGATTTTATTTATTTATTTATTCATGAGAGACAGAGTGAGGCAGAGACACAGGCAAAGGGAGAAGCAGGCTCCATGCAGGAGCCTGATGTGGGACTCGATCCGGGATCCCCAGGATCATACCCCCGGCCAAAGGTGGCGCTAAAACGCTGAACCACTGGGGCTGCCCCCAGAGAAACTTCTTGAAAATTTATTTCCCACTCAATCATTTTACATTGTATGGGCTTTTACCTTTTTCTTTTTCCTTAAAGAGGGGCAAGTGGGAAGGAGCAGAGGGAGAGGGAGAAAGAGAATCTTGAGTAGGCTCCATCCCCACTGTAGAGCCCAATGCAAGGCTGCATCTCAGGACCCTGAGATCATAACCTGAGCTGAAATCAAGAGTCTGGTCCTTAACCAACTGAGCCACCTGAGTGCCCCTGGGCTTTTACCTTTTTAAACATTTTCACATTTTCCACCTCACTTGGTTCTGCCTCTGAGATGTAGGACTCCGTATGTTGCAGAGGGCAGCTGAGGCATAAGCTGGTGATGACACAGGATAGGCTTCCTAATTCCAGCTTCATTAATTCTCATTTCTCTGCTGAGTTTGAGGTTATGTTGCATGCAAATTCAGAGTAATTGGGGGATCTCTGGGTGGCTCAGCGGTTTAGCGCCTGCGTTTGGCCCAGGGTGTGATCCTGGAGTCCCCGGATTGAGTCCTGTGTTGGGCTCCCGGCATGGAGCCTGCTTCTCCCTCTGCCTGTGTCTCTGCCTCTCTCTTTCTCTCCATGTCTATCATGAATAAATAAATAAATAAATCTTTAAAAAAAAATTCAGAGTAACTGGGACAGGATCCTGGCCAGCGGAAGAAAATCTCTTCCATCTAATTTCCAAAGATGGAGTTAAAGAAGCGCATTTGGTTATGATCCCAAGAATATGATAAGGCTGGACCTTCCTTTTATGGGCCTGTTACAATGTCTGATTGGGTGATAACTGTACTTGCATACCTGCCCAAAAGGTTGAGGGGATGATTTAAAAACAAGGGGCAAGAAAGGTTAAAGTTTAGTCTACACAGTGTCTCTGTAATCATATGGCCCAGGTTTTTGTTATGTATTAAAGCTTATGGGGGTTTTATGTTTATGCCTATGTGGATAAGCTCCTTGGGCCCTATTTATGAATTTTTCTTTATTTTGGTGCCTTTGGCAGAGTGCAGTACAGTAGTAAAATATGTTTATTACACCAATAATATACAGCAATGTATTATGCTCCCAGGTAGCATTTATTGAGCTTTTACTATGTTCTAATCACTGTGCATGAGACATATTGATTGTCTAGGTTTGTTATTTAGCCGTTAGGGACAGTGTGAAAAAAGAAGGTCCTAGACCACTGCAAGGAATGATACCAATTCAGTTCTCTGCCCCAGTGTCCATACCAGTATTTATAGTTAAATGTCATTATCACAGCTGATATTGTAATATAACCCTTGCTCATCAAGAGGTTAGTTTACATTCAGCGTATAGATCCCAGATTCCTTAAAATGGCAGTGGTATAGCCATGTGTTAGATTTCATTTAGGCTTAAAATTTCCAAATCCTACTGTTTTTTGTTTTTTGGGGTTTTTTTTTGGAAGTTAACTCATAAGTGTCTTTAAAAAGCAAACAAAACCCAAAGAAAAACCTTTTTGTTCAGAATAGGCCATCCCCCAAGGATTCTGGATATCAAAGGTTTTTATCAAAAGACAACAAATTCCTTATGGGATGCACTTGATGTCTTTAATCATCTTTCTAGACCAGAGGTTTTTAGTGACACAGAACCTGTCTGCAGTGATTAACGCTCCTGAAAATATAGGAGACAGTGTAAATTTCAGGCCCCGGTAAGCTAAGTACATTCTGTGCTCCCTTTTTGTTCCTCACTGAAGATGTATACCAGACCATAGCTTCCTACAGTGATGATTTTGGAAAAATAAACTTGAATTTGATTAAATATATTGAAATAGCAAATCATTGCAACTTGAGAACTTTATTTTTTATTACAAACAGGATATAATTGGATAACTTCCATTCAGCATATTGTTTAGATCAAAACAATGGCTATTAGGCCATTTACCTTTTAAACATTTTTCTTCAAAGTATACCTAAGAATGACCAAATTTATTCTGCATTAATGTTTTATATTTAACAGTTTTAAAGGACACCTTGGAGAAAAGGGGAGTATTGGGGCATTTAAAAGCAAGGATCCGAGCTGAAGTATTCAATGCCCTAGATGATGAAAGTGAACCCCGACCACCATTGTCTCATGAAAACCTTATAATTAATGAACTAATTCGGGAATATCTTGAATTCAACAAATATAAGTATACAGCATCTGTCCTCATGTCAGGTAAGAGGTCATTATTACTTGCCTGAAACAAAAATCTGCTTTTTCCTTTCCTCAATTCTCAGGAAATATTTAGGCTGAAAATCTTTTTTTTTTTTTTTTTTTTTTTAAGATTTTATTTAATCATGAGAGACACACAGAGAGAGGCAGAGACACAGGCAGAGGGAGAAGCAGGATCCATGCAGGGAGCCCGATGTCGGACTCGATCCTGGGACTCTGGAATCACGCTCTGAGCCGAAGGCAGACCCCCTCAGCTCAACCACTGAGCCACCTAGGCCGCTAGGCTGAAAATCTAATTCCATTACCATACAGTATTGTTCAAGTGGCTGGGACATAAAAATCTCCTGAGCTCTTTCCATAACTTGAATACATTCTCATGGGGCTTATTGTTTTGTAAGGGAAAATAAATACCTAAACACTTAAACTCATGTGTACTTTGAAAAATCATTTGTATTCCTGATTCTGAAAATTAAAAGTGATTTACACTTTATCTTGTGTGCTGCCAGCTTTTTCTATGTAGATGCTTTAAAAATACACAGTTTTGGGGGATCGGTTGGTTAAGCATCTAACTCTTGATCTCAGCTCAGGTCTTGATCTTATGGTTCTGAGTTCAATGCTGGGCATGGAGGCTACTTTAAAATTAAGAATACACACAGTTTTGATGTGTATATTATTTATTAAAAATATGAAAGGTTGGAGATAAAACTTCAAAATATTGCTAATATTGTAGGTTAGGGATATATAGAAATGTGTGTAAAAGCATGGTATTTTAAAACAGTTGTGAACTGGGGTGCCTGTCTGGCTCAGTCAGTTGAGCATCCAACTCTTGGTCTCAGCTCAGCTTTTGATCTCAGGGCTGTGGGTTTGAGCCCCAAGTTGGGCTCTGCACTCAGTGTGGGACCTAATTAAAAAGGATCAGGAAGGTAAACGCCAACTCACTACAGCAATAGGAGGGAGAGAAATGTTGGGGAGTTAAAATACACTTATCTCATTCTATTTCTCATTTTATTTCGGTTAAAATACACTTATTTTATTTCTGAAGAAAGAAAGAACTGGAGGGAATGCATAGTAGTGAAGTTAGATTTTCATCTGCACTGGAGGGAGACACGGGACTGGAACGATGACTTTAATTTTTATTAATCTGTGTTTTAAGACTATCTCTTGCCTCATCAATGAAAAGAAACCATGAATTCGATTTTGGAAGAGAGAATAAATTCTTTGTGATGTTGGAACTTTTCCATTTAATAGATTTTTTTAATTAATATTCTAGATCTTTTATTTAATGTTAAGCATGATACCTTAACTGAGTAAAGACTGGTGATTTTTTTTTTAAAGATTTTATTTATTTATTTATTTATTCATGAGAGATGCAGAGAGAGAGAGAGAGAGAGAGAGGCAGAGACACAGGCAGAGGGAGAAGCAGGCTCCATGCAGGGAGCCCGACGTGGGACTCCATCACGGGGACTCCAGGATCACAACCTGGGCTGAAGGCAGTGCTAAACCACTGAGCCACCCAGGCTGCCCAAAACCGGTGATTTTTAGAGGTCTAAGAATCTTCGTATTAGCCCCCACTTTCCTTAGTTAGAGATGGGTGTATAATACTATTAATACTCAGAAAAGAAGAACATTATGAAAATATAATGAATTAGGTCTTGGACCTGGGCTTCCCTAGAATAAAAAGTAGTCACAATAGTCAAGTTTCATGTTAGGTGTCTTGGCTTTTTTAAAAAACTGAGGTGTAATTAATAATGCATTATACCTTTTTTAGTATACAGTTCTATGGATTTTACCAAATGCATACAGTTGTGTAACTACCACCTCAGTTAAAATCACAATATAGATATTTTTATCACCTCAAAACATTCTCTCTGCCCTGTTGTAGTTAACTTCTTCAGCTACCAACCCCTAGCAACCACTGATCTGTTGTTTTCTGTTCCTAATATTTGCCTTTTCCAGAATGTCCTGTAAATGAGCCCATTCAGGTTGTAGCCTTTTGAGTCCGCTTCCTTTCACTTAGCATAATGCATTTGAGATTTAGCTGTGTTGGTTTTTTCCCCCTGAATAGCATTCCTTTGTATGGCTGTGCCGATTTATCTATTATCAGTTGATGGTCAGTTGTTTATAGTTTTTGGCAATTATCAATCAGCTGCCCTAAATTTCACACACAGGTTTTTGTGTGAAGGTAAGCTTTCATTTCTCTTGAGTAAGGAGGTAAGAGTGGGATTGCAGTTGTTTGTGATTAAGAACATGCTCACCTTTATAAGAAACGGCTCAGCTGTTTTCCAAAGTGGCTGTACCATTTTGCTCTGCTACTAGCAAAGCAAAGTATGAGAGTATCCAGTTGCCTTGTATCCCTGCCAGCACTTCATATTTGGGTTAATTTTACTTTTAGAATTATTGCTACCAAATAAATATTGTTCCTGTCCTGTATTTAACTTGTGGGCTTCTCAAAAAAAAAAAAAAAAAGGCCTTCTGAAGTCCATTATGCAGAAGCAGTATGTTCCCAACAAAAAATTGGGGGATTTAAAAAATGAATTTATGTTAAATCCTGTTAAGTTATATATATAACGGGCAGCCCTGGTGGCTCAGTGGTTTAGCGCCATCTTCAGCCCAGGGCATGGTCCTGGGGACTCGGGATCAAGTCCCACATCAGGCTCCCTGCATGGAGCCTGCTTCTCCCTCTGCCTGTGTCTCTGCCTCTCTCTCTGTATCTCTCATGAATAAATAAATAAAATCTTTTAAAAAAATAGTTATATGTATAACAAAATGATACTTTGAAAATCATAAAATCACATAGATGTGCCTTGGAATGTGCCATTATCACCCTCCCAAAATCTGAAAAGTCTGTATACCTGGTAAGTGGTTCTTATCAAAATCATATGTGCTTTTTAGAAGAATAAAGACTTATACAATTTTTATTCCAGAATCTGGTCAACCTGTAGTTCCATTGGACAGACCATTTCTTATCCGTGAACTAAATGCATTTGAAGAATCAAAGGATGATACAATGTAAGCTTTTTTAAATAAAATTTTTTTAAATAAAAACGTAAAAATAAGTTTTTAGTTATTACTATTTTGTAGTCCTAATCATGTATTAGTGGCTTTATTTCATTTTAATTGAGCAGGAATTTATTTGGTTCGAGTGTGTGTCTAACACTGCACCAAATCCAAATAAGACAAGGCATCTGCTCTTGAGCTAGAATTCCCATAGTTCCAGAGGACCGAACCTCTGTCTTGCTAAGTAAGGGTCACTCTTCTTGGCTTCTTGATGCATCCTTTTTTGTCTTCTCAGGCTTTGCTCTATCAGTTGTTTTTTTTCTCACGTCAAACTCTTCTGATTATTTCAACTCTTCTGATTATTTCCTCCATTTCAACCTAGGAATATACTCAGATCTAAAAAAATACCGGTCAAATCGTTTTTACCACTGAACTTAGTGATAACCAGCCATCTGCTTTCATTTTGTTTCTCTCCCCTCTTTTGCCTTCTGTGCATATCAAAAATTCTTCCCTCACCATTTATACTGAAACTGTGCTCTTGAAAAGAAGGGTGACTACTTTCAGGTAGTTTCTTAGTTCTTTTCCTCCCTCAAGGTCGCTCAAACTTTTTCCAGAGGATCCTTGAATGGCGCACACACACACACACACAAATACAATTGTACCTAGGAGGCCAGGGGACATAGCTCAAAACAGCCCTTTCCTGGCAAGAATTTTCTTTGAAGTCTTATGTTTTCTCTTTCTGAAAATTTCTTGAATTTTTTCTTTCTGCTTCATGGTATAATTATCTGTTTTACCTTACAAATGCTATAAATGACATACCAATTAGATTGAAATCTCCCGCAAATCTTTATACCGTTAATAATCCAGAATCATATGCCCCCTTTATCCTGTGCTTTGTCCTAAGTCCCTGGCACCAAGGTGGGTATACATCTGTATTTCCAGTTTAAGAAACTCAATTTTGCTTGAGTTTCTGTAGCATTTTGTAATAGTGACTGTTGCCTCTTAAGATACTTTTTGTCACTTGTCTTTTTTGACCCTTTACTGTCTAGGTTTTCCCTTCCCTAATAGTGTTCTCAGTTTCTTCTTTGGCTCGTTTAGGGTTCCCTTAGATCGTGAGCAGTCTCCAGGTTTTGTCCTCCTTCTCCCCTTGCCCACTTTTCCAAGTATGCCTGAGTCTTTAATGATGCCTCTATGTTGGTGACTCTATTTTTTTTTTCTTTTTTTGAGATTTATTCATGAGAGAGAGAGAGTGGCAGAGACACAGGCAGAGGGAGAAGCAGGCTCCATACAGGGAGCCAGATGTGGGACTCGATCCCAGGTCTTCAGGATCACGCCCTGAGCTGAAGGCGGTGCTAAACTGCTGAGCCACCCAGGCTGCCCAGTGTCTTTAAACCCAACAGACACCCTGAAGTGTGGGCCCACATTTCTGCTGGCATCTCAAACTCCGTGTGTCCAAAATCTAAATGTGTTATTTTCACCTCCTTAAACCCACCTTGTGTGTTCCTTATCTAGCCATTAGGGTCTTAAACTCGGAGTCTACTTCCATCTGTGGCTCTTTCCCCTCTCTCTACCAGTCACCTTGTGGGTTCCGTCACTTCTGCTTCACAGTGTTCCCTGTCCCTTCCCACTGCCCTGCACTGTTTAGAAGCCATCTGTCTGCTTTGTCTGTCTCTAGGCACTTTCTTTCCAACTTACCTTCATACTGCCAACAGTTTGCTTTCTGAAAGGCAGTTACTGCTCTGTTTAAAACATTTCTGCTATAGGACTGCCTGAGTGGTTCAGTCGGCTAAGCGTCTGACTCTTAATCTCAGTTCAGGTCTTGAGTACAAAGCCCCCACTGGGCTCCATGCTGGGTGTGGAGTCTACATTCAAAACAAAACAAAACCCCTCCATTGTAAACTTTTCAGATTTTGGAAAGTAACATGGATTGTATAGTTGAAATTTGCTAAGAGAGTAGAACTTAAATGTTTTTTCATCCATGAAAGTAGCACACACAAAAGTAAATGGGTGAGGTGATGGGTATGTTAAGTCAATGAGAGGAATTCCTTTACAGTGTGTGTGTATATGTATATCAGATCATCGTGTGGTACACTTTAAAAACCTTATAATTTTATTTCTCAGTTATACCTCAGTAAAGCTGGGAGAAAAAAGGTAATATGGCAAGTATACCAAATACTAGGTGTATGTGCCAGTGTGAACATACAGTGACTCCATAAATATACTGATAGTTTTTCAGGGAAGCTTAAGAATTTTCACAGAGTACAATAAAAATATATAATAGCCCTGGTTAGGTCCAGCCATGCTACCAACAGTTTGTGCCAAATTTATGAAGAAAACTAGTTTTCAGAGTTTTTGTGTTTCAGCATTGCAAATAAGGTAATTATAAAGCCGAACTTTAAAAAAATCTTTTTTTAACTTTTATTTTATTTTATTTATTTTTAAAAAATTTTTATTTTTATTTATTTATCATGGTCACACACAGAGAGAGAGAGAGAGAGGGGGGCAGAGACACAGGCAGAGGGAAAAGCAGGCTCCATGCACCGGGAGCCCGACGTGGGATTCGATCCCGGGTCTCCAGGATCGCACCCTGGGCCAAAGGCAGGTGCCAAACCGCTGTGCCACCCAGGGATCCCTGAACTTTTATTTAAAAAAAAATCTTAATATCCATGAATTCATGGATTAAACATGTAAGCTATGTATTTTCTAATAACATTAAAAAGTATCTGAGTCTTAAAAATTTTTAATGTTAAAACTTCATTGATGTTAATTTAAGAACAAAATTGTTGAAACTTAAAAATCTTCTTGAACCTGTTAGCTCATTGGGAAACATGGGTTTAAAATTAAATGAAAAGACAGATCTTACATTCCTGGTTATGAGAGTTACAATGTAAGATATATTCCTTTCATAAGAGTTGGGCATCTTAAATAGAGAAACCTACTTTCCTGCTTTCCTCATGATCTGGAGAAGTTGGCATGCAAGCAGTTATTGCTGCCTAACTGAGTGCCCCAGAATTTGGTAGCTTGAAACAATCATTTATTATCTGTAGTAGGTCAGGAATCTCAGGGCGCTTCTGATGCTCAGCATTTCTCTGGAGATTCCAGTTACAATGTAGCCAGGGAGGCCCTGGTCTGAAGGCCTGGCTAGGGCTGCAGGATCCCCTTCTGTGTGGCTTGCTCCCACGAGACCATTCCTTCCACGTGTACCTTTCCCTGGGACAGCTTGAGCGTCCTCATGACATGGCACAGACTTCCCCAGAGAGAAGGCATGGAGGAGACCACAGTGCACAGTGCTTTATGACCTAGTCTTGGAAGCTGCACAGCACTGTCACTGAATACCTTATTTGGTTCATAGAAGTGACTTGAGCCCACACTCCAGGGGAGGGCAGTTAGGTTCCACTGTGTGAAGAGAAAGGCATGTCCTACTTTAATCTATCACGTCAACTAATAAATATCTCAAAAAAAAAAAAAAATCCGTGAAATTGTATCTTCAGTGATGAGATTAGAAACGAAAACATTTCTGTAGTACCTGTCTTCATTGTCAGCAGGTAGCTTCCCTTTCTGCAGGGGGACTAATAGAAATCACCAGCAGCATATTGTCGTGAGAAGAATATAGGACTTGGGGTTCAAGTAGAAAGTTTGTTTACTTACTAAGGAATCTCTAAATCTTCCCTGAGCTGTGGTATTCTCATTTATCCACAAAGTGAAGATAAAATGGAGAGAGGTTAGAGTATTTTGTAAAATGTAAAAGTAGCTTTTTTAATGGGCCCTGCCTCCCAAAAAATAGCTTGTTAAATATCAATTCTAACCCAACTGCTGAATAGCTAACATTCATAATACCATTTAATATGTGCCAGGCACAGTTCTAAACACTTGATATTTATTGGCTCATTTGGTCCACAGCAACCCTTGAAGGTAAGGGCTACGCTTATTCTCATTTATAGAGGAAGAAACATGGAGAAGGCTGGGGACATGAAGAATCTTGCTGAGGTCAAGTGCTGAATCCAGGATTTTAACCTAGACAGTCTGGCTTTGCCCATATGTGATCTTTAGGCAAGGATCTATTCCTCTACTTAGTGTTTACTGAATACTTGTTGTGTATCTATCAGATAGTGCTAGGCACTGGAAAATCTTCCACTGGACTTTGAAAGTCGAAAAGCAGAATTCCTGTGTATTGATGACACTGTGTTTCAGTTTGGGTGATGTTTACATAGTTAACATGGGTTCTCTGGGTTTTTAAATTGTCTTTCAACTTAAATGGTACTCTTATATTTTAAAAAGCTCAAAGAGTTTGCGATTTGGATAGTAACCGTGCATCTTCTTTCTTTTAAGTTTTGAAAATTACGTGGCCATTTTGGTGGCAGAGGAAGCCTTAAAGAATAGAGGTTTTAAGCTTTTCCTGTATCTGCAATTTTAATTGATTTTGGTTTTCTTCCTGCTACAGACCTCTTTTATATGGAATTTTAGCTCATTTTTTACACAGAACGAAGGATGACCTCCAAAATCCATTCCTGAGAGGGTCTTCACTTCAGCCTCCAAACCCAAATCTTGGTGGACAGCCTAGCAGAAGAAAGCAAAGGGGTATGAATTTCCTGAGATTCATCATTTAGCTGTCAGCAAGCATTTGTTCTTCTTTTGTTTAAAAAAAAATCTTTTAAGATTTTTAAGTAATGCACATACCCAACATGGGGCTTGGACCCCACAACCCCAAGATCAGGAGTCACACGCTTCACTCACTGAGCCAGCCAGGTGCCGCAAGTATTGTTTTGTTCTTAAATATCTTTCTCTCAGGAATAGTTTTTCCTGAGCTTTTGAGTTATAGTTTAATTCTACTTCCATCTAATAAAGTTTGAGTCTGTGTTACTTATTCTTCAAGAAACAAAATGCTTTTTGGAAGGAGAATCTTGGGATGGGAGAGTGGACAAAATTCTTAGGCACTCTTTCTATGCTAAAATATGGAAAAACCTGATTTTCACAGAGATTTGTACTCTTTTGGAGCAGCTTAGATCATTAGCATACTGAAGAAATAGCCTTTTATCAAGTCATCACTTTTCCCCCTTCAAGACTGAAGAAAGGCAAGATTACTGAGTACAGATAGAGAAGTCACAGGTGTCTATATCCTTTGCATTCTTAGGGTACTGTTTGTGAAAGACTGACAGTTACCTACAACTAAATTCCTAGGAGCATAGCCCCTGTTGTTTTCAGAATGTTTACTCTTTAATGAGCTTTCATTTGTTTTGATCACATCAGCAATAGGATCTCAGTTTGATCATCTGAACTGAATGGTTTATAGCTCCTTCCCAACCTTGGTAGATTTAATCTCTTTCTCAGAAGGACAGTCAGAGCTGGGGCTCGGGCATCAGATTAGCAGAGCAAATCTAAATCTTAAAGAACGTTGAAATAAACTTACAGGAAACATCTAGAATACAAATTGCCTCTCGTAGTTTTTTTTCTTTAAAGATTTTATTTATTTATTCATGAGAGACACACAGAAAGAGGCAGAGACACAGGCAAAGGGAGAAGCAGACTCTCCCCAGGGAGCCCGACATGGGACTTGATCCCAGGACCCTGAGCTGAAGGCAGATGCTCAGCCACTGAGCCCCCCAGGCGTCCCACCTCTGTTAGTTTTCATAAACTGCTGTGAGCAGTACTGATCACGTTAAATATTTGCTGTGTCTCCTAAGATCTGATATTGAAGTATTTGTGAAGCAAGGTGACCACCTTTGGAGGTTATTTCTGATTTCACTAGGAGCTGTTCATTTCTGTATCTTAGAATGCTGAGCTGATGGAGCATTGAAAAAGAAATCATTCCTGCCTCCTTACCCAGCAGTTGAGAAAACCAGGACTGAGAGGTTGTAACTCCTCTGAAGCTTGCAGCTGATCATTTTTAACCAAATCAGCACCTCCAAGTGCTATTCCTATACACTTTTCCCATTAAAGAATGTAAAGAAGTTTTCCTAGTTCCCTTTTCAGGGCTTGGTGCCTACTATTTGACGAGTACTTAAAAAGCAAAACAAAACACACAAGTGCATGAGTCAATCTCTAAACATTCACATCATACAGTGTAGAATTCCCTTGACTCTCTTCCCTCCTGTCTGTCCCTAACTCCCCAGTCTCTGTCCCTCCCGTGGAAGGTCCCTGTCAGCAGCTGGGAGGGTGGGATCGCCTTCCAGACTCATTTTGGCGCATGTAGATTTATACATATTGCTGCTCTCTGTGTTCTCCTGCCATTCACTTTGTTTTCACTTGTCTTGTCGAAGTGTGTAGAGCTTCTTTGACCTCATTCTTAACTTGGTATATTATGGCATAGTATTGCTAATCATCCTCTACTGATGTACTTTTATATTCTTAATTGTTCGCTTTTACCATATTGCAGTGTAGAGTTACTTCTTCGTCCACACAAGTATTTCTCTGGTGTGGACACCCTAGAAGTACAATTGGTGGTTCAAAGCCTGTGCCCATTAAAAAATGTAGTAGAGGGCAGCCCAGGTGGCTCAGCGGTTTAGCGCCGCCTTCGGCCCAGGTTGTGATCCTGGAGACCCAGGATCGAGTCCCACGTCGGGCTCCCTGCATGGAGCCTGCTTCTTCCTCTGCGTGTGTCTCTCATGAATAAATAAATTAAAATCTTTAAAAAAAAAAACAAAAACGTAGTAGATACTGTCTCATTCCCCTCCAAAAAGGCTTTACCAATTTACATGCCCACCAAGAATAAATGATAATACCAGCATCTCTATTTAATTGCCACCAGGGGATATTGTACATGTGAACACTTGCTAGCATGGCAAACCCATGACTTGGGTTCTTTCAGTTCTATAAGGAAAAATAACATCTTGAGAAATCACTTTCCTGGCTTGTAAGCTCTTTATTTTTATTTGTTTATTTTCAGGTGTACAATATAGTAATTCAGCACCCCACTGGCGTGCTTATCACCAGAAGTGCCCTCCTTAACCCCCATCACCTATTTACCCCATCCACCCCCCACCTCCTCTCTGGGAACCGTCTGTGTGTTCTCTAGAGTTCAGTGTTTTTTTTATTTGTCTTTTTTCTTCCTTTGTTCATTTGTTTTTTAAATTCCATGTGTGAGTGACATCATTGGTATTTGTCTTTCCCTGACTTACTTTGCTTGGCATGATACCCTCTAGCTCTATCCATGTCCTTGCATGGCTTGTAAACATAATCAATCTCATTCATGGCTAATGACTTATAACAAAGTTACAAGTAACAGAGTATTTATTTCTTAACTCAGTTCTATTCTTTTGAGATGTGGGTCACAGAATAGCTAGTGGTAGCTTTACACTGAGGAGGTGGGAGGGCTGGTGTGGGGGGAGAGAGGGGAAGAAAAAGGGAGACAAAGGGTGAGGGAGGAGAGTGCATTAGTTGCTCTGGGGCCTTCAGAGACATCAGAGAATCCAGGTTAGTAGAACTGTGGGTGTGTGTTCGGTGGAAAGCTCCATGCCAGGCTCAGAGGTGAGGAGGACTGCTGCACTAACAGAAGAATAGGGATTTTGGTAATTATTTTTCTTGACCTTCAGAAATTTTCTTGATAACAATGAACTCTTTGTGCAATGATTTGTGAAGAATTGCCAGCCAAAAATGGCATTTTGTCCCAGTAACACACTTCAGCATTTACTTTCTCAATTCTAGCTTAGTGTTTGATAGAAACACGTTTTATTTGACAACATTGAAAGGTTACAAAGATCTTAAAATAATTATTCAGATTACAATAACCTGATTTCTACAGAAGCTCATCCAGCTGAAATACAAAACACTAAAATGAAATCATCTTTTCTGTGAACCTGTCTAAAGCATGCCAACGGGAAAACTCTTCTTTTATCGAAGTGCTGAAAAAAATGAACCGGGCTTATGTAGGCACACATGCCTTTGGGATGGTAACCAGTTGATTAGTGCTGCTGCTGTTAGAGCTTAAAATATTAGAGGCAAAGTAGTTCTTGCAATAATTAAAAGATCAGGTATCTCGTAAAAGAGAAAATCATTATCAGCGCAACTTTAATACACTTCTATGAAGCCCATGAATAACATACTTCTTAATACTGCTTTTCTAGAAAACTTAAAATGGTTATTATGGTCTCAGGGTATTGTTAATTTTGTTCTGTCCAACAAAGCTGCCTAAAACTGAGGGGGATAGTCCTCTGTGACCCAGACCTACAGTCTCCATTCTTTATGAGGGCGATCAGCTGCTGTGGCCCGGCCAGGCAGGATGTAGAAGCAGATTGTCTTTAGAATTAGAAAATCCTAATGTGTGGGAAATATCAGAAAGGGAGACAGAACGTAAAGACTGCTAACTCTGGGAAACGAACTAGGGGTGGTAGAAGGGGAGGAGGGCGGGGGGTGGGAGTGAATGGGTGACGGGCACTGGGAGTTATTCTGTATGTTGGTAAATTGAACACCAATAAAAAATAAATAAAAAAAAAAAGAATTAGAAAATCCAGTATGTTTTTGGTGCTAAAGCTGGATGTTTCTAACAACTGTCTAAATTTGTGTTCTTTTTCTCCTGTCATCAAAATCATAAAAAATGGGTTTTTCCATTGTAAAAGTGTCTTCGGAATATTTTCAGGTTTCCACAATTTCTCAGAATTTAGCTTTGCCTTGCATTTTTGTTGGATTTGGCTAGTAAATCTCTTCAGGTTCTTTTAATTCAGGGTACTTCTGCCCTCTACCCCTTGCTCCTCCCTATGACAAAAGAAATTCAGCAAAAGTGACTAGGGCCTCTTCTATTGTCAGAGCACAGGGGGTGGTCACAGGGGCTCTGGGCTTTTCCAAACTCTCAGGGACCTTTATTGTGTCTTTGCTTGAAGAACATTTTCTATAGTTTCTTGGATACTTTTCTGATTTGGGTTAGGAAAATGTAAACTCTGCTAGTTTGTTTTGTTTTGCCACAAGATGGTGCTGCTAGAGGCGTTTCTATTTGAAGATAGAGTTTTTTTGTTTTTTTTTTTCCTCCTTTCTTTTTAGTTGAAGAACTTTGGCATCCCTCAAAATGCTAATTGAACACTCTGTCCTTTCTCATGGATTCCATTCCATACGTATCATGTGAGAGAAGTTTATAACTGCTCCTTACACTTGGGTTTACTCCAAGGTGCTCTCTATTCCTTTAAAAACATTTTAGAGGGGCGCTCGGGTGGCTCAATCTGCTCCCAGGGTCCTGGGATTGAGCCCTGTGTAGGGCTCCCCACTCAGCAGAGAGTCTGCTTCTCCCTCTCCCTTTGTACCCTCACTTTCTTGCTCTTTCTTAAATACATAAATAAAATCTTAAAGAGAAAACACTTGAGAGTGAGTCTTTAGTACTAAACGTTTCTGATTTCTTCAGTAATGTTTTAAAAATGGTGAGTTGATTTCATTGTCCTAAACCACCTAAAGAACTCATACAATATTAAATATGTAACATCTGAAAATATATGTAGATATGTCTGCACACTGCCTACTTTGACTTGGAATAAGTACTGACATTTATTTCTGTTCATTTCAGATGACCACTTACAAAAAGAGAAGGGGAACAGTACTAATATGGAAGATCCTCTTGTTTCTCAAGCAGTGAAGAGATGACCTTTCCATTCGGGTCATCTTTTGTCTTAAAATTGTATGTATTAAAAGAAAAAAAATTGTGTGTATTAAGTAATGTATTTATTCTCCCAACATTACCAAAATATATCACTAATATTTGTAGAAAATCGGGTTTCTGCAAAACATTTAGCCCACTACATTTGTGAGTAAAAGCTAACTCTGTCATCTAGCTTGTTGGATTTGACTCGAAAGAAAATGCATTGTTTCTTTAGAAAGAATTTTAAAGGTTTTTAAATTTGTGAGAACTGGAAGGACTTTTTAGTACCCTGTATATTCTCCAAAAAAACAAGATTCAGGTCTTTATAGCCATATGCTCTGCCCTTTAACAAGATTACATTGATTACATTTCCTTCAGGCTGGAATTATATGGATTTGTAGAAAAATTCATTTATGTTTTTAAAAAGCATTTGAAAGAACATTAAAGCCAGAAAAAATGAATTCCTATGTAGTTTGATTTTTTTTGTTGTTTACGATTAGTGATTTTTCAGATAACCATTTATAATTTGGTTTGAATATCTGAATTACCATCTAAATTTGAACTTCTAAACTAGGTAACAATGTACTTTTTCTTTCCTTAGACCATTTTGGCTCCTACTGGAAGATTTAATTAAAAGGTAGAGGGGGAAATAATTCTTTTAATTTTGCTGTAAGTAAAACAAAGAGTTTATTTTATTATACAAAGAATGTGGAATAAGCATGAAGAGACAGGCTTTAGGAGAAATACCAGAAAGCACCTTTTAAAGGATAGCTTTGTTTAGCCTCCATGTGGCCCTCAGCTGTGCAATTACAAGATGAGCTATGAAAGAGCTAGTCCCTACCTATCTGGACTCTAAATCTCATGACATGTCAATTTTTTATTCTTGAGATAGAAAAATGGTAAGAGTTCTTGCTGTGCTATCTTTAAAATGCTATTTGATATTTACTACAACATTTTTATAACGTGGAGTCTACAGACTAATGTCCCTAACAACAGCTATTATAATAGCCCTTGATTGGCAAAAGTCATAAAGTATATTCAGACGGAACTTGAATGTTTTCCACAGGACAGGTGAGAAGGGCTGTCAATAGCAAAATTGGCATTCCCTTCAGGGTGTTGATTCTGTGCTGTCTTTGGAAATTATTGAAACTTTTGAGTTTATGTTTGGTGTTGGTTGGTCCTTACAGATTAACCAGGAATTTTTACTTGAATGAAGAAAATTATTAAAGAAATCCCCTTAAGCCATACTTTACAAGTCAGAGGATTTTTGAGAGGCCCAATTGATGACCTAGAATTACATATATAGATGTAGAAGTGTACTATAAGGGCTCATTTCCTTTTTTTAAATTAAATCTGTAGTATCTGATAACAATTATGAATTCCATTGTATTATATGTGGGAATATAAATATCTGAATTCTCAGAGGACTTGGTTTTCATCCAAGGATGTTGGCAGTGGATGCTAAGTTTACCTCAGGAATTAGAACCATGCAGGATTAGATTTTTAAAAAATGCTGGAGTTTATAATGCTGATCACTGATATAAAATCATCACAATAGAAGCTAAACAGAATTGTCACATGTAGTCCATAGTGCTTGTATGCATTACTCTGTAACTCGTTTGTACCTAGGCAACTTTTATACTTTGAATGTATTATTTAATAAAAAAAACAAGCAACTCACCTTTGTGCAGTGAGTGTTATACCTATGACTCTTCTGTCATCAGGAGGTGAACACCAGGACAGGTGGCTCCCCAGACCTTCCTTCAGGATCTCTAGTGGCCTCGTTGTTGGAGGGTGTAGAGAGGTGGAGGGAGGGGAACTTTTCCTGGTGGGTGTGCACTCAGTATCAGCCACGTCACCCTGCAGTGGTTACTCTTCATCCAGGAGGCTGATGGTATCAGTCTCTGGGGGAAAAGTAATCTAGGGGGGGGCATTTAGGGGCTCAAAACATATTTAGTAGTATGTTTTTATATTTGGAAAAGAGAAAACCACCTATTTTCAAAACAGATTTTTATGATTTCCATAAAGGACCTTAGGTTGAAAAGTCTGCTCTAGAAATTTTTATACTCAGGATTTTTGAATGGCGTCAATTAATTTATAAGCCAGTCATTGAAAAAGTTACGTTGGCTGAGACATTAAAAAAAAACTAAGAGAAAGACAAGACAAATATAAATGACACATCAAACTATTCTCATAAACTAAATCAGTACATCATGCTGGTGGTTTTCCTGGGGTTGTCGGGAGAAGTTGTCATCCAGAAATACGGAGAAGTTTTAGGAGAAGACTTGGATTTACAGAAAAACAGGATGAGAATTGGAACTGAAGAGGGACTTAGGGAAAGTGGAAATATAAAACTTGGGCAGTCTGAAAACCAAGCAGGAGCAGAGGTGACGTTAGAAGATGATAAATTTAGCTTAGCATATATGTTTGCACAGAGTAAACTGATAGCTTTATAATTATGTGCAAGAACGCAATTGTATACGACTCACATGCCTGTGTGATTATATAACATTTGATGTGTTCTTTTAACCTAAAGCCAAGTGTACTTGAAGGATTAACATTGTGAGAATATGCCTTTAAAGGCATTTGGGACAATGCTTCCTGGCCACTTGGTATTTGAGTTTTGTTAACAACCATTCTGCAAGGATTGCATGGTCTTTTGTTTGTTTGTTTGTAACAAAACGTAAAACTACTTTTTTCAAAAAAAAAGACCTTTTAAAAAATACATTTATTTATTAGAGCAAGCAAGGGAGGGGCAGAAGGAGAAGCAGGAGAATCAGGAGAAGCAAACTCCTTCAATGTGGGGAGGAACACCCTGGGTCCAGGACCCAGGACCCTTGGGTCAGATATTTATCCAACTGAGCCACCCAGGCACCCCCGAAAAATAGACTATTTTTGAAAGCAACCTTAGGTTCACTGCGAAGTTGAGTATAAGGTACAGAGAATTTCTGTATACCTCCTATCCCTCCCCCCACACACTCACAGCAGGACCCCCAATGGGAGTGGCACATTTGTTCCAATCAGTGGACCTACACGGACACATCACGAACACCCAAAGTCCATAGTTTACATCAGGGTTCATTTCCGGTGCTGTTCACTGTGTGTTTGAACAAATATATAATGACACGTATCCACCACTGTAGTACCGCACAGAGTATTTTCACTGCCCTAAAAACCTTCTGATCGGCCTGTCCATCCCTCTAGCCCCTCAGCCTCTGGCAACCACAGACGTCTTCATTGTCTTCATGGTTTTACCTTTCCCAGAATGACACATAGTTGGAATCCTACAGGATGTGGTCTTTTCAGACTGTCGTCTTTCACTTAGTAATATGCACCTAAGATTCCTCTGGGTCTTTTCACGGCTTGAGAGCTCGTTCGTTTTTAGCACCAAATGATACTCCATCACCTCAGTTTCCCACAGATTGTCCACTTGCCTCCTGAATAGCAGCTTGGTTGCTCCCAGGTTTTGACAACTCTGGGTAAAGCTGCTTTAAACATCCCAAGTGCAGGCTTTGGCATGGATGAAAGCTTTCAACTCATTTGGGTAAAATCTTGAGTATGATCTGCTGGTTCATATGTTAAGAATATGTTTAATTTTGTAAGACACTGTAAAACTAGAGAATTTTAGAGTCCTTCCCAATGGAGGGTAGGGAATCTGGAGTTAACCAACACCAGAGTTGGAAATTGATGCAGGAAAGAGCATTGCAGGTCACTATGCCATACCAGCTTGACCTGGAGAAGTGTGGAGCTCTCATGCGTGAAACAGGAGTGACTTTGTGCAAGAGAGATGGAGCCAAGCCGGGCCTGTGGCCAGGAATGATGTCCCTTCATTCACAAGAAGGCACAGTCCTGCGCAAATCTTGAGCTGGAAGACTTGAGTGGTGATAATACACCTCTTTAAATAATGAGATTGTGAAACACAGGCAGAAGTAAACCATGCTTGGGCCCAATCTTTGATATTATTAAAAACTGGAGGGAATCATATTTTGGAGCTTTTTGAAGCCGATAGCAAACACAAAGCTATTTGACAAAGAGGAGAAGACTCCAAGAGAGAAATTAACCCTCTGCCATCCTGTTTCATGAGTTCATGGAAACTCCCATTACACAGCACCTCACTGAAAAGACAAGCCAAGGAAACTTACTGGACAGTTCTTGAAGTAACACTTTTTAAAAGTATTTTTTCCCCCTAGATCTTAGAATAACCGGCTTTTTGAGCCATCAGAAATAAAACAGACATTTGACTTCATCAGTGTAACAATGCACTTTTGAAGACGAACAACTGAGCTTCTGCACTGCACAGATGTTTAATGAATGACTGTTATGTCCACATACGGTCTCCGAGCACTTGTAGAATGTACCAGAAAGGTATGGAATACTTTATATAAGGCCTTCCCGTGCATCATCATGTTTGACAACTCAGGAAGGTGGTTGAAGCAAAAATTCTGTCCATCTGTGCTCCTCCTTGAGAAGACACAGGCTCCATTCCCTGACTGTCCTGGGGCTTCAGGTCTGGTGCCTCGCAGACCACGTGTAAATCTCAGACATGTAAACCTCCCATCTACTCAACACAGACTCCAGCAGACATGTGGGGTTGGAATTCCTGCTCCAGCACTAGCGAGCTATGCTACCTTGGCTTGCTCCTTAATTCACCAACCTGCTTTGTCAACCACAGAATGGGAAAAAAATATTTTTTAAGTACCTATTTCATAGGGTTGTTCTAAGGAAGAGGAGAGAGAAGGCAGGAAAATTCAGTGTTCGTTATAAAGCCTCCATTTATTAATAATTGCTTATAAGGCTGGCTCTGGTTAAGCATCTGCCTTTGGGTCAGGTCGTAATCCTGGGGTCCTGGGATCGAGTCCCACGTAGGGCTCCTCGCATGGAGCCTGCTTTTCAATCTTCCTGTGTCTCTGCCTCTCTCTGTGTGTCTCTCATGAGTAAATACAAATCTTAAAAGAAAAAAAATTGCCAACAAGTGCGATTCCGACGGCCTGCTCTGGGTTCTTTCCAGAACGGGAAGGTGGTAGTGAACTTCACTTTTCCCCTTCCATCACCCTCCACTCCACACCACGTCTATACCAACGCAGGGACAATTTCCACTCCTTTTACAGCGTGGACAGTAAAAGGCACGTGGAGTACAGCTTATCCATCATTTTCTGAAGAGCTTTTCCCTAGCTCTGCAATCTGCTGAACTCGAGCAGTTCCTGCCTCTGCCTTAGGCCCGTGGGGTGTTTTCAGGGGTGCAACAGCGGGAGAGCTTGACATTGGAAGCAGACCAAGAGGGTCTGAGATGCTGAGCCTGCAGGAGGGACGGGCTCTCCCTCACCATCACGCACCCAAGGCCTACTTGGTTTCCTCGGGTGAGAATACCAACAGCAAGCAGCACAATATGTTCATTTCGTGCGGATCATCTCACCGACTGTTTACAAACAGCCAGGTAGGGAAACTGAGTCCCAGAGTATTTAAGTGACTGGCCCATGGTGGAACAGCCAGAAAGTGGCACCAGCCACTCGCCTCAGAGACCTGTCTTTAGCCTCTAAGCCAATTCACCCCGGGAAGGCATTTCCCTTTCAAATCTCTCTGGAAGTGAGTCATGGCAACGGGTGGGCCTGGGCAAATCTCTGCACACCTCCAGGACCTCAGTGTTCTCGTCTGCAAAGTGGGGGTATGAATACAGGTCCCCCCCTTCTGATCTGGCACCGGGGGTAGTGGACCTAGCGCACAGAGCCCGGCAGGGGTCTTCCCGCCTCCTCTGAGCCTGTCCCCGCGCGGCCTGTCGCAGCCACGGGAGGCGCCCCCCCCCCGCCCCCCCCCCCCCCCCGCACCCCGGGCCCGCCGCGCCGGGAGGCCGCTCGGCACCATATTTAGTCAGGGGGAGCGGGCAGCCCGGGCTGGTATGCGGCGCTGGGAATTCCTGCAGGAAGGAGCCCGCGCCTGCCCTTTTTGGGTTGTCGCCCGCCCTGCGCCCCCCGCCGCGCCCTGGAGGGAGGACCGGCCGGGAACCGGAGCCCGTGCGGGGCGGGGCGGGGCGGGGCGGGGCGGGGGCGGCGGGAGCGGGGCGCGCGGGTCCCCGGCTGGCGCGGGGCCAGCCCACCGCCTCGGCTTCCTTTTATGGCCTGTGTGCGTGCGGGCGACAGGGCCCGGGGAGAGACCTGGAGCCAGAGACACGGGGCCGCAGATAGAGACACGGGGGAGAGACTCGGGGCAGGGAGATAGAGACCCAGGGGCAAGAGAGAGAGGGAGCCCCAGGGGAGAGGTAGAGGGAGACACAGGGGAGAGACATGGGGCCAGAGACAGAGGGAGACACAGGGGAGAGACATGGGGCAGGAGATAGAAGGAGACACAGGGGCCAGAGACAGAGGGAGATGTCCAGGAGAGACATGGGGCCAGAGACAGAGAGAGACTTTGGACAAAGTGAGAGAGTGACAGAGATATACAGAGTGACTGGAAGACAAAGCCTGATGCAGATACACTGCATCGGAAGGAAGGACGGGAGAGAGAGAGACAGACCAACAGACGCAGGGGGAGGAGGGGAGAGAGAGGTCCTCAGAAAGAGGGGAGGCAGGGGTGAAGTTTTAAGCAGCTTCTTCATTTGCAAGAATTTCTTGGGCGGGGGAGCAGCGCTTGGGAACTCGCAAGGGCGGGGTCTCACCCACTTTCTCTTTGGACCCTGACAGCACCTTGCAAGTTGCATGAAGCACCCTCCCCAACACACGCACCCATTTTTCAGCGCAGACACTGAGGCTCAGAGCAGGGAGGTGGCTGGCCTGAGGCCAGGCCGTGGCCCGATGGCGCTTCCAGACCTGAAGTCACAGCAGCGGGGTTGCTTTTGTTTTGCTTTTGTTTGTTTGTTGCTAGTGGGTGGAAGTGGCGCAAACTGGAAAGAGTTAAAACTTCCCCTTCCCGGACAGTTCCCCGCCGTCGGGGGCTTCTGCCCGCACTTGGCAAAGTTCACAAAATCCCCTTTCTCTTCCCTTCCTGCAGCGCCGGGGCCCCCTCTCCAGCCCGTGGGAGGCGAATACAATGGGGACTGGGGCGGGGGCTCACAGTTCCGGCCCCCACAACCCCCACCCGGCCGTGGGGAGGAGGCGGGAAGAATCCGTGATCCCCCCCCAGACGCGGGGTGACTGTCCCCGGGCGGAGGCGGGGTGAGAGACACCTGCCCCAGGCTTCCGCGGGGAGCGCCACGCCCCCGCGCCCCCCATGCGCCTCTCTCTCCCCGCGCCCCCCCGCGCACCCGCAGCACCCTCCCCGCGCCCCCCCGCGCACCCGCAGCGCCCTCCCCGCGCCCCACATGCGCCTCTCTCCCTGCGCCCCCCCGCGCCCCTCCTTGAGCCTCTCTCCCTGCGCCCCCCCGCGCACCCGCAGCGCCCTCCCCGCGCCCCCCATGCGCCTCTCTCCCTGCGCCCCCCCCGCGCACCCGCAGCGCCCTCCCCGCGCCCCCCCGCGCACCCGCAGCGCCCTCCCCGCGCCCCCCCGCGCACCCGCAGCGCCCTCCCCGCGCCCCACATGCGCCTCTCTCCCTGCGCCCGCCGTGCCCCCCCGCGCCGCCCCATGCGCCTCTCCCCCCGCGGCCCCGCGCCCCCCGCGCGCCTCTCCCTGCGCCCCCCGTGCCCCCATGCACCTCTCTCCCCGCGTCCCCCCGCGCCCCCCAGGCTCCTCTCTCCCTGCGCACCACCCGCCGCAGGTGCGCCCCGGGACCCGCACAGACGCCGCGCTTCCCGGGCCCTGCAGGGGGCGCTGCGGAGGGAGGGCACGGAACCCTCCCCACCCCCTCCCCCGGGGCCGCCTCCCCTTTCCCACCCGCGGGCAGCTGGGTCTATAAAGCGAGGCGTCCCCGGCGACCCGGGAGATTTGGGCTCCCCTGCCTGGGAGGTGTGCCAGACCTGAGCTCTCCACCCAGTGTCTTCTCCGCTGTCCCCCCAGTTGGAGATCTGTAAGTAGGGTGGTCCTGGGGCGGGGTGGGGGGGCAATAGGGTAGGGGCTTTGAGGGTCCCATGGGGCACCCTACAGGGGCTGGAGCGGTGAGGGCTCTGCTTGTCAGCCTCTCAAGGACTGTGGTGAGGAAGTGGGGAGTCACAATTTTCATTTCTCTGCCCGGTCAGCCTCAATTTTCCCCAAACCAGCATCTCCCAAGGTTGCCAATGCTAAGGACCGCCTTGGGGGTACTTAAAAGACAGCAGTTCCGGGGGCCACCTCCCCATCCACTTGAATCCAGAAAACCTGCTTAAAAACCAACCAAACCAAAGAGGAGTCCCAGACAATTCTTATAAAGCAAATCCGGGAGATGTGATCCCTTAACATCTCAGAGGACCAGCTTCCACGGGCTTCTAATTTTTATTTTAGGCACAAAGTGCAACTGAACTCACTGAAAAGTCATTTCCAGTCACAGAGGCGGGCACAGTAACGTTCCAAGTGGATTTGGAAGCCCGGCTTAATTCTTTTGATAATGTGTTAAATCAGTTAAAAACACGTGGGCAGATACTCCGAAGAAAGAGGGGAGTTTTTCACCAGTTTAGAGGATGTGCTTGCGGATGTCCCCGGAGAGGTAGGACTGGTTGAGACACAGTATATTCATACAGCCCAGTGTTCATGCAGACCACCCCCCACCCCCCTCCAAAGTTAAAAAAAAAAAAAATCTTAACCCAGTTGACCCCCACCCAGACGGATGCTCGAGCCTCAATTTGCATCCACGACCTGCAGGTGTATTAGGGAAGGTGGCGCCGGACTGTGGGCAGCGCGGCTGGTACAAATGTTGCTCTCACCTGCCCTGGAAGGTGGGCAACGTGTGAGAAAGAGCGTGGCTGGTGCCGTTTTCACCCCGCATGGAGAGCGGGGGGTGGGGGGGGCGGATTTTGCTGCTTCTGGAAAAGCACCGTTCAAAGCCATGCTGATCAAGAAGTTAGAGAAGAGAAATTACTTAGAAACCCAGGCCAGAGAGTGTGGAGCGTTAAGAGCTGATGGGTTAAATTGCAGCGTGGCCCGGGGTTGGCCAGGGGAGGGCAGGCCGACTGTTGGTGAGGCTCCTTGCACACTTGGGTTCTGTTTGGTCTTCTCCATTGGTTTCGTTTTCTTGAAGATGCTCGGCTCAAAGGCAGTGGCTGGCAGTGTTCAAAATACAGGACGTGGTCTCTCTGGAGGGAACTCTTCCCTCTGCGTTTTGCCACCGAGACCGCCAACACCGACGGGATACGTAGGTGCCAGGCACGGTAGCTGTGTTTGATGCAATTTAGTAGGGAGCTCAGTGAATCGCCGCAACCACCTTTCAAAGGAGGCATCGTGATGCCTGTTGAGTAAAAAGGCAGCCTAGGCTCAGAGAGGTTCTAGAACTTCCCTAGCATCACCCAGCTGGCAAGTCGTGAAACCCATCCCTGGGTCTGTCTGATGCCAAGGCTGTAGCCCTGACCCTATTGTCTTTACCATGCACAAATATTCTTTTTGGAACCAGGCTTGGGGGCGGGGGGCAGTGCACAAAATGCTTCCAGGAAGGCAAATATTTATCATCTTCTCTTTGAGGCAAACAACCAAATGACCTTTTTTGAGTTTAAAATAAAATGCATTGTTTGTCCCCTGTGGTGGGCGGTCGGGGCTGCCATCGGGACAGTCCGCCACATGAGCTGGCCGGGCCTTCCACAAGAAGCTTCTGGGCTTCGCCTTGTACCCACCATGATTTTCTATTTTCCTGACTGACATAGACGTGTTATTCCGTACAAGGTATTTGTTATGGGTTTGTTATCATTACTTTTCTGTCCAGGGGCTGAGATTGAGGCAAACATGCCCATGTATGGTAGCGTTTTCCACGAAGCCATCCCCGGCTCGCTTGCAAATTAGCGTCCTATTGCAGCCTTGCTGGTCGTGACTCTGGAGATTTCTCTGCCCTGGTTCTTGCCGATGGGGAACAAGTGAAGGAGCCCCAACGAGAAGACCTTTGGGAGGGAAGAGGGCTGACTTTTTCTTGCTCCTCTCTTATGTGGAGGCTTTATTTATTTATTTATTTTTAAAATTTTGACCACTCAGGTTTATTAAGCTACCACTTTCCAAGGTGGGGAATAAAGAACAGGACTTCTGGTTCTGGAAGAAGGTGATTATCTTTGTGAGACCCTCTTGCACCGATGGTCAGTGACCCCAAGGCTTCACTAGGGCTGTGAGGGATGCCGTCCAGTCCTTTGATGAGCTTCTTTAATACTCTACAGTCCTGTCCCTTGATTCGTGAGCAGGTCCCCACTGTCTCCCTGTTGCACGTCCGCCCCTGGCATTGTCTCCTCTGCGCTGCCCCTTCCCGGAGCTCGGCCCCACAGAAGGGTCGCTCAAACCAGCTCATCAGAATCTTGCCTCTTCATCAACTGCCAATTACCTGAGTCCCTTACCCAGCATTGGGGGCTCATTACTGACTGAATCAGTTGGCCAACTTAGGACCCCTAATCTTCAAGAAGGGAAGAGGAACCATTCTGGAGGCTGTGATGTCCAGTGTCAAGGTTCTTGGTGAGGACACTCTTCCAGATTGGAAGGAGGGTGTCTTCTCGTTGTCTGCTCACATGGTCTCTCCTGGAAGTTTTATCTTTTTTTAAGGGGGTGGAGTGTCTCTTCTTTCTGCAGGACCCCAAACCCAAGCAGGTGGATTTTCTGTGGTAGGCACAACCGTGTGATTCTAAAATCAGATAGGCATCGGATTTTCCTGGAAAACCAAGTCCAGTGTTAAATCCACCAGGATCCTAGAATGTCATGAGCAAACCTAGAAATCATCTGCACTGGACTTTGCAAACCTCAGCTTTTCCATCCGAAAAATGGGGTGGGGAAGAGCTAATGTTTGTTGAACTCTTTTGCCAGTCAACATGCTAAGCTCTTTACTGGCATCGTTTTACCAACTTTACAGCAACCCTTTGGAGCAGATATTATTACTGTTTTACTAGTGTGCTCTGAATAACTGGCTCAAGATAGCTTGACTGGCCAAGGAGGAGGAATGGATTCTGCAGATCTAGCTCTTTCGAACTCTACAGCCCACGGTATTGCCCTGTTGGGAGGATTAAGTGGGATAATGCATATGAAGGGTTTAACACAGCACCTGGCCCCTGGCAAACTTCAGTGGACAGTTTTTTATAATGTACGTGACCAGAGACTTTGAGGATTTTGCTCAATGTGGCAAGGCCGGTACTTGGCAGAACCAGAAAGCCTATTGTGCGGCCTCTCTGTAAAGGAGAAACTTGGCCCTAATTTCCCTTTTCTGTAATATTTTCACAAACCCGACTCCTATTTGCCCTGAAGATGGTTGCTAGAATTTTCTTTGATGTTAACATGGCCACACTTCCTCCCTGTGCCAGGAACACCACAGATTCCAGCTACACTGGCCTGTTTGTGATTCATGTAGGGTCGCGATGGCATCCTTTAAGAGCTCACCCGTGAACAGAAGACCTGTCTGGCTTTTACAGTGGCTCTTTTGCTCCCTGGGCTCTCCGGCCTCCACCTCTGACCTTGAAAGAATTTAACCATGGCCACACATTGGAGGAAAGGCTGAGTTTGGAGAAAGCCAAGCAGGACTTTGAAGGAAATTTTATAAGGATCAGATGAAGGAGGAAGGAGCTAGTGGTGCTGTTTCTGCCGTGGGGAGTCCCGTAGCTTGGACTTGAATCGGTTATTCAGAGGCTTGGAAGGAACAGCCCTCATCAGAAGTCCCCAAGAAAGGGCCACAGGACTCCCCCTTGCTCATTAACGCAGGCTTGACCTTGCAAGGTCATGATACCCATTCCTTCCTTACCCTGGAGCAGCAAAGCGTGCAGCCAATGATACAGAATCCCAAAAGGAGCCAGTTGGGGTCATGATCACCCCTAGGCCAAATGTCCTTCTTCCTGACTCCGTCTCCCCATCCCCTCCTCATTCTTTCTCATCCCTGGAAGTAATCATGGGTAGTATAGTCTCATGTATCTTTCCAAAACTTTCCTACGTTGAATTTCCTTTTTTTTTTTTTTTTTCTTACACAAATATTGGCATTCTGGAAATTAGGGTGGTTTTTTTCCTCCCCTCTTAATCATAGATCTTCAACATCTTTCTAAATCAGCATGTTTTGGCATTTTAAAAAATCAGCTGCATAATACCCTATTATTTGAAAGTACAGCTTCTTATGAAACAGCCTCTTATGGAAACATACCAGCTGCTCCCCATCGTTTATAAAGAGTACTTTGGGGACCATCCTTATATCTATTTTTGTCTGATTACATGAGTTTATTTGTCAGATAAATTCCCAGCAATGCAATGGCTAAGTCAGAGGCCATCCACATTTATTTTTATTTATTTATTATTATTATTATTTTTTTTTTTTGAGAGAGAGAGAGAGAGAGAGAGATTGAGAGGGGCGGACGGAAGAGAGGGGGAGAGCAGGGGAGGGGAGGAGGAAGAGGGAGAAAAAGAATCTTGGGCAGGCTCCATGCCCAGCTCAGAGCCCAACACAGGGCTCGATCTCACAACCCTGAGATTGTGTCCTGAGCTGAAATAATGAGTCAGATGCTTAACTGACTGAGCCGCTCAGGGGCCCCAGAATGCACATTTTAAGTAGATATGGGGCAGCCCGGGTGGCTCAGCAGTTTAGTGCCTGAGCCTTCAGCTCAGGGCCTGATCCTGGAGACCTGGGATCGAGTCCCACGTCAGGCTCCCTGCATGGAGCCTGCTTCTCCCTCTGCCTGTGTCTCTGCCTCTCTCTCTCTCTGTGTGTGTTCTCATGAATAAATAAATAAAATCTTTAAAAAAAAATAGATAGATATGAGAAATACCTGTTGCATTTGAGACTATACATTTACCATAAGCTCTCTCATGCCAGAGTTGTAAGCTACAAAATACAATGGGGCTTTTAGGGCCAGAAATGACCAGTTCTCTCTAACCCAAAAGTGTTTTCTTTTTTTTTTTTTTTTTAAAGATTTTATTTATTTATTCATGAGAGAGAGAGAGAAGCAGGCTCCATGCAGGGAGCTCGATGTGGGACTCGATCCCAGGACTCCAGGATCACGCCCTGGGCTGAAGGCAGATGCTCAACCACTGAGCCACCCAGGTGTCTGTCAAAAGTGTTTTCCATAGGAGCGACACTGTCTCTTGCTAACAACCAAGTTCTCTTGGTAGGGGAGAAAAATCATCTCTCTATGAACTAAAAAAACTTCCTTCCAGAGTGCCTTTAAACACAATATTTAAATGAGTTAGGCAGGGAGCCTGGGTGGCTCAGTGGTTGAGCCCCAGGATCGAGTCCCGTGTCGGGCTCCCTGCAAGGGGCCTGCTTCTCCTTCTGCCTATGTCTCTGCCTCTCTCTCTGTGTCTCTCATGACTAATTAATATCTTAAAAATAATAATAATAAATGAGTTAGGCAGATGTACTAAAGCAACACTGAAGTGGCCATTTCGCTGCCCACCTTCTACCTGTCAAGTGAGGTCGGGACCACATTTTCGGGAGGTGGGGTGTGTGACTGATGGATGTGCAGTGAGGGGGCCAGGCCGTGCAGCTGGGAAGAGCGTTTCTACTCATGTCAGGCAGATCTGGTTTTAAATCCGGGCTCCAACTGTTTTACACAGGAAGGCTTTTAATGTAGGTGACTTTCTGGGATCCCTATAATCTTAAAGGAATGATAGATTATGCTCACCTTGTGGAACACTTAGGACACCTAGTGCGCTCGTGTATTTAATGAATGGCCTGGCCTGTTACCCCATGAATAGAAGGGGCCCGGTAATTATGGTGCTATTATTAGTCATAGAGTCCAGTTACCTCATGGGGACAGCTTGGGGCCGGGAGAACTGGTGCATCCAGGGAGCCTGGTCCCTCTCCTGCTTCCCTCTACACATCTGGCTCCTCCCACACCTAGGCCAGGCCTTGACCTAGTTTCTGTGATGCAGAGGGCCTTCTAGCAGGTGGACTGTGTTCTAGATCAGGCTCAGAGGGCGTTTGTTTTGTCTGCATGGCACTTAAAAACGTGCAGTGATTTAATTTGAGGGGTGGCTCTCTCTCGTACCTAAATTCAGACTTCTGGGTCTGTTGAACACCTGGTAATGCAGGGCCCACCCTCTCACTGGGTGACCCACCATCTCTAGGCAGGGTGAGAGGGTGCTGGCCAGCCACCTCTAGCCTGCGTCACTCTACGTTCCTCACCTGACCCTGGGGACACTTAGGTTTGTGTCTCTGGCCTAAGCTCTTGAGCTGGCAGCTTGGCAATGAAATCTTCAGGGAAGCTGTCAAGCAGGAGTGATGATGTGCAAATCCTACTCCATTTGGGCCCTGGAGTATTTTATGCACTTTTCATTAGTGCAGAAGCAGAAAGGGCAAAATCTTTTACCCCTGCATTCCTCGAGGGGGAGTAAAGCTGATGTGAAAACACATGAGAGCAGCTCAACAGTTTCGATTGGTCCAGTTTCAACCCTTTAATACAGAGTCACTGATGCCCTGAAATGTTAGCGCAAAATGTCCCCTGGAGTGAAAAAACGCGAGGCTCAGAGAGGCAGAGCGACTTGCCCAGAGTCACCCAGCAAATTCGTAGCAGAACTGGGACTTGTAACCCCTGTGGTCTCACGGAGGCTAAGGAAGAGCTCATTTGTGCTCAAAGGACGAAACAGTGTGGTGTTGGCGAGGCAGTCGGGACAGTGGACACGGCAGACACACTCGGCTGCGCCCAATGTTGGTGACACGGAGAGCAGCTGAGTCCTTTGTTTCCATCAAACTGTTTGAGAGCAGCCCTTGCTCAATAAACTGTCCTTAGTGGAGCAATAACCCTGCAAGTGCCCTTCCAGCCCCTGGAGCCGATGCAGGACAGCGGGGGAGGGGATGGCGGAGGAGGAGGAGGAGGAGGAGGAGGAGGAGGAGGAGGAGGCCTTGAAAGGAGGGTGGGGACCCCCCCATCTCCCTGGGGTCTGGCCCTCCAGGCGTCTGTCTCTTGTCTGATCTGCTGTCTTCACCTGTGTGACCTTCTGCTGTTGGCCTTCCAAGCGGGTGTGGACGAGGTAGCGGGTGTCCTCGGCTTTAATGGTCTTCCTAAGAGAGCCCTTGCTTTTTCTCTAAAGCAGTGGTTCTCACTAGGGACACTTTTGCCCCCCAAGGGGCATCTGGCAACGTCCAGAGTTGTCACAACCAGCAGGAAGGGTGGCTCCTTGGCGGGGAGTAGTTGGGACCCCGGGGTCCTACACATCCTGCGATGTGCAAGTCAGCCCTGTCCCCAACCAGAGAATCAGCCCCAAGTGTCCGGAGTGCCCAGGCTGGAAGCCCCTGCTTGGAGCGAAGGACCACGGCAGGGGCAGGGCGCCAGGTTTTGTTTCCAGGCGGCGCGCAGGGAATCCCTCACTGGCTCGCGCTCCCCCATCGCTGTGGCAAATTTTTTTTTTCTTTTTGCCAGCTGCCTTTTTTTAAAGATTTTATTTATTTATGGCATTTTTTTTTCTTTTTACCAGCTGCCTTTTTTTTTTTAAAGATTTTATTTATTTACGGCAATTTTTTTTCTTTTTGCCAGCTGCCTTTTTTTTTTTAAGACTTTATTTATTTACGGCAATTTTTTTTCTTTTTGCCAGCTGCCTTTTTTTTTAAGATTTTATTTATTTATGGCAATTTTTTTTCTTTTTGCCAGCTGCCTTTTTTTAAAAGATTTTATTTATTTAAGGCATTTTTTTTTCTTTTTGCCAGCTGCCTTTTTTTTTTTTAAAGATTTTATTTATTTATTCACGAGAGACACACACACACAGAGAGAGAGGCAGAGACCCAGGCAGAGGGAGAAGCAGGCTCCCTGCAGGGAGCCAGATGTGGGACTTGATCCCAGGTCTCCAGGATCACACCCTGGGCTGAAGGTGGAGCCAAACCGCTGAGCCACCGGGCTGCCCTGCCAGCTGCTATTTATTTGTCCCCGCACCTCCCCTGATGCTCGATCTGAGGCATCTTGCTAGCTGCCAGCCCCCCAAATGGTGAAGACTCAAGGTTCTGCGTGCCTGGCCGGAGCACATTCTTGCAATGATGACAGCAATTTATCTGGAGCCTCCAGCACTGATCTGGGGTGATTCTCAGGCTGGCCTCTAGTTCCCACGGTCCTCGAGTGCTCCCTGCTTGTTTCAAAGAAGGCGAACAAAGCAGAAAAGGTCACCTTGGAAATAGCCCTTTGTTCAGATTCCACCAGAGCTCGCTGTGCCATGATGGGCAAGTGGCTTAACCTCTCTGTGCCTGTCTCCTCATCCGCAAATCAGAGTTAATGGGCACCTTGGTGTTTATGAGGGGGTTAAATGAGATAATAGCTGGTACCCAGTAAAGATTTAGCAGCTCTGATCACTAATATTAGTGGTAGTAATTTGGTAGGCTCACTGAATTTCCTCAAGGGCACATCTGTCGGATTCCATCAGGGTTTGGTGGGAAAAGAGGTCTGTGGCCAAATGTTTTGAGGAGCCTCGGGCGTAAAATCGCTTTTGGGATTCAGACCTTGCCAAGGTCTTGGATGTCCTGATTCTGTCCTGATTCTTGCTCTGTCTCTCCACGACAGAGGTAGGGGCTGGGAGCCTGGGGGAATGGGAACGAGGGGGAAGTTGTGCTTTTCAAGTGGATTCAACCGCAGAATCTTTTTTTATTTTTTGAAGAGTATCCTGACCTCCCTGAATCCCACCCAACCTCCACCCCTAATTTCAAGGGATTAGGGTTCCAAGGAGCACAGTCTGGGAAATGCCGTTCCAGGGTGAAGCCAGGCTCCTCTTTCCTTTGACTAAAGCAGATTTCGCACTTGGTAACTGTCAGAAGCATCAAAGCCGTGAGAAGCAAGCCAGCTTCTCTCGCTCCTTTTTTGGACAGAGACCGACTCTTTGCACTTGATCTAGTTTGTGTTTCTGAATCCTAGATTAGACACGGTTCCCGGCGGTGGGGATCCTGTATCCTTTTATTTTTCTGGGTTTTGTTTATTTGTTTGTTTGTATTTTTATTTTTTCTGTTTTTCTGACTTTTTAGGCAGCTGACCAACATCACAATTCGAGAGAGCCCACTTGGTTGTGTCACTGCTCAGAACAAATCAAATACATCCCCGGCCCTCTTGAGTATATCTGGCTCCTATTGTATTGTATTGTATTGTATTGTATTGTATTGTATTGTATTGTATTGTGTTTATTTTATTTTAAAGATTTTATTTATTTATTCATGAGAGACACACAGAGACACAGGCAGAGGGAGAAGCAGGCTCCATGCAGGGAGCCCGATGCGGGACTCGATCCCGGGCCTCCAGGATCACACCCCAGGCTGAAGGTGGCACTAAACCACTGAGCCAACCAGGGATCCCCTCTGGCTCCTATTTTATTTTTATTTTTTATTTTTTATTTTTTATTTTTTTTTTAAACTATAAGAGACTCTTTTTTTTTTATTTATGATAGTCACAGAGAGAGAGAGAGAGAGAGAGGCAGAGACACAGGCAGAGGGAGAAGCAGGCTCCATGCACCAGGAGCCTGACGTGGGATTCGATCCCGGGTCTCCAGGATCGCGCCCTGGGCCAAAGGCAGGCGCCAAACCGCTGCGCCACCCAGGGATCCCTGGCTCCTATTTTAAACACTTTTCCTTGCACAACTAATTTAAGTGTCCTTAACCAATTAACCTGGCTCTGCTGTGTGACCTCAGGCAGATTCCTTCACCTCTCTGAGCCTCTGTTTCCATATCTGTAAGGTGGAGCTGCCTGTAACACCCCGCTCCGAAGGCTGTGCTGTCTTTGCTAAATGATCCTGCATGTGAGCGATTCAGCCCAGGGCCTGTATGGGGTCTGTGAGTGTTAACTGTCACTCTTTGTATTCAGAAAACTTGGCCCTGGGGATGATGTACAAGCCGAATGGGAGATGGTGGATATTGACATTGCTTACACATAGATGAGAATTGTACTCATTTTATGTAGGAATATTTTTCCTTTTAAGGAAAAATATCAAACTTGCGGAAGTCAGCAGAACAGCGTAACCCACCTGCAGGCACCCCAGCCCTCAACCCCAGGCTTGTCAGTTCAGCTACAACGATTCCCTCTGTCTCTGAAAGGAAAGACTCTAAATACTTTTTTAAAAAAGATTTTACTGTTTATTTAAAAGAGAGAACATGAGCAAAGAGAGAGAAGCAGACTCCCCTCTGAGCAGGGAGAGCCATGTGGGGCTCGATCCCAGGACCCCGAGATCATGATCCAAGCCGAAGGCAGGTGCTTAACCCACTGAGCCACCCAGATGCCCCTCTAAATACTTTTTAAAAGTTTATTCACTTAAGTCATCTCTACACCTAACATGCGGCTCAAACTCACAACCCCAAGATCAAGAGCCCCATGTTCCTCCCAGGCACCCCAGGAAAGGATCCTAAATAGAGGAAGTCATAGTACCTTTGTCACCCCCCAAAATTGAACAAATTCCCTAATATAAAGGCTATCGAGTTGATGTTTGAATTTTCTAGAGTGGCTCTTACGTTTTTGGAGGGGTTGTCAAAATTTTGGTTTTTTTCTCACAATTGCATGTCACTTAAAGCTTTCCATGCAAGGGGTGGCTTTTTAAAAATGCAAAACGTGGGATGCCTGGGTGGCTCAGTGGTTGAGCATCTGCCTTCAGCCCAGGGCGTGATCCTGGAGACCCAGGATTGAGTCCCACATCAGGCTCCCTCCGTGGAGCCTGCTTCTCCTTCTGCCTGTGTCTCTGCCTCTCTCTGTGTGTCTCTCATAAATAAATAAATAAAATCTTTAAAAAAAAAATAAAAATGCAAAACGTGCCCTTCTCTCTGATTTGCCCTCGTACGTGTGCCCTGCGGGGAGAAGGGGCTTCATTCCCTCCCTTCCCCCCTCTGTGTTTGTCTTTTATTGTCCTTGCTGGACCTTTTCATTGTGGAAGTGTTCCAATGCATGCACAAGTAGGGAGAATGTTAGGACACACTCCCTGGCACCTGCCGCTCCACTTTGACCATGATCAAGCTGGAGACGCGTCTTTGTTGGCCTTCAGCTCCTATTTTTCCTCTGTCTCCAAGCTCCTTTGAGTTTATAGGTTCCTCTCCTTTCTTCTGTACTTTACTAATGAAGTAGAGTCATTTGTCCTATGCCTGCCCACCTGTGGACTTTGTTGCATTCCCCCCACCAGCCCTCCATGACTGTATTGAGCATGATCCCTGTGCCTGGCGTTTGTGGACACTAGACCCAAAGGCTTTGTCCGCTTTGGCCCCTGACTCCCTCCCTTTTGCCTTTCTGGAAGAATATTTCCTTGATGCTAGTGGCGCTCTGGATGGCATCCCATCTGGAGGTACGTGTATCTGATCGACAACTTATTATGATAATAAGGTTAATTTAGCACATTTAGGTGATGCCATCCTCATGCACCGATGATAAAGCTCTGCATCTGCTTTTCATCTAACACCGTGGGTCTGACCGCTTGGACTCAGACCCGCATCCTCAGCATCACCCAGGGGAACTTGTTAAACGTGCAGATCCTGGGGCTCCTCCCAGCCCTGCTGATTCAGAAGCTCTGGGGGGAGGGCCCAGCCGTCTGGGATTTCACAAGCCCCCAGGGGAGGCTGGTGCACGGAGACGTGTGCAGCCTCTGGTCTGATGATTTTAGCAGCTACAGATGGTCATCGTCAGGGCCCGTTATTTTATTAGGAGTTCCCAAATTGCTACATTTCTAGTTTTGTCGTTTCTTCTACATTTGTTAAGTGACATTGTCCCAAGTAGCGGGAGTGTTCTCTAACAACAGTTAAAAATGAGGTTGCAGGAGGGATGCTCCTGGGGTAACGTCCCATGAAAAACCTGCAAGAGTTTAAAAATGCAGGAAATGTGATTTTTTTTCAAAGATTTTATTTATTCACGAGACACACACACACACAGAGAGAGAGAGAGAGAGAGAGAGAGAGGCAGAGAGAGAAGCAGGCTCCATGCAGGGAGCCTGATGTGGGCCTCGATCCGGGGTCTCTAGGATCACACCCTGGGCTGAAGGCAGGTGCTAAACCACTGAGCCACCCAGGGATCTCCAGGAAATGTGATTGTTAAACTTAAGTTTGTATGCACTTCTTATTTCACTTCTTGGAGTGACGAAGTAATTACTCAGATTTAGGGAATAAGTTGCTCATTTCTCCACCTTCTTTTTTTTTAATTTTTATTTATTTATGATAGTCACAGAGAGAGAGAGAGAGAGAGAGAGAGGCGCAGAGACACAGGCAGAGGAAGAAGCAGGCTCCATGCACCGGGAGCCCGACGTGGGATTCGATCCCGGGTCTACCAGGATCGCGCCCTGGGCCAAAGGCAGGCGCCAAACCGCTGCGCCACCCAGGGATCCCTCTCCACCTTCTTAAAAATGAACTATTACAGGGGTGCCTGGATGGCTCAGTTGGTTAAGTGACTAATTCTTTTTCTTTAAGATTTTATTTATTGATTCATGACAAACGGAGAGAGAGGCAGAGACACAGGCAGAGGGAGAAGCAGGTTCCCTGTGGGGAGCCCAGTGCAGGACATGATCCCAGGACCCTGGGATCACACCCTGAGCCGAAGGCAGATGCTCAACCCCTGAGCCACCCAGGTGCCCCAGTGGCCAACTCTTGATGTCTACTCAGGTGGTGATCTCGGGGTGGTGATCTCGGGGTGGTGAGATCGAGCCCTGCATGGAGCTCTGAGCTCAGCAAGGAGTTGGAGGCTGCTTGAGACTCTCCCTCTCCCTCTGCCCCTCCCTCTGCTTGTGTGCTCTCTCTCTCTCTCTGAAATAAATAAATAACTCTTAAAAACAAAAATGAGCTACTAGATCAGGACTTTTAGAAGAATTAACCACCCCCTCTGAGCATATCAGTTTCTGTTTTTTCTTACTGTTATTTTCACCCCGGAAAGAGAAAAGTGGCCGCATCTGCATCTCAGGAGTTGGCTGCCCTTTCATGGGATATGGGGGTACTCCATCTCCATGGGATTTGGGGTCCCCGCGTGGGTGTCATCTTGGTGAATTCAGAGGAGTTGTGAATTCTCTGCTGAAGTAGGGGTGGCAGCCACACAGTATGTCCTGGTGGCCACCCCTCCTAACTCACCCTGCGCCTTAGTTCCTGGGGGGTGGAGGGCACAGAGTGCAACCCACAGCAGTGGGTTGGGGAGGAAAGATGGGGAAGGTGGGAGGAGCCAGCTGACAGCACGTGTTATAGGGCAAGGGTATGATATGGTCGGGAATGGGCCACCAGACAGACTGATAAAGAGCCTGGTGTCTCAGCACCCTCCTTGCGGACACACACCTAGACAATAGGAAGAAGACTGTCTCAGATGGGCTCCTCCTGTTGAGGGGACGTTGAATGACTTGAAATTTTACATAAAGACTTCTCTTTCTGAAAATTATTTAGTGACCTAGAGGAACAATTTGTATCAGGAAGACAGAATCAATATTTCGCTTCCCCTCCCCTCCTCATTACCAGTTTTCAAAATAATGTTTTTTTAAAACTTTTATTTATTTACTTGAGAGACACAGAGAGGCAGAGACACAGGCAGAGGGAGAAACAGGCTCCTTGCAGGGAGCCCGATGTGGGACTCGATCTCGGGACTCCAGGATCACGCCCTGGACTGAAGGCGGGCGTTCAACCACTGAGCCACCCAGGCGTCCCCAAAATAATGTCTTGATTGCCTGTCTTACATGGATGACCTTTGAAATTTATGTTAATCGTCATGCTTCGTGGATTTAAACATACTTTGCTTTCCATCCCTATAGTTATTTTTCTTACTGATGTTCAAATTCTCCTACATTGGACCAGAGAACCATAGTTTAATATTTTATAGTGTCATAGAGTTTTTTTTAAAGTAATCTCTACACCCAACTCAAACCCTGAAATCAAGAGTCACATGCTCCACTGATTGAGCCAGGCAGGCGCCCCAGTCTTTTAGAGTTTTAAAAATGTATATACATATGTACCAAATCACAAGACAGATTCTCTTACAAATATTTCAATAAGCCTTATTGAGATATAATCTATATTCAGGAAAACTCACTATTTTTTTAAATTCACTGGCTTTTAAGGGTCTAGCCAGTGAGTTTTGATGAATGTATACAGTTGTGTAACCACCATAATCAGAATATAGAACATTTTCATCCCCCTGAAAGTTCCTTTGTGCCTCTTGGCAGTCAGTTCCTCTCCCTGCCTCTGGCAGCTGACTATACTTTGCTTCCTCCCATGATGGTTTTGCCTCTTCTAGATTTGTGTATCAGTGAGGTAATAGAGCCTTTTGGGTCTGGCTTCTTTGGCTTTGCCTAATGCTTTTGAGATCTGTTTTTTCTTCCTGAGGATGCTATTTAGGTATAATTTTAATTTAGAAATACATCATACACATCTTTGTATGATCAATGGTCACATCTTGTATGATTCCCTTCGTATGAAATGTCTACAAAAGACAAATATATAGAGAGAGTAGATTAGTTGGTGCCAGCAGTTGGGGATGGAGTGATGGCAGCCTGGCACAAGGGAACCCTTTTTGGGGTGATGGGAACGTTCCAAATTTTATTGTAGTGATACAATATCTGTGCACAACTCTGAAAATTTGCTAAAAGTCATTGAATTGTACATTTGCAAATGAGAGAATTTTATGGCATGTAAATGACCCTTTAATAAATATATTAAAAGAAAAGGAATTTTGGCATAAGAGGAAGTCCACACTGCATTTTCAGGGGAATTACCCGTGATGCATGGATGTCCCAGTTAAGAAGACATCACTGGGGGCACCTGGGTGGCTCAGTGGGTTAAGCATCTGCCTTCAGCTCAGGTCCTGATCCTGGGGTCCTGGGATTGAGCCCTGCATCATTAGGCTCCCTGCTCCCTCTGCCCCTCCCCCTACTTGTGCTTTCTCTCTCAAATGACAGAAAGAAAGAAAGAAAGAAAGAAAGAAAGAAAGAAAGAAAGAAAGAAAGAAAGAAAGAAAGAAAGAAAGAAAGAAAAATGCAATTTCAGATCAAAGAGTTTGTATAGATTTTAAGGTTTTTCCATCCAGAAGTGTGGTGTGTGCAGAGGCCCAGACCCTACAACCCTTGACAACACTGGATATTACCAGTAACTTTCACCTCAGCCAAGCTGATTGGGGAAAATCAACAGCTCCTTTCTTTAATTCATTTACTAGTGAGGCTGAGCATCATTTTCCTCATGCGTATGGGTTTTTTGAAGGTCTTTGGGGAAAAAAAAATATTTTTTTGTTGATCGTAAATTTAAAATTACAAAACTACAAATGTGATAAAAAGAGATCATCAAAAGTATATCCATGTTCACAGTAGCATTTTTCACAATAGTTGAAACATGGATGCAACTCAGGTGCCCATCAACAAAAGAAGGGATAAGCACAATGTGTTATACATATACGATGGAATAATCTTCTATTATAAAAGAAATTGGGAAAAAATGATAGAAAGTTAAAAATCCCTCTGGGGTGCCTGGGTGGCTCGGTTAAGCATCTGGCTCTTGATTTTGGCTGGGGTCATGATCTTTGGGTCATGAGATGGAGCCCCGTGTCAGGCTCTGCGTTAACAGGGAGTCTGCTTGAAATTCTCTTTCCCTGTCTCCCTCTGCCCCCACTCATGCTCTCTCTTTTTTTCTCTTAAAAAAAAAAAAAAGTAGGTAAAAATCCCCTCCTAAGTATACTCAAAAGTGGGTATTTCTCCACATTTTTTTTGCCCATATTATTCTATATATTTTAAAATAAAAGTGGGATATTATACCTACTGTTTCCATTCTCCCTTTTATTTTTTAAAAAGCCTTGTTGACCTATAATTCACAAGCTATACACTCATCTAAATGGTACAATTCGGGGCAGCCCGGGTGGCTCAGGGGCAGCCTGGGTGGCTCAGCGGTTTAGCGCCGCCTTCAGCCCAGGCCCTGATCCTGGAGACCTGGGATCCAGTCCCACGTCGGGCTTCCTGCATGGAGCCTGCTTCTCCCTCTGCCTGTCTCTCTCTCTCTCTCTCTCTCTCTCTCATGAATAAATAAATAGAATCTTTAAAAAAATTTAAATAAATAAATAAATAAATGGTATGATTCAATGGCCTTTAGCATTTTCACAAAGCTGTGTATCCACAGCTATAATAAATTCTAAAATATTTCCATTTCCCCCCAAAAGAAGCCCTATACCCATGAGCTGTCACTCTCCCAGCCCCTGACAACCACTAATCTACTTCAATCTTTATGGATCTGCATGTTCTGGATATTTTATATAAATGGGATCACACAGAGTGTGGCCCTTTGTGACCGGATTCTTTCACTTGATGTAATTTTGTTGAGATTCCTCTGTGTTGCAGCGTGTATCAATCAGTACTTTCTTCCTTTTCTCAGGCTGAATAATATTTCAGCCTATAAATAGACCATACCAACCCCTGAATAGTATTTTGTTGTATGAAAATATCTTGGGACACCTGGGTGGCTCGGCGGTTGGGCATCTGCCTTGGGCTAAGGTCATGATCCCGGGTCCTGGGATCAAGTCCTACATCGGGCTCCCTGCAGGGAACCTGCTTCTCCCTCTGCCTGTGTCTCTGCCTCTCTCTCTGTGTCTCTTTTTTTTTTTTTTTTTAATTTATGATAGTCACAGAGAGAGAGAGAGAGAGAGAGGCAGAGACACAGGCAGAGGGAGAAGCAGGCTCCACGCACCGGGAGCCCGATGTGGGATTCGATCCCAGGTCTCCAGGATTGCGCCCTGGGCCAAAGGCAGGCGCCAAACCGCTGTGCCACCCAGGGATCCCTCTCTCTGTGTCTCTAATGAATAAATAAATCAACCTTAAAAGAAGAAAAAGAAAATATTGTGGTTGATGTGTCCAGCGCCATGATGATGGACTATAGGCAATGATGAAGATGTTCTTCTGAGGGGCTCTGGGTTGTTTCCATTCTTTGACCATATAAACAATACTGTAGGGCACATCTTCATACTTTGTGGAATGTCTCTGCAGACTGTGTTCCTAGGCATGCGAGGTGACAGATTCCTCTGTCTTTAGGGCTCAATTCTGGCCGGAGTCTGATGCTGTCCTTTCCTTCATTCCACAGGGGACCAACCAGGCACCATGGCACAGAAAGGCCAGCTCAGTGATGATGAGAAGTTTCTCTTTGTGGACAAAAACTTCGTCAACAGCCCAGTCGCCCAGGCTGACTGGGCTGCCAAGAAGCTGGTTTGGGTCCCTTCAGAAAAGCAAGGCTTCGAGGCAGCCAGCATCAAGGAGGAGAAAGGGGATGAGGTGATTGTCGAGTTGGTGGAGAATGGCAAGAAGGTCACGGTTGGCAAAGATGACATCCAGAAGATGAACCCACCCAAGTTCTCCAAGGTGGAGGACATGGCGGAGCTGACGTGCCTTAATGAAGCCTCTGTGCTACACAATCTGAGGGAGAGATACTTCTCGGGACTCATCTACGTGAGTATCTGGGGACAGCCAGTCACTTCTTCCCGGGCCTCCCGCACCTCTAAGGGAGGAAGAGCTTTAGAGAGATGTGTTTGGGGTACAGGTTGGGAGGAGGAGAGTTTGACCCGAGGGAGGCCGCATGGAGAGCTAGAATTCATTCAGACTTGGGTTCACACCTGTCCTGCCCCACCGAGTTCGGTGACCTCGAACAAATTCTCTCACTTACTGAAGCTTCAGTTTTCCTACTGGTGAAGTGGGAATAACCACCCTCCCCATATAAAGGAGGCGCAAAGATGCTATGTGGTCGCCAATGCGGAGGCCAGGGTGCGTGGCCAATGCTCAACAGGTTTCACTGAAATACTTCCTGTTCTTCCTTCATCTTGGAGATGAGGGGGAGCTCATAACCTCTTGGGAAGGCTGGAGCATCTGGGCAGCCAGGTGGGAGGAGACCTGGAGGCCTTCCCCATCACAAGTGGGAATTCCTAGATTGGAGCCGGGGCTCCTTGGGGTCAACGGTGTAGATCAGAGCAGCCAAGAGCTGCGTTGTCCACTAGGGTAGCCACTGGGCATGTGTGGCTAACTAAATTTAGATGCAAGTCAATTAGAAATCAGAATTCATTTCTTCAGTTGCACTGGCCAATGTCAAGTGCTCAAGAGCCACTAGAGGCTAGCAGCTGCTGTATTGGGTAGCACGGGATGGAACACTGTCATCCCCACAGGAAGTTCTGATGGGGGATGATGTGACACGGGGGGTGCACCTGTTCCTTGTGGGTTTGGACCAACTCCCCAGAGCAAGAAGGACATAGGTGGCCCCCCGGTGTCAAGTTGCTGGGAGCAGGGGTGTCCTTCCATTTAGCTTTTGTCTGTGTGCTTCTCACAAAGGGCACACTGATCCCTTGGGCGAATTACCTGGTTTCTCGGAAATTTCATTTCCCTCTCTGTGACATGAGCACAAGATTAGTACCGACCTCGTGAGTGGGTTAGTTGGCACGGGTCTGGGGACACTGCCAGCTCTCAGAATGCTAGGTGTTCCTACTGGCTATGTCACTGTTATGGTCCCTTTTCCTGGACCCTGTGCAAACTTGTGAGAACATTCCCTTCCATCATTACGTCCTCTGGCCCTGCCCTTGTCACGTAGCTGCGTGAAATTTACCCTTTAAAAAAAAATCGTCCTCTAGAAAAAGGATCTGTGGATTTTCTTTTTTTCCTAGTTAGGAAAAGAAGTCACATTTACTACAGGAGAGTTGGTAAATTCAGAGAAGCACAGCAAAAACACAAAAACTCAGTCCTCCCCCAGAGGCAGCTGATGAAATGGTGCATTCGTGAGCTCTTTGCTCGTGTGAACGGTACATGTTTACATATACACAAGCCTGCACACATAGGCTGGCGGCTCACTTTTTTTCCGTGTATGAGTCAATGCTGAGCATCCCCACATTTCTGCTATTACCCCCCAAATACTACCATCTGAGGGGCTATGTAATCTGTCCTGCAGATGTGCCATAACTGGCTATCCATTCTTCATATGGATAGCTCAGAGTGGCTAACAGTGGCTTTTATATTTTTGTAAGAACCCAGAGGGAACAGAGGAGCGACCTGTAATTATCAAATCCCTCCTCTAACCCCTGTTGTGTGCCTTGACCCCTTTAATCAATACAACATCCATGGAACAAGCGTATGTGTCCCATTTAACAGGTGAGCAAGCTGATCTCAGCATGCTGAAGCCTATCCTAAACTTCCCTAACTAAGCAGCCAAGGTCCCCTTTATCCGAGCCACTCCTTGTATGGAAATACTATGGACTTGGAGCTGTTGGTACAGGGTGGGCATTTCCAAGGCCAGCCTGCCAGGAGCTGGGGGGTAGGCGGGGGTGGGGCGGGGGGATGAGGGCAGTGAGAGGTGGAACGGAGCTCTTCTAGGCCTCCCATCTAAGATATGTTCTCTCCCTCGGCGAGGTCAAGGACAGGCCCGTGTATAAATCTCACCTGCTGTCCTCTGACGTAGCATTTGATCCCAAAATAGAAATCAGAAAAAAAAATAATAAAGGGCTTATGAAGGTCCCGAGACCCAAAATATCTAATCTGACAGCAGATTAAAAAAAAATGAATCAAAGCGCTAAATTCCTGCTATGCTTCTCTGGACAGATTAGATGAAAAGCCTCTCAGCCTTGTGACCAGGTGCCTCCTCCTATCTCCTTTCTTTATGGTCAGGTTAGTCACTTAAATAGAACCGTTGTCCTTTAAAATTTTTTTTTTTAATTTTTATTTATTTATGATAGTCACAGAGAGAGAGAGGCGCAGAGACACAGGCAGAGGGAGAAGCAGGCTCCATGCACCGGGAGCCCGATGTGGGATTCGATCCCGGGTCTCCAGGATTGCGCCCTGGGCCAAAGGCAGGCGCCAAACCGCTGCGCCACCCAGGGATCCCCAGAACCGTTGTCCTTGATGGAGGAAATAAAGAGGGAGGTGGGGGAAGGAAAGCATACACATGACAGCAGGAGGTGTGGCCCTTGGGAGCAGGTGGGTGGCAGGTGATGCTGAGGCAGCCAGGGAGCCTGACTTGGCCCAGCTAATGAAGAGAACATTCTCCTCTGTTCTGCAAAGTGCACCTCGAATGAAGACCCTTGTCTTCTTGGTTCTAGAAGAGTCTTCTTGTCTTCTTGGTTCTAGAAGAGTCTGTGGAAGCCATGGGGTCTTGTGTCTGACCCCTGAGATGCAGGCTCTTACCTTACTTGTTCATGGTACACACATGACACAAGCATGTGAGCCCTCGTCCGCACTCACCTGCCCTTCTGGACGCTGGATGCTCTCTGCCAGGAGCTCAGTAGGACCGCTCAGCCATTGGCTCTGTCCTTTCTGTTGAGGGACAGGCAAGGGTTTCAGGCAGAGGAAGCTCAATAAAGTGTGTGCCTTGCCTGTGGTGGGTACTGTCCCGAGTCCTTCCCAACCCGTTTTGTCCTTTTACACCACTGGGGAGAGCGGTGCAGACCTCCCACCCTGCCCTTGACCTGTTCGAGGCAGAGAGCTGCCATGACTTGCCTGGGAAGGAACCCGGTTCAGACTCTGCCCTGCTTTTTTAGTCTCATTGTTGCAGATAAATTGGGGCTTAGAGGGGCGCCTGGGTGGCTCAGAGGCTAAGCATCTGTCTTCAGTTCAGGTCGTGATCCCAGTGTCCTGGGATCGAGTCCAGCATCAGGCTCCCTGCTCTGCTCGTGCCCCCACCCCATGAATAAATAAATAAAATCTTAAAAAAAAAAAAAAAAAACAACTAGGCCTTAGAAAACTTGTATAACGTGATGAGAAACAGCTGGATCTTGAACCCAGGAAGGCTGGCTCTGGGACCAGTGCTTTGAACCACTACTCATTTAATCCTGCCAGTGAGGCTATTACCCCATTTCAGAGACCAGGGCTCTGAGCTCAGCTGCTCTTGGTCCTATTTCTGGAAGTGAGCAGAGCTGGGATCCAGGCAAGGCTTTCTGCCTCCGGGGCTGGAGTGATTGATACTACCTGTGGATGGTAAAGGGTGTGAGGGTAGCTGAAAGCTTGAGCAGGAGGAGATGGGTGTGGGCTAGGGCAGGTGGGGATGATGCCATGGGTGCCATTAGCTTGGAGCTGGACAACCGTTAAGTGCACAGAAGGAAGAAGTCCAACTTTTTAATTATGATTTCTTGGGCAGCTACTAGGTTGCAAGTTGTTGGTGCAGAGTGAGTGATTTTTTTAAAATAATTGAGCTAATTTGGTATATCTCCTTTCCCTATCCACCTTACCCCCCCCCCCCCCAAAAAAAAAAAGAAAAGAAAGAAAATCTCAGTTTCTGGCATTGCTTGAAAAAGCAGAGGATCTGATACCCCTGGGCCCAGGTTGCTAGGTGACTGCCATGTTAGGTGGGGTGTGGGCACTGTTTTTCCATAGGCCTCACTGCTCCCTGCTGTCTTCCAGGGAGAGTCCCCTTCCCGGGGCTGAGTTTTTTCATTGTTGATCACTACACCTACTTTTTCTTCATACCTGGTTAAGTGCACTCATCTCCAAGCTGCTTGATCTCTGTAAACAGGGGGACTTCCTACCCCTATGCCAATGGCTTGGGGTTGGGAACATGATCCAGAGCAAATGTAGATGGACTTCCCTATCCATTGGGTTTCCAAGCCCAAATTCCCCACCCAAGAACCCCAAAGGATATTTTCCTGGTTCTGATTGCACTATTCTGGGAAGACCAGGAGGTAAGGGGAGGCCTTCCTTCCAAAATCGAGCAGGTGACAATGTTTTCATCTTAGACACTTGGCCCAGTGACTTGAAGGAGTATCTGCCCGGGGATGCTGAGAGCAGGCTGTGAGCAGAGGCCTCCTGAGTCCTCAAGGGTCCTGGAGGATGGAAATAAGATCTACAAGTGTACCAGGTCTCAGAAGGTAGAAAGAAAACACAGCTGGAAGCTTCCCATTATTGAGCTCCATGAGCTCAGTGTCTAGACCTCTTGAATTGTTATTGCTTCAAAGAAGCTTTCCACTAACACAAGGCTATCCATGCACAGACCACAAGAGAATATTTAAAAATAAGAAGCATGTATCTTGTCTTGTGGCTTTTTCTTGTGTTTGTTGTTAACTATCTAGTCAGATTGAAAATGTTGTTTTGAATGGGTAATACATGCAAATATTAAATAGTATGTCAGGATACTCCAATTTTTTCCTTTCATCCCTATTCTTTTTTTTTTTTTAAATTTATTCATGAGAGACGCCGAGAGAGAGGCAGAGACACAGGCAGAGAGAGAAGCAGGTTCCCTGCAGGGAGCCTGATGTGGGACTCGATCCCAGGACTCTGGGATCACACCCTGAGTCAAAAGCAGACACTCAACCACTGAGCCACCCAGGCATCCCTCATCCCCATTCCATTCCCTTCCATAGAGAAACTGTGAGGACCTTTCTTACATAGGCTTCCAGAAATATTTCATGGTGGCTGATATTTCACAGGCAAATATATGTATATTTATTTGTATTCATATAAATGTACTCTTTTTAATGGTAGCATGCCATAATTTTTAAGCTGGTCCCCCACTGATGGATATTAAGTTGTTTATAGTCTTTCTTTCCCTTAAATATCAAAGCTGCAGTAAATTGCATTCTTCCTGGACTGTCTTTCCGAAAGATGTCCTGAACGCCATGACGTTGCACTATAACCTGGTAAAGAATGTACATCTCCCCATCATTTTTTAAAAAAGATTTTATTTTATTTTATTTTATTTTATTTTATTTTATTTTATTTTATTTTATTTTATTTTATTTTTTATTTTATTTTTTATTTTATTTTATTTTATTTTATTTTATTTTATTTTATTTATTTTATTTTATTTTATTTTATTTTATTTTATTTTATTTTATTATTTTATTTTATTTTATTTTATTTTATATTTTATTATTTTATTATTTTATTCTTATCCCGAAGTTACGGATCCGGCTTATGGACTTCCCTTCCCTACATTGTTCCAACAATTAATCTACAATGTTCCAACTGATTTTATTTATCCAAAAGAGAGACGGAGGGAGAGAAAGAGAACACAAGCAGGGAGATGATCAGAGGGAGAAGCAGACTCCCCCCTACTGAGGGTAGAGCCCGACGTGGGGCTCGATCCCAGGACCCTGAGATCATGACCTGAGCCAAAGGTGGACGCTTAGCCAGCTGAGCCCCCCCCCGGGTGCTCCTCTCCATCGTTTCATACGTGGGGAAGAAGAGGCTCAGGTGTTCAGCTACTCACATGAATCCCACAGGTAATTAGGGGCAAAGTTAAGGCTCTGCCCTGGGCCGCGCTGCTGAAACCCTGTGTGCCTTCCACCTTCCCCAACCACTGATTCTCATTTCTGCCGGAGGAGGCAGCCGAGGGAGCAGTCTCCTGCCCAGGGCTCTCTGGCTGACCATATAAAGTGTCAGGGAAAAACTGGAGTCACTTCCTAATACGGTCACAAGAGGGAAAGCCTGGGCCTGTGGCTGGGGCCCACTGGTGGCATGGGGACCCTGGGATCCTGGCTGGGACACAGGAGGCGGGGGCTATTGAGAGCTCTGAACTGGACCAGCTGGAGAGGAGCTTGTGGGGCACAGGGAGGCAGAGACATCACCAACTGCAGGGGGGCTGGGTCTGCTGAGGTCAACCGGGGTTAAACGACAGAGCTCAAGGCTCCAGATTCTGAAGGACGGCCACCCTGCGTGGGGCGTGCTGCTGCCTGCCCAGCCCTTCCTGACTTGGGTCCTTGTGCCCTGGAAAGATTTGCCAAACTGAACAGAGATTCAGATTCTCCTGAAAGCTCGGATTAAGTGCTCGCTGGGGGCTCAGCCCCGGGAGCTGTCCTAGGCCAACAGGAGGAAAGCGCTCCTTCCTCAGAGGCTGGTGATGGGATTGGGAGAGCCACGCATTCCTCCTTCCTTCTGTTTGTTGTATTCAGCAAGTACTTACTGAGTGTCTGCCTTGTGCCCGGCCCCATGCTGGGCTGGAGATACTGTGGTGCGCAGCTTGCGGCCCAGGAGGTGACATTTAGGATGAGCCCTGAAAGGGGAGATGGAAATGGCTCTGGGGAGGCTGAGGGGGGACCTATTCCAGGTCATGCGAAGGTTCCAAGGTGGCAAGGTTTTTGTCATCGTGAAATAGAGGGAGCGTGGTATGGTCACTAACATTTATTGAGCACCTGCTATCTACTGGGCCCTCTGTTAAGTGCTTCGCCTGCATTATCTCACAGCAAGCCTGTAAAGGATCTCTTACGACACACCTTCATGTTGCAGTTGAGAAAAACAGGCTCAGAGAGGTCAAGAGACTTGCCCAGGGTCACACAGCCAGGAAGTAGCAGGATGAGGTTCAAACCAAGTCCTCAGTACCCGATTCTGTACCCTTAACCACAGCCCTTTACTGCCTCCAGGCCAAAGGCTTGGTGAGAGGGTAGTTTGGGCCATAAATGACCCCCACGTTCTAACAAGGGTGTGGCGGTTGGCAGTGGGCATGGCCCAGAAAGATCTGGAGGTGGAGTTAAGACCCACGGGAGAGGTGGGAGTGGGTTGACCTTCATCCAGACGGCTGACGGTTGATTGGTTGATCAGGCACTTACTCCGTGGGAGGCCCCGGGCCAGGGACCAGGGCACAGATGAACCGGACAGTGGAGCCCCTGCCCTAGGACAGCATTGCCACCAGCGCAGCAAACATCTGCTGAGCACCTGCTGTGTGCCGGCCCGGGGCGAAGCCCCAGGTCACAGAGATGAGGGCTTTGCGGCCCCTGCTCCAGGGAAGCTTTAGTAATTAACCTACCCCTCAGGCACTTATGGAGCAAGCATTTAGTGAGCACCTACTGTATGCAGGCCCGAAGAGGAGGAAGAGGGTGCTCCCGCCCCCAGGGCACTTGCACTGGTGTTAATGGGATGGCGGGAGGGGGCTGGATGATCCGATGAGGGAGGGGCCCACAGCGGACCAGTCAGGCCCAGTGCAGGTCCTGGCCTCTGCCTCCCTCTGCAGGAGCCTCACCCTTCACCCTCGCTCGCTCGTCTTCATGATCCAGAAACACCAAACTGCCTGCAGCTCACCCATGTGCCCCTTGCCCTGCTGCCTTCCATGCCTTTGCTACCTCCCAAGCACCTTCCTGTCCGTGAAGATTAGGGGCAGGGAGCACCCCCACCCAACTGGAAGTTTCCCTGACCGCCCCCCAATGTGGATTAGGGCCCGCTCTCCCTTCCTCCCCCATTTCCCTGGGCTCTGTCCTTGTTCTTTTGACATTATTTTTAAATGTCCTCATCCCTTCTCTGATCTGTGGGTTCTTTGAGGGCAGGGGCTACCACTGATGTATTTATCTCCAGCATCTAGCACAGACCCAGTATACAGTAGGTGCTCAATAAGTGGCTGATGACGTTTAGACAGGCCCTATGTTGACCTCACTCCTGCCTTTTTAGGCGAATGGTGAGAACCAGAGAGATTATGCCCTCCTTCCCCCACCAATCCTGTACCTTTTGAAGACTACTGTCCCCCTGCCACCCAGGGCCATCGCATACCATTGTCCCCTAGCAGGCCGAGCCCTGGAGGGACCCTCCTCCTCCCATCACCTGCAGCCGTTGGCTGAAATCCCTCTGAGGGCAGGACCTTGTGTTTTTTTGTCATCTTTAAACCTGGCCTCTGCCTCCCTCTGCAGAGCCTTGCGGCACGGTGTTGAGGATATACACGCTGAATGAATGAGGGAGTGAGTGAATTAATGATGCCTTGTTCTTCTGTCTATAGGACGAGCAGAAGTCGGACAGCCTCCTGGGCAGTGCTCAGGCCTGGGAGCAGGCCGAGCTGGGCTTGGCTGCCAGGGTCTCGCTTTGTGACCTTGGTCAGGCTGCCCACCCTCTCTGGTGTGTGCTTTGGCCTGCGTGTCCCCCCGAGATGGGCCATCTGCTCCTCCTCTGGCCCCTTCTAGGGGGAATTGGAGGGAGGGCCTGCTTCACGGCTAGGAGAGCCTCCGGCAGCCCTGATTGTGTCTTTTGGGGAAAAAAACCAGTTCCTGTCGGACAGGATGGAGCCTGTCCACTGAGCTGTGACCTCAGCCCAGGGGAAAATCTGATGTCTAGGAGAGGACAGCGATACCAATGATAGCGCCTCGCTCGTGTGTGCACACGCATGGGGGTGGGGGGGGTGTTGCTCAGGGCCTTCACGCCCCTTTCCCTCTTCTGATTATTTCCAGATGCTCCTGTGCACTTACTTGGTGGGGGCAGGACAACTTTTTTTTTTTTTTTTAATTATGGTAAAATCCATATAACCTAGAACTCACCACTTTAGCCAGTTTTAAGGATACATTTCCGAGGCAGTTAGCACCACCACGGTGTTGTACGATTATCAGCCTTTTCTAGCCTGTACATTTTTATCACCCCAAAAGGGAAACTCCGTAGACCTTAGCGGTCATCTCACTCTCCTCAGTCCCTGGAAACCAGATCTGTTCTGGTCCCTGTGATTGGCCTGTCCTGGGCATTTCTTGGCAATGGAATTCTAAACCATGCGACCTTTTGTGGCTGGCTGCTTCCATGTCGGGGTGCGTCTGTGCCGTAGTGTGTGGCAGGACCATTCCTTCCTAAGGACAGCTGTGCCAGTCCCTTCTTTTTACAGATCAGGGGGTGCTTTGTTAACAGTCCAGGATGTGTGAGCTCTGGGGGGTTCTGAGTTTCCTGCCAGCTGTGTGACCTGGTGACAACCTCACCAAACCTGTTTTCTCATCTGCCACGCGGGCAGCAGGGAAATCGCAGAGGGACTGTCACAGGGTGGATAAGAAGACTCGGTGAACAGATAGGTGCCCACGCAGTGCTTAGAGCTCGGTGCCTGGCACACAGTAAGCACTCAGTAGGTGGAAGCTGCTACCCGAGCCCGAGAGGCTCTGGGCGGTGAGGGGCAGCAGCACGCAGGAGAGGGGCCGGGGTCCGAACCCCGACTGTCAGAAAGCACGCAGCTGTGAGATAGAACAGAGGGGCTCAGGGCGCCTGGGTGGCTCTGTGGTTGAGCATCTGCCTTTGGCTCAGGGTGTGATCCCAGGGTTACGGGATCGAGTCCCACATCGGGCTCCCCACAGGGAGCCTGCTTCTCCCTCTGCCTCTCTCTGTGTGTCTCTCATGAATAAATAAATCTTAAAAAAAAAAAAAAAAAAGAACATGGGGGTGTCCAGAGACCCAATTGTTGGCCCTCGCTCCTCTTCACCCATACCCGGCCTGTCAGTGATGCCATGGCCTTCCCATTAGCACTCTGAGCCTCAGTTTCTCCATCTCTGGAATGGCAATGTGAATGCATCTAGCAGTTTCGCCGTGAGGCTGCAGGGAGAAAACGCACCCAGAGGTGCTCAGTGGATATGAAATGCAGGTGGTGGTGGGCGTCGCTGCGTGGGGCCCCCGAGGACTGGGTGGCTGGGCTCCCCCACACCTACCTAGTGCTGGAAGTAAGCTTGGGTTCTCTGTTTGGCAGACGTACTCCGGCCTCTTCTGCGTGGTGGTCAACCCCTACAAGCAGCTGCCCATCTACTCGGAGAAGATCGTGGAGATGTACAAGGGCAAGAAGCGGCACGAGATGCCGCCGCACATCTACGCCATCGCCGACACGGCCTACCGGAGCATGCTGCAGGGTGAGCGCGGGCTGCACGGGCGCTGCAGGGCCTCTGTCCCCGCCCCGGGATTGCCTGGGCCCCCGGCCTGCTGTCCCCGCCCGGAGTGCGGAGGCGGGCGGGCCGCGTGGGTCCCAGGAGCCTTGTGACTGAAAAAGGGAAAAAGGCAGCTGAACGTCTGGGTGCACGGCCGGGAGGGCGAGGGCGGGCACACGGCCTGGGCAAATGCGGGGGGTGCCCGCCAGCCGGCTCCGCACTTGCAGCCAGCTGTGGCTCACCCCCGGGTGCTGCCAGAGGTCTTCTCCTCTCTGGCTTCAGTTTCTCCGGCTGTAAAAAGGGAGTGTTAGGGTCCTCTTGCAGCAGGTGGAGATTCTCATGGAGGCTTGTCCAGACTGAAGATCTTCACCTATTACCTCCGTGTTTGTGCATTATTATCACTATTACTGTGATCAATGAGCTCCTTTTTTTTTTTTTTAAGATTTTATTTATTTATTCATGAGAGACACACAGAGAGAGACAGAGACACAGGCAGAGGGAGATGCAGGCTCCATGCAGGGAGCCTGATGTGGGACTCGATCCTGGGACTCCGGGATCATGCCCTGTGCCGAAGGCCGGTGCTAAACTGCTGAGCCACCCAGAGATCCCCTATTAATGAGCTTTTAATGGAGGGAAAATATACATACAGTAGAGGACGTAAAGTGCACAAATTTAGTGTCCAGATTTAAACTAATTTTGGTGTATGTCTTCATATGCCACTGCTCAGATCAAGATGTGAAATCTTTCCAGAAAGTTCCTTCACACCTCTTCCCAGTCAATACCTCCCCTATACCCCCCAGAAGTAACGGCTATTCTGACTTCCATCACCACCAGTTTTGCCTGTTCTTAAACTTCATAAAAATGATGTCCTTATGTTACTCAATATTTTTCTCATCAGTTTTCTCCCCCACAATCTAGTTCAAATGGAACAAAAAGCAGCAGTATATTAGATTTAGTTAAAAGCCTGGATTCTAAAACAGGGGTGCCTGTGTTTAAATCCCAGCTCTGGGGGCACCTGATCCCAGGACCCCGGGATCACACCCTGAGCCAAAGGCAGACGCGCAACCACTGAGCCACCCACGTGTCCCTCTGAGTTGTGAGTTTTATCTGTTCAACAGCCTTGGTCCTCCCTCAGTGAATCCTTTTGCCTGAAAACAGTTGAGCCCTTGCATTTCTCCTCATGTGTTTTGGATGCATTGTTTAAAGGGCAGCACCCATCCCAGTGTCATTGACCTTTGGGGAAGGGTAAGAGGATTTTCTTTCCTGTAAATGGATCTGGTCTTGAGACACAGGAGTTCTCCCATCCTTACATTGGGAGAGGGCAACAGAAAAGGGCTTGGGCTGTCCTAAAGCTGTGTATAATTATTATGTGATTATGAGGTGTGAATAATCCTGAGGTTGTGAACCAGCAGCTGGTAGGCTGCATCCAGCGTTGAGATAAGTTTGGCTTGGTCCACACAGAGTTTTAAGGTACTTGAAGTATCTTAAAAAGTCATCAGCTTTTTAAAATTGGGAAATTATACATAAAATGTGTGTGTCTTTTTCTAGGGGCATGAGTTTCCCAGTGTCCCAGTCCTTACCTGGCTTGGTGCACTCATTTATATTAACTACCTGGCCCTACCTCTGAGGGTGTGCTGAGTCAGGAATTGAGAGCTCCGTTCTGGAGATCCCCTGAGGGTAGGGATCCAGGTGTGCCTAAGAGATACCCCCAAGGTAGAAGGGCTGAGTAGAAGTGCCCCCAGATTATTGACAGAGTTAGCCAAACCCCACCAGTATGGCCTAAACTGCAGACATGGGGCAGCCATTACCTTCAAAGGCGAGCAGATGGAGCCTTGCAGAAGGGGCTGTGGAGATGGAATCTCAGGTTGTGAAGGATGGCTCCTGGAGTTAGGGATGTGTCTTTGTTTAAATAAATAAATAAACTTTGTGTGCTGCCTTGATGGAAAAGTTTGCAGGGATGGTTCACACACCTTTTTAAAGAAGCTAAACATCACCAAGTTAGAGTGTTCATGTCATTTGGGGTGCTTTTAAGTTGTACAAAAATATAACACACCATATGGCAACTACTTAAAGTGGCTCTAATTAGGAGCCACTTCATAGGAGTTTGTTATTTCACATAATAAGAAGTGTGCAGGTTGATGGGTTAGTTAATTCAACAGCTCAAAAACAGACTTTTGGGGGGATTTTCTTGGCTTCTTCCTCATGATCACAGGATGGCAGCCATAGCTCCAGATACCACATCCTCGTGCGACAATATCCAAAAGCACGAAGGAAGCAAAAAGTTAGGTTCTTTCCCTCTGTCTCTTTTTTATCAGGGAGAAAAACCTTTTCCAGAAACTCCTCAGAAGACATCCCCTTACATCTCATTGGCTAAAACTTGGTCGCATGCCAACCTCTAAACTCTGGTTTAGATGGTTACAAAGAGGACTGGGACATTAGTGACTGTTTGTAATTATGTCTCCTTGACTAAACCTTTGGTCACATGCCAACCTTTAAGCCACTCATTGGCAAAGAGGACTGAGACCTTCATAATTGGTTTAGACTATTCCTGGTTCTTCCTTTGGAGCCGAGGGAACTCCCACAAGCACATTTTCTCTGAATACCAGAAAAATGAAATTCTGTTAGCAAAGGAGAAGGGGGGAGTGACAGGTAAGCACTGCCACAGTGCTCTTAAAATACGCATGTGTGACTTTAAAAAAACCTTTAATATTTAATATTCATCCTAGAAAAATTAAAACATTTATTTAAGCTACGGAGAACATATCAGCACCCACGATTTTGTCACCCAGAGATCACCACCATTTACACTTGGGTACGTAGCCTTTCATGTGATAACTGAGCTGAACATCTGGAAGTGAAGGAATTTTTGATTGTCTGAAAATAATTGATTCCAGAAAAAAAAAAATCACTTAAAACAGGGACCAAATTTTCACTGGAAGGGGGTGGGGGAAAGGGTTTGTCTAGGCTGGGGAAATGACATTGCAAATTGTCAGTCTATTTTATCTACATTTAATAGGAGTTTGGTTATAAATGCAACTAGATGCTAGTTCTTAGATTGAGTATAAAATTAAGGGATTTTTTTGTTGTTGTTGCTTTTATTTCAGACAGAATCAAATGAGATAACACAACATTCTTCATACCATGTTTGATTCCTGCAGCAGGAGCTAAGGAAAATAATTTTTGCAGACTTATTAGAAGGGTCACCAGTCTTCCCAAGTGTTCTTTTGTGTTTGAGGGTGCTTCATAAAACCCCCGTCGTGTTGTTGTTCATAATGATTCTGCGATATTTAGTTGTGAATTAATCTGACTTGTGTGTGTGTGTGTGTGGGGGGGGTGGCCTTTCCAAGCTCATTGACTTCGTGACACCCTGCAGCTTCAAAGAAATCTGCAGTTTTGCAGAGCTGCTGCTTTGTTCTGTGTATCACGATGATGGTGGGTGTTGCTCCCCAATAATCGGCAAGAGAGAGCTGCTGAGTTGGTGGGCAGTGTTGTGCAGGCTGAAGAAGGATGCCTCAGTGGGGTCTGATTTCCTAAGCAGTTGACTCAGTGAAGGATATTTTTGTGTTGTGGTCCTGTTGCTTTCCTAGACAACCCCTCCACTGCGGGGCGTTGTGACACTAGATGAGGAGGAGGATCCCCAGTGTTAATATATTGTCTCCCCTCTAGGCTCTGGGCTATAACACAAAATCACATTGTGAAATAGTATGGGCAGCCCTGGTGGCTCAGCGGTTTTAGTGCCGCCTTCAGCCCAGGGCATGATCCTGGAGATCTGGGATCGAGTCCCACGTTGGGCTCCCTGCGTGGGGCCTGTTTCTTCCTCTGCCTGTGTCTCTGCCTCTCTCTCTTTGCGTCTCTCATGAGTAAATAAATAAAATCTTTAAAAAAAAAAATTTCTTTAAAAAAAAAAAACATTGACACGTTGTAACAGTGACAAGGGTGAGCACACCCATCCATAAAAGATCAACTTTATTTTGTTTCAATTTTTTTTAATTTAGTGTCAATATTAACAGCTGCTACATATGGGTTCATTTTGGCAATACCTCGTACTTTCCAGAAAACTTACTAATGATAAATTCCCATGAAACAAATCATGGGGGTAAGGGGGAAATGCAAGCTTGGGAAAAATAACTTTTTCTCTATAAAGTGGAAGTTTGTTTTTTGCGGAGGAAGGCGTAGGCCCAGTTTGTGACCCTGTTGATGAAGATCGCGATCCCACGGTGTAAGGCCACTCTGCTGGGACCCACATTGAGCTTTCGTTGTAAAGGGAGCAGCCCTTTAAGCTTCCTCCCTAAATCCTTTTGTAGAACAAGATGGGTTGTGAAGAGATGGGGTTGGGGAGGGATGGATAACACCCACGCTGAATGTAGAATATAGAATGCAATGTTTGCATGTGTTACATGAACCCCTAAATTCCCAAGGACCCATACGCTGCATAGGAGCCAGACTCTGTCCTCGTCTGTCCAGCATCTGCCCGGCACATGGTAGCTGCTCAGTTAATATGTGTTGATGAATGAATAAATGTACTTAATCACTAATTCTTCCCCAAACTCTCCTTTTTAAACATGTTGATCTCCTTTTACTACGTCTAGATATGTGTTGACGATGCTACTTATACCTCGTCCTCGAGGGTGATTACTACTGGAGCCTTCCAACCTGCCCTGGCTACCCTCTATGACAGGTAGCCGACATCTGGGACCTTCCTTATCATGCTTGGACTTGACTTCAGCCCTCTCTTGGTGGATTCCTTGTTTCTGGGTTTCCATGTCTTCCTCTTCCTTGATTTACCCTCTTGCTTACACCTGGAGCACCTTTTCTAGTACCTTCTCAAGTAAGGCTGTAGATGAGACAGATTGGGATCCTGCATATCTCAACTGAAGACTTGATGATTCCCTGAATATGTAAGGGCCCATTCAGCCCAGTTAAAATTTTAAGCAACAGATACTTTTCTTTCAGAATTTTTAAGGCATGCCTTTATAGCCTTCTAGCTTGCTTCGTTTCCGAGAAGATAAAAGCCAATAGGATTAAAAAATCTTTTTTTTTTTTTTTTTGCCAATCTGATTCTTAATCTCTTGTGTGTGACCAATTTTTTTTTCTTCTCCTCTGGAAGCGTTTAGAGCTCTCTTTATCCCTGTGTTCATGATGATGGGATTTGTCACGGGTCTGCTTTCACCCACTGAGCTAGAGGCTTCGTGGATGCTCTTAATCTATAAACTCCTGGCGTTAAATTCTGGGAAATTTTTGTGAATTACTTCCTTGATGATTTATTTCTCTCTGTGTTCTCTATTCTGCTTTTCTAGAAGTCTTCTCATGTCCAGAATTGAACTGTTCCCTTTTTCATCTCCTTCTCTTCTTCTTTTTTTCTGGGCTGTCACCTCCTAGTGATTTATTTCAACTTCTGTCTGATGTATTAGTAGCTTTCTTCAGACGTCTGCTGATTCTCCGCTGTCTGTTCATCTGGGATGATCCAGTGCAACGTTGCCGGGTGCTCAACAGGCTTTGCAGGAGGAGCTTGCTGGTGATGAGCTTGGCTATAGTTTGGTTAGAGCTGGGCCATCGCACTGGGGCACTTCTGATAGATCTTTCCATCTTTTCTTGTCCTTGGGCTGATTAGCTTTTTCAGGGAAGATTCATGCAATCTTCTTCCTGGAGGGTAAAGATCTGTCTACCGTCATTTTGAGGGTCTAGTCCAGAGGCTAAGCATTTCAAACTGTGAAATGAAACTTGCAGATTATCCTTTCAGTACAGTCCCTGGTGCCCCTCACCCCTCCAGGAATTTTATTCTTCAGAAAATAAAATCTGCCTCCTGCTATGGGCCATGGCAAGGGCAGTCACTTGTATCTTGCTGATCTAGCACCTTCTCAAACAGACTTGCAGGCAATCCTTGTATTTGCATGTGTCCTCCTTTGCCCTGTCTTCATGAGCCCCCTGCTGCCGCCAGTTACTGAGGGGACAGGGGGTTCTGTGATGAAATCGGGTCGCTTCTAGCTTTCCCCACTGCCAGCTTAGACTTCTTTCCTGGGCCTGTCCTCACTCATCCCATTTTCTGGCTTCCAAGACTTCATTACTCTTCATTCTTTTCCAGTTCATTTCAACTGGTTCATGTGTGCTTGAAAAATCCCTTTACTGGAATTTTACTCAGGTTAGGGGAGGAAGGAGCAGTAGCTGTGTGTGCCCAACCCACTATTCCTCAATGGAAATTCCCTCAAACCTTCTTTTCAAAGAAGTGATAATCACAATAGTGGATTTTCCCCCAAAATCACAATAGTGGATTTCCCCCCAAAACGTATTATAAGTCATCTCTACATCCAACGTGGTGCTCGAACTCACAATCCCGAGATCAAGAGTCAAATACGCTCTACCTACTGAGCCAGCCAGGAGCCCCAGTGATAATGGATTTTTAATATGTGCCTCCTCTGTGCTCAGGGATTTACAGGAATATTTCCAGTAATCCTAACCCCCAAACTGCAAGGCAGACAAGATCAGATTAAGATCTTTAGAATTAAGCCTTGGGGCGCCTGGGTAAATCAGTCAGTTAAGCGTCTGCCTTCAGCTCCGGTCATGATCCTAGGGTCCTGGACTCAAGCCCCACATCAGGCTCCCTGCTCAGCAGGGAGTCTGCTTCTCCCTCTCCCTCTGTTCCTCCCTCCCCCCAGCTTGTGCTCTCTCTCTCTCTCAAATAAAAAAATCTTTTTAAAAAAATAAGTAAAATAAAATTAAGCCTTGAAACTATTATAGTGTCCACATGGGTAATCCAGAATAAAAACAATACTAAATTATAAAGTCAGGAGGGCCAACAACGTTTTTATTCTTCCCCATCACATTTCCGTTGCTATTTTTAAAAAATATTTTATTTATTTATTCATGAGAGACACACAGAGAGAGGCAGAGACACAGGCAGAGGGAGAAGCAGGCTCCCCTCAGGGAGCCCAATGCAGGACTCGATCCAAGGACCCTGGGATCACGACCTGAGCCAAAGGCAGACTCTCAACCACTGAGCCACCCAGGTGCCCCCCCCCCCCCATTGCTGGTTTTTATAAAACAGCAAATACCAAATCCTTTCAAAAGTTTTCATCAACTTCTCCTCCCTTCATCTCTGAGGTGTGCATGTGCACGTGGGCCTGTGTTTATACGACTTGTGCACACATCCAACCCTGGAGGCAGGTGCAATTATTAGCCTCATTTTAGAGCCTAGGAAACTGAGGCTTGGGGAGGTGAAGAACTTGCCAAAGGTCCCGCGAGTGTCAGAGCTGGATTTGAACTTGGCTTATCTGCTGCCCACGCCTAAGGCTTGCCGGTCGGTGGGTGGCCCTAGCTGCTGCATTGAGCCCCTGACGGTCCCCAGGGAAGGTGGTTTGCTCCTGGAAATGTCTCTCATCTTACCTGTCTGGTGTGTGGCAGGCTCAGCCCTGGCAAAGTGACCGCTAGGTGATCGGGGTAAATTAATAGGGTGTTAAGTGGGGAAAGCACCACTATTGAGGCTTTCCTGATAAGCCACTTCGGATCTCCTGCCTCCCCTGCCCGGGTGAGGTGGGGGGCCTGGGGGAAGGGTGTGAAAGGCACATAGGATTGATTTCCTTCTGATGTGTTGAGTGGAGCCCTCAGGATTTGTTACCCTGTGCAAGATAGCAGCTGGGAGTGTTTCATCCTCATGTAGTTAGCACCAAGGGCCACTCTCAGGGGATTAAAAAAGAAAGCACAGCCGGTGGGCCTCTATCAGCTGGGGGCTCTTGGCTGAACCCTCTTCAAACTGAAGGGAAATCTGGGAGATGGCATGATCTAACCTCTAAGCTCTCTGCTTTGCAAGTTCTCACACTCAGTGGCATCCCTCTCTCTGGGGTCAGCAGGCCCTAGGGTGCTGCAGGGTCACCCCCCTCCCCAGAGGCTGCTCTGGAAGCTTGGCAGGGAGAGGGATGACACCGATGTCCCTCTGGCTGACCGCTCTGGAAAGCCTGCAGGGCTCGGCCCTCTCCGGCACCATGCAGGACCGTACCCAGCGGCAGAGCCTGCCCACTGGACAGACGGATGAAACCGACACTCAGGGTACCAAGCAAGTTGGCCCTAGAGCCCGGTGTCCCACCTGGAGGTGTCACCCTCTGCTGCCCTTGAAGCATTTATCTTCCCTCCAAGGCTGGTAGTGTGGTAGTGGGGTGCTGTTACCCCCATTTCACAGACCAGGAAACCGAGGCCCCAGGAGGCTGAGGGGCAGCAGGCTTAGCCCTTCTCGCTTGAAAGCGCTGAACCTGGCCCGATACCCTGTGCCCTCGGGACAGAATCACTGCTGTCCAGAATCACTTCTCTCGAACTCTCCATTTCGGATGACATTGATGACGGCCCTGGCAACGATCAGAGCAGGTGCTGAGGGCCTCAACGTGCAGGGGCAATTTTAAGCTTTGTGCACCCAGTCTTCACTGCTTTCATGTCCTTGAAAGGTGTGGATTTTGGTCCCTGTGTTCCTCGTAAGGACAGTGTCTTGCCTCAGAGGTGGAGCCTGGCAGTCATTCCAGGTGGCTTTGCTCCAGAGACCGTGCTCCTTTGACAATGTGGCCCCGGAGAGCGGGGACCAGATGCATGGTTGGAGATTTTGCAGCGGCTCTTGGCTCTGCATCTGGCCTGGTGGCAGGGAGGACAGACGGTGGCTCCGTCTGCCCGGCTCGGTCCTCGCTGAGGCCCTGGGACGTGTAGATCGGCTCTCTGAGCTATCATGAGAGGTTCACGTTCTTTGCCAGGAAATGAGGAAGGGGAAAGGATCATCTGATTCTGATGAGCCTTTTATGGACCGCCTGTGGTGTCTTACTCGAAGGGGTGAGAGCTCGGGAGAATTCTTTTTTTTTCCTTTTTTTTTTTTTTTTTTTTAACAAGCAGTAAGTATTGAGTTGAAGAAGCAGGCATGCTTAGGGGGCTTGGGAAGCTCTGGCTGGTGCCTGTTGTTCCCTCGGTGTTCTGCTGACCTCAAAGAGAATCTGTCTCCCTGTTCCCCTTTTGATTCAACAGTGTTGAGACCCCACTGTGGGCTGTGGGATGGTGAGGAGGGGCACCATCTACTCGGCGGGGATGAGGCGAGGGAAAAGGTGGGGATTAATCACATCATCCCCACAAATACATGTGCTATGGAAGGGAGTTCCAGGGAGCTGTCAGCTGGACCCTGGGGCCTGTCATATTCTGGGAGGGCAGGCGAGGCGACACATGGGCATAACAAGGAGGTGACTCTGGGATCCATAGACTGGTTGGGGCTGGAGCAGAGAGAAGGAGGGAGAGTGGGGCCGGGGGAGCTGAGGCCCAAGAGACCACCATGAAAATATTGGTTTTTCCCTGACCCCATCCATCAACTGGCCAGGTCTGCCGTTAAAGATGCCAGTGCTCTGTGTGGGTTTGGGTTCCTGCTGGGGTCCAGCACAAACCCTCAGAGGTATCTCTTCCCACGCAGAATCTCTTCCTAGCAGCTCTGCTGGAGGAGAAGGTGGGAGAGGAAGTCCAGAGGAAGAGAAGGATCCTGACCTGCAGAGTGTATAGTGGGTTAGGGCATGGGCTCTGGAGCTGGGTTCAAATCCCCGTTCTGCAATGCACCCACTTCTTTGTGTCCGGTTTGCTTTTGTCCTGTGAGGCTAATAATTGGGCCTGTTCCAATTGTGGCAAGGGTTAATTTGGACAGTGCATGGGGAACACGCTGCCTGTTCACAGCAAGTGCAGCAGGTGTTAGCTGTCGTCTGGAACCTTCTGGCCTCCGCCTTCATGGGTGGAGGTGACCCTACAGGGACCCAGGCTTGGCCACCTCCCCCTCGCTGGGTCCCCTAGCAGCCTGGCATGGGAAGGAAGAGAAGCAGCGAGCCTGGGTCTGTTCTTAGTCCCAGCTTGGTTTTCTCCTTTTATGGTCAGCCTGCAGGCCTCTGGCTCCCCAGCCGTAAACCACGAGCTTGTGTTTGGGATCGGGCCGAAATAGCTGGTCTGTGGGGAGCTGGGCGTCCCCTGAGAGTCTTCGGGCCCGCTTCGGGGGAGGGACCACCGGAGTCCTTTATCTCTTCGGAAAGCTCACCGGCAGACTTGCATGTCCAAGGCCAGACCCCAAGTCTGGGGAGAAGGAGGAGAGAGAGGGACATGTGTAGGGGTGAGTGTGAGGTAAGGAGAGCCCCAGGGCTCCGGGCTGGGTGAGGCTGGAATGCCAGCTCCAGCTCTGCACACCTCGGCTCCTGGACTGTGTCCTCTCTGTCTGTGGGACCCTCTGTGTCCCAGACCCTCTGCTTGAGAGGCATCTGCTTCGTGGATTCCTACACAATCTTCTCCAGGCAGCTCAGTATCACTTCAGCTGCCAAGACTTAAACCATCCCTCTCTCAGGCAGCAGCAAATACCCGTCCTAGGAATTGCTCACTCCTTCTGGTCATTGCTTTGCCCATCTGACTCCCACACTGCCTTGTAAGCCTCTCGAAAGCAGACTTCCAGAGGTCTTCATGAATTTCACGTTTCTAGGGGCTGGCACATGGTAGGGGGTCAGAACTTGTTTGCTGAGTGAGTATGTGACCGCAGATGGAAGTGTTCACCATTGCTTCTGTCTCGGTTGCCTTGAGAGAAGAAGAGATGCCAATGAGGAAGCATTTCCCCGGTACCTACTATGTGTCAGGCACTGTTCCTGGCACCTGAGAACAGGCACAGCCCTTGACCTTCAGCATATCAGGGCTGGGAGGGGAAGCATTGAAAGCAGTTTTGTAACTTGTGAAAAACAAATAGCTCTGTGTGAAGTTTAAGGAGTCCGGGCTCTCGAGTCAGACATGGTATAAGCTTAGCATCGTTTTTTAAAAAAGTTTTATTGTGGGGGCGCCGAGGTGGCTCAGTCAGGTAAGCATCTGCCTTGGGCTCAGGTCATGATCTTAGGGTCCTGGGATTGAGCTCTGAGTCAGGCTCCCTGCTCAGTGGGGAGCCTGCTTCTCCCTCTGCCTATGCCCCTCCCCCTGCCTGTGCACTCTCTCTCTCTCCATCAAATAGATGAATAAAATCTTTTAAAAAGTTTTATGATATGATTTATATACCACAAATTAATCCATTTATTATTTTTTAAATATTTATTTATTTATTTATTCATGAGAGACACAGAGAGAGGCAGAGGGAGGAGAAGCAGGCCCCATGCAAGGAGCCCAATGTGGGACTCGATCCCAGGACCCCTGGATCGCGCCCTGAGCCGAAGGCAGATGCTCAACCACTGAGCCACCCAGGTGTCCCAGATTAATCCATCTAAAGTATACAATTCCCTGGTCATTTGTGAATTTACAGGAGTATGCAGTCATCAGCACAATCTAATTTTATATTTCTCTCACCCTCCCCCAGCCAAAAAATTGCGTGCCCGTCGGTAGTCACTTCCCTGTCCTACCTACAGTTCCCAGGCGATTGCTTGTCTACTTGGTCTCTTTAGATTTGTCTACTTTGGACACTTCCTATCAGTGGAATGAATGCTACCAGATGTGGCCCTCCCTGAGCAGAATGGCTTCATGTTGTAGCAAGTGTCAGTGCTTTATTTCTTCTTTATGGCAGAGTAATACTCCACTCTATGGAGGTACCCCATTTTGTCTATCCCCTTAGCAGCTGATGGATTTCTTTTTATTGTTTCTACTTATGAGCTATTATCAATAATGTAAAGTAGTGTAATTTTTACAAAGTTGGAAAAGAAAAACCCTGCCTGTCCTATCATGGATAAATCACCGGTTATTTTTCCAGATAATCTGTACCCTTTCCTGCTACAAAATATTGAGGTGAAACAATGATCGTAATGAGATTAAGTGCTATGATGGAGGGAACCTTTGGCCAGGGCCACCACTAAGAGACATGGTGTCTTTGTAAAAATAGAGAAAGGCACTCTTTTCTCAAGACACTTTTCCTCCACCTGTTAGAAGATTGTCTTAATAAATGTACAAATCTGTAATGACCCATGTGAATGGTTCCCTCTAGAGTTACGCAGTGTACGACCTGTACCACTGTCCATGGTAGCCCCAGAGGGGGCATGCAGTAGAAGGGCCTCCAATTTAGCTCTAGGGAGGTATAGAGTCAGAGAAAAATCATAGAGGAGGTGACTGTCAAGATGCCGTTTCAAGAATGGATTGGGATGGGGCACCTGGGTGGCTCAGTAGGGTGATCATCTGACTATTGGTTTTGGCTCAGGTCATGATCTCAGGGTCATGAGACCAAGCCCTGTGTCCAGCTCCATGCTCAGCAGGGGGTCTGCTTGAGATTCTCTCCCTTTCCCTCTGCCTTCCCTCCTCCCCCCACTGCTCATGCTTGCTTTCTCTTGTTCTCTTTCAAATAAATAAATCTTTAAAAAAAAATAGTGGATTGGGGTATATACCCTAAAGAATTGAAAATGAATTCTCAAATAAAAACTTGTACTTGAATGTTCAGAGTAGCACTATCCACAGTAGCTGAAAGATAAGAAACAACCCAAATGCCCATCGTTGGACGAATGGACACACAAAATATGGTATATCCATGTAATGGAATATTACCAAGCCATAGAAAGGAAGGAAGTTCGGACACATGTCAATAACAGGGAGGAATTGTGCAAACATCATGCTAAGTGAAACAAGGCAGACACAAAAGGCTACATTCTGTACAATTGGATTTATGGGAAATGTCTGGAATAGGTAAATCTGTAGAGAAGAAAGCAGATTGGGGGTTAACGGAGTGGGGAATGAAGAGTGACCGGTGAATGGGCAGTTGAGAATGTTCCGGAACTAGATGTGCCCTAGGCACACCATGCACAGTGCACAACGCTGTGAACATACAACACACTGCCCAAGTGTTGGCTTTGACTTGGTTACTTTTGTGTTAGGCGAATTTCACCTCCAGGGGGATAAGGAGGAGGAGGAAAATGGGTCAGGCAGGGCCAGGGTGCTGTGGGCAGGAGCGGCAGCGTGCAAAGTTCGGGCGGGGCGGGGGGTACCCTGCTTCCCACATCCAGACGACTCTTGCTCCCTCGGGTCAGATGGAAGGTGCGGGTCAGCCCGCGGTGCCCACGCCAGGCCTCCCTGCGCCCCGTGGCCGGCGCCGTCAGCTTCCCACGCCTGCGGGCCGTGTGTTTCCAATGGGAATGTCCCCGGCCTGAGGTCCCCGATGGCCCCCTGCTGCCTCTCCTGGGGACCTCCTGTGAGGAAAGGCCCCAGGACCAGTGCCTGACCCTATAAATTTCCTGTGCTCTGGGCCAGGCTTCCCAAGGCTGCTGGGGGAAGCCTGACCCCCCTCTCTCTGGAGCAGATGGATCAGGAGAGCCTGTCTGTCTGTCAGTCTCAAAATCATTCCTGAAAATAGTGGAGGTTGTCTGGGCCAGCCCCCAGGGGCAGGGTGCCCCTCTGCTTGGTTCTGATCACAGGGTGATCTGTTTTTTTTTTTTTTTTTTAAGATTTTATTTATTTATTTGAAAGAGAGAGAGAGAGAATGAGTAGGGTGAGAGGCAGAGGCAGAAGCAGACTCCCCGCTGAGCAAGGAGCCCAGTGCAGGGCTCGGACCCAAGGCCCTGGGATCATGACCTGAGCCGATGGCAGGCACGGAACCGACTGAGCCACCCAGGTGCCCCCTGACTGTTTTTAATGAGTTTCTTATTTTGCTCTGCTCCTGAGTGGGTTTCTCCTTCTGGGTGGAAGTTAGAGACCCACACATCCACATTCCCTGATGCCAGGACGAGGAGCCAGGTTGTACCTATGCCAGGCGCCTCCCTCTGCAGATGCCCCATGGACAGGAGAGGTGCCCCTGACTTCAGTCTCTCTCTACAATGCACTGGGGACATTTAAGTTTTTTCCTCTGTTTTAATCTCAGCAGGAGGTGCCACCTGTGCATGAGTGTGGGTTGCCCGAGGAAGGAAAAACAGCCTGCCCCTGCTAGCTGTGAGACTGTGCTCATTTTCTAGGGCTGCTGTACAAACTGCTATGGACTTGGTGGCCGGAGAAATGGGATTTGTTTTCTCTGACCGCTCTGGAGGCCCAAAGTCAAGGCATTGGCAGGGCTGGCTCCTTCTGGAGGCTCTAAGGAAGAATCTGGGTTGTGTCTCTCTCCTGGCTTTGGGTGGTGGCTGGCTCCTTGGCATTCCTCGGCTTGTAGACACATCCCTCCCGTCTCTCCTCCCCCTTCACGCGGCCTTCTCCCTGTGTGTCTCTCTCTCTCTCTCTCTTTTTTTTAAAAGATTTTATTTACTTATTCATGATAGAGAGAGAGAGAGAGAGAGAGAGGCAGAGGGAGAAGCAGGCTCCACACAGGGAGCCCGACGTGGGACTCGATCCCGGGTCTCCAGGATCACACCCTGGGCCAAAGGCAGGCATTAAACTGCTGAGCCACCCAGGGATCCCCTCTCCCTGTGTCTCTAATCTCACCATCCTTTCTCTTAATAATAAGAGCTCTGGTCATTGATTTAGATCCTACCCTAAGTCCCGGATCATCTCATCTGGAGATCTTTCATTATACCTGTAACACCCTGATTTTAAATAAGGTCACCTTCTGAGTTTCAGAGCAGACATATCTCCTGGGGTGGGGGGGGGCAGTGACCTGGGGCGGGGGTGCACAATGACCTGAGGCGGGTCACCTTCCTTCTGCACTCTGTTTTCCTCATCTGTAAAATGGGGGTGAAGCCAGGGCTCACCTCTGGGGCTGCCATGGGGATTAAATGGGTTACGTAGCACCGAAGGAGCTCAGCACAGGTGTGAGGGGCAGTGAGCACTCCGGAGGGGCACTTACTGGAGGCATTGTGGGTAGTGGTGGCTGTTTCCCTTCTCTGTGTCCTAAGCTTCGGAGTTATAGTGGTTTCCTCAAGAGCAGTAAAGAGTATTGTTTGCATTGGCCAATTTTCGGCGAGATGAGGGGATGGCAATGCATGCCCATAGCACAAACGTGAACAGGTTAGAAGCAGATGGCGTGAAAGTAGGTGTCCCACCTGTTCTGATTCTCAGGAACCCTCTCCTCAGGGCCAGCCACTGCGGGCCGTGTCAAGTTGGTGGCTTCACTGTATAGCCAATGCGTATATAGGTACTTGAGGGTGTGTGTGCATATATACGTGTATGTGTGTGCGTGCATGTATAGCGATATACCTCTTTTTATTTATTTCTTTAGAGAGAGCACGGGCAAGTGGGGTGGAGAGGGAATCTCAAGCTGAGCTTATGACCCTGGGATCAGGACTTGAGCCTAAATCAAGAGTCAGATACTTAACCGACTGATCCACCCAGATGCGCCCCTATGTTGGACTTTTAAAGAAACTTCCAGGGGTACCTGGGTGGCTCAGTGGTCAAGTGCCTTTGGCTCAAGGCGTGATCCTGGAGTCTTGGGATCAAGTCCCACATCGGGCTCCCCGCATGAAGCCTGCTTCTCCCTCTGCCTATGTCTCTGCCTCTCTCTTTCTGTGTCTCTCATGAATAAATAAATAAAACCTTTTTTAAAAAAAGGAAATCCTAGGTTTTCAAACCCAAACTGTCCACTACCCTACATTCCAGGTGCAGAAACCGAGGCATAGAGGGGTTAAGACTATCCACCCAAGGCCACAGAGCTGAGAAGTGGCTGAGTGGGACCCCGGTCTGTTCTGTCTGGCAGATTGGGATCCCGGGTCCCCACCCCACCCACCCCTGGAGCTGGAGGCGCTGGGATGCCCACGGCCTTCCAAACTAGCCAGGCCCCAGCATCTTTCTGGGGCTGCCTCCAGGACGTGGGGGTAGGGAGGAGTATCTAAAAGAGCCCTGCTGTCCTCTTGGCTCCGCCCTGGGCAATGAGTCCAGTTGGCCCGTCACCCCCTTTGGTGGGGCAGGTGTGCAGAAGCTTTGGATGGGGGTGCTGGTGGGGAGGCATATCCAGACCCTCAGCTTGGAGCTACTTCTAATTCACGACCTTTTTTCTTTCTGTTTGCAGATCGAGAGGACCAGTCCATTCTGTGCACGTAAGTGGAGCCTCTGGTTTTTTTTTTTTTTTCCTCCTGTTTTTCTATGGTCGAGATGCAACCTACTAAAGAGAAAAGGTCCCTGAGGGCGAGGCCTTTGCCTACCGTTGCTGATGCCTCGCTTGTATCTGGCGTGGAGTAGATGCACGCTCAACGTTTGCTGAACGGAAGTCCTCGTGCCAAGGTAGGCACATCCCAACTGCCAGTGGGACCTGGCGACGTCTGGCTCTGCACCATCCCCCTTTCCTAGAACTCGCATTTATTGAGCACTTACTGCATGCTCGGCCCTGAACTATTGACAGAGTTGCGCCTCTTTGCAGAACAGCTGTGTGAAGGTGGAAGGCATCTCTGTTAGTGAAGAAACCTTGGTTTGTGTTACTGCCCTAACAGGTCACAGTGAGCAAGCACGTTTGTGCCATATTTGGTTGGCATCATTGTGTCTTCAAAGACCCAAATACGTTAGAGCTCAGTTTAGAATCATTCAGGGAATCTTCTATACTCAGGAACATCCCTCCTGTCATAGGCAGGATAATGCCCACCCCCACCCCACCCCCACCCCCCAGTGACCTCTGCATCCTAATTTCTGGAAGCTGTATGTCAGGTCACGTGGCCTGGGGGCATGAAGATTGCAGATGCTGTTAAGGTTGCTAATCAGTGGACCTTAATATACGGAGATTGTCAAGGTTATCCAGATGGCTCAGAGTCATCACAAGGCTTTTTTTTTTTTTTTTAAGATTTTATTTATTTATTCATGAGAGACACAGAGAGAGAGGCAGAGACACAGGCAGAGGGAGAAGCAGGCTCCCTGTGGGGAGCCCGATGTGGGACTCAATCCCAGGACCCCAGGATTGTGACCTGGGCCAAAGACAGATGCTGAACCATTGAGCCACCCAGGTGCCCGCAGGCCTCCTACCTTGACCCCACCTTGCCTTATCCCTTCTGCTCTAGTTTGGAAGAAGAAATACTTCCCAGTAGAAGCCTACAGGATTTTTAAGATGTTTTTTGATAACATGGTCTAATATTGAGGGGACACAGATACCTCAAGAGGGCAGTGCTGTGGTTAGGAGGTGGGCCCTTGGAGGCACAGGGCTAGGTCTGCTTTCCTGCCTCACTGCATGCTGGCAGTTTGTCCTTGTGCAGGCTGGGTAAGTCTGCAAACCTCAGTGTTCTCATCTGTAGAATGGGGATATCAATTGTGACCCCACCCCTGGGGTTGTTGGGAGGACCAAAGGGGCAGTATTGAGGGGGATAACTTAGCATGGTCCCTGGCTTGTAGTAGGTGCCGCATCATTGTTGGCTGGTTGTCTGATGTAGTGGTGGTATTTTGCCGGAGTTTTGCTGAGCCTTGCTTGTGGGAGGCACCATGGTGTTCAGGAGAGAAACCCAGGCCTAGGAATCAGAATCCTGGCTGCAATAGAACCTCTACTTGCACAGATCCAAGGATCCCTGAGTTAGACCTCTGTAATTTTTAGGGCAAGATCAACAAAGTATGACCCAAGGGCCAAATCCAGCCCTTGGTCTGTTTATATAAATAAATTTTGATCAGAACACAGCCACACGCATTCATGTCTGTGTTGCTTGTGGCTGCTTTAGGGTCACTATGACTGAGGGGTGAGTATTTGCAATAGACATCACTTGTGTCCCTCAGAGGCTCAAATATTTACTCTCTAGCCCTTTACAGAAAAAGTTTGCCCACTCTCAGCTTTAGGTGAATCAATTAACTTCTCTCTACTTGCTTTTTCTCTTTTTTTCCATTCTACCATAGAAACAAAATAAATTTTTTAAATTTTCACTTAAATTGAAGTGCAAAATGCATGTGGACACATATTTTAATTTTTTTTTTTGTAACTGTAAGACTAATGCAGATAAATACCCATAAGTGAATAGTAGGAAGACTTCATCCACAGTCCACTGCCAAGCTTGGCCCCAGTAAATGGTTTGGGGATTTTTAAAAAAGATTTTATTTATTTGTTTGTTTGTTTGTTTAAGAGAGAGTGAGAGCATGTGAGTAAGGGGAGAAGCAGAGGGAGAGAGAGAGGGAATCTCAAGCAGATTCTCTGCTGAGGACAGAGGTTAACATGGGGCTTGATCTCAGGACCCTGAGATCATGACCTGAGCTAAAATTAAGTGTCAGATGCTCAACAGACTGAGCCACCCAAACCACCCCTCACCCCAGTGAATCTTGATGTAGCTCTTCTTTTTTTTTTTTTTCTATAGGCTGTTTTAATCATAAACATGAACTCAGTTATATGCATACTTTTTTCTCTTACTCTTTTCCATTTGACATTCCACCGACATCACGTTTCCACATTATTTACAAACGTCCCTTTTGGATGACCACTGACCCTCCAGGGAGCCAGTGAAACACCTGACCAGACCCCAGTGTGGCGCTCTGAGGTCATTTAAATTTTATCCCCAAACAAAAATATGATGATGACCAACTTTATGGGCAGAACTTCCTCTGTGATCCCTCAGCTTCTTTCTTTGGGGCCGGAAGTAGGATCGCAGAAGTAGGATCACAAAAGCCAAGGTTGTGTCTGGCCTAAGGCTCCTGATTCCAGAGCTTTTTTTTTTTTTTTTTTTTTTTTTTAAACTTGTGTTTCCCCAACCTCATTTGCCTGGCACCGTGGTTAGGGTTTTGGCCGTATGTGCATGTTATTGTTAAATTAATATTATTCTTTAAGTGGAATCGCTTAAAAAAATAGAATAGTTTTGAAATTATTTTAGATTTACCAAAAAAATTGCCGAGATAGAGTTCCCATACCCCACCTGCCAAGTTTCAGTTTCTCCTGATAGTAACATGTGACGTCACCACAACACATGTGTCATCCGAAGACACCAGCGTTGGGACATCACAGTTAATTGAACTGTAGACTGTAGGTTCACTAATTTTAACTTAAATTGAAATGTAAAAATGCATGTGAACACAGATATTTAATTTTTTTTGTATTCTGTTCCATGAGCCCATCCAGAATTGCTTCTTGTCATCATGTCTCCCTAGGCTCTCCTTGGCTATGACAGTTTCTCAGACGTTCCTTATTTTCCATGACCCAGATGGTTTTGAGGACTAACCGGGGCTTTAGCAGAACACCCCTCAAATTGGGTTTGTCTGATGTTGTTCTAGGTCACTAGACTGCAGTTATGGGTTTGGGGGAGAATTATGCAGAGGCCAGGTGACTTCTTCATGCTACCATATCAGGGGGGGTACATCAGACCCATGTGACACCCACATGACACTAAGGTGACCTGTCCCTGGTGATGTTAACCATCCTCACCTGGTCCACATTGTATCTGCTGGGTTTAGCGATCATGTCTGTGCCAATTGTTGCTGTCCTGGTCAGTTTATTTTGGGGACCTTGTGCAGCTTAAAACCATCTCAGGTACCCCTGAGTGTGGGTCCTGCTAGATTTCTGTCCCCAGATGTGGCTGCACGTTGGCTCCTGAGCGACTGCCGTTTTGACTCCAAGACAGGCCAGAGTTTCACTTTAGGGGCAGCCGGTGAGCTCGACACGTGGCTACAGAAAGCCATGTACCCTGTCTGAGCCTCAGTTTCCTTACCTGTAAAATGGGCAGCTTCACCCACCTCCCAAGGGGGTTGTGAGGCATCCCTGAGTCAATTCACGGAAAGCACTGAGCACGGTGCCGGATAGTGTCATTTCAGGCTCAGTGAACATAATTGTCACTCATCAGTTATTTTTGAAAATGCTGCGTCACCCTTAGCCATGCTAATAAGCGAAAGCAAGGGAAACCTATGGGGTGACAGATAGGTAGCCAATCATATTCATGATAAGCCATGAACGTGACTTTCTTTTTTCTTTTAAATACTTTTAAGGCGTTTATTTATTAAAACGTTCTCTGCCAAGATATGTCCATGGTTTTCCTAATGCATTTTTAGACATGGCCAGTAGATCTACAGCTGGCTGCTTACTTGCATTTGTTGTATCCCCAGACCAGGATTTACAAGTGCAAATGCCTCGGAGAGGCTGGCAGGTAACAGAAGGGGGTGGATTAGGTCAGGGGTGACATTAGGGAGTAGCGGGGACTGTGGCAAACTGAAAAGCTCACACGCATTCGAGGGGCAGCTGCAATTGTGCCCGAGACAACTTATACTGTGGGAGAATGCTGACCCATTGTTCCTAGAGCTAACTGGGGGTTTTTGCCTCCCCCAGGAGGATCCAGAACTCTGGATTTTAGAAAACACAGCCAGTCTGCCCTTGCTTTTTCCACTCAGCAGTGGACCTTAGAGTGCGTTCTTTCTGGTCCTACAAAAACCAGCCTCCCTCTCTGTGACTGCCCAGAAATGCTGTGTTTTATAAAACTACCCTCCATGGACTGTAGCTGTGATTGTTTCCAGGCTTAAAAAATATACAGAAGTACAACATAAAAGATATATAGATATATAGATATATAGATATATATATAGATAAAAGATATATATATAATATATATATTATATACAATCAATCCTTCTTATTTCTTGATTCTGTATTTGCCAATTCACCTACTTGCTAAAATTTATTTGTAACCCCCAACTGAGACTCCGGGTGCTTTTGGGGTTCTTCGAAGACACACGCCGAGCCAGGAAAAGTTTGAGCAGCCCAACAGGGCACACCTTCCCAGCTGAGGGAACTCTCCTTTCCTGTTTCAACTCCCGAGCTATGAGCAGGGGCCCTCTGTGTGCTAGATTCAGCACCACATGGTTCGCATTTTTGTAGCTTTTTGTTCATGATTTCACCGTTAACAGTGCATCCCAAGCGTGGGGCTGAAGCGCCGTCTTCCTAAGCACGAGATGGCTAGCTGTGCCTTTCGGAGCAAATTCGTGTGCTGGATGAGCTTCTTTCAGGTGTGAGTTTTAGAGCTGTTGGCTGTGAGTTCAACGTTGACAAATCAATTATATATATGAAAGTGTCTTTAAACAGAAACACACGTTAGGCGAGATTATATAGGGAGCAGTTGGCAGAGGAGCCTTTTGAGCACCTGTGCACCAGGTGGGAGCCACACATCTCTCCAGGCTCCCAGGTAGCAACAGCGTTGCTCATCAGCATCTGACAGAGAGGAGCAGGTGAGAGTGTGCCTTGGAGATGGCTTCCTAGCTGTGTGACCCTGCACAGGTCACCTAACCTCTCTGTGCTGAGTATGGAGAGGCCCTGAGGAAGAGGAAGCAGCCGCCCTGCCCTCACCCCCAACACCCACACCAGCACCAGGTTCTGCTTCCCTTAGCACTGGCCATCAGGCCTTTCTGTGCTGATGGCTGCCGAGCGCTTGAAATGTGGCTAATGTGACAGAGAAACCGGATTGTTACTTTGTCTTCATAGCCACCTGCAGCTAGTGACTCCTGCTTTAGACACATGGTTCTGAAGTATTTGGTACCTCTGTCCACTCCTCTGGTTCTGCTCTCCCTCATTCAGGACCTGTCACCTCTTGCCTGGACAGTTGCAGTAGCCCCCTAGCTGGGCTTCCCACAGCCCTGCTCCCCTCCATGACCATGCCCCCTTCCCTCCTTCCTTCCTTCCTTCCTTCCTTCCTTCCTTCCTTCCTTCCTTCCTTCCTTCCTTCCTTCCTTCCTTCCGTAGATATTTGTTGTGCGAAGTAGTATGATGGAGCAGGGTGTGGATTCCAGAGCCCAACCTCTGGGGTTTGAATCCAGCCCCATCACTGCCAGTGGCATGCTCTCAGAAACAAGTTCCTTAACTTCTCCAGGCCTGTTTCCCCATCTGTAAAATGGGCCCAATGGGTGCTCCACTGGGGGGTGGTTGTGGGGATTTCACGAATCAGTTCGTGGAAGAGCCTAAGAATGCCACTGCCTCTTGGTGAGCACCCCTACACACACACCCCCACAAATCAATTGCTGTAACTGTGTTGTGTTTACTGTTTAGTCTCCTCCCTGCAACCCATGCTCTAGCCTGCAGGTTTGATATTTCCCCCCACAGGTCCTCAAGCCCCATTCTCCTCTTTAAATGATTCCTGTACTTGTTGAAATAATAAAAAAAACTCTTCATCATGGCCAAGAAGATTGGCCCTGATCCGACCCTACCTTTCTTCCCTCATCACTTGCTACTGACACCCCCTCCTGACCCTCCGGCCACACCAGGCTCCTCGCTCTTCCCCCTGCCTGCTACTCCTCACCCTTGCTTCTTCCCACAGGGCTCTGCTCCCCCTCTGGCTACCCACGGACAGCCACCCCCGGACCCCAGCCCCCGATCATGCCACCCTGATATAGCAACAACAGACCCTCGGATGACCTTGAATACTTATTCATTTCCTTGGCTAGTGTCTGTCTCCGTCTCCTGGAACGTGAGCTCAGTGACAGTGGGATAGCGTCCCCATCCTGTCGCATGCTGCCCCTGTACACGGCCAGCACCCAGTGAGTAGGCAACTGGCTGCTGGTGCAGAGGAAACCCCCAGCCCTTCAACTTTTATTTGCAAATGTGTCCAGTCACCCCCTGAACCGTCATCAGCTTAGCTGTCCTTATTAAATTTCATTTTGGCCATTGTTAAAATCCACCCAAGTGGCTTGAGGACCAACGTGTTGATAGCAGGGTCTGAGCTTTTAAAAAAATCAGGGGTCCAGGTAAGCCCAGCCAGGAGTCACACTTTGCTCCAAGTGATTAAGCAGTCATGAATCTGGAAGGTGAGGGAATGTAGCGTTTAGAGCTGAGTCCTGTCTGGTCTAGCATGTCATGTTCATACAGTGTGACCAGATGGGAGGCCTAGGTGAGGCGTGGAGGAGCCCTGGGTGGAGAGGGAGCTGTGTGTTCGAGGAATAACCTGTATGTCACAAGGGGCTGGATTAAGAGACAAGGGGGTGGTGGGGCAGGAGGTCAGAGGGAGGTAAGGTGGGGTCTTCTGGGCTCTGGGGAGGATTTTGAATTTTAATCTAAAATGGACAGGAAAGCATTAGGAGACCACAGCCAAGGGTCGGCAAACTCAGACCATTGGGCCAAATGCGCCCCTTCTCTATTTTTTATAAATGAAGTTTTATTGGCACATAGCCGTGCTTGTTGGTTTTCCCACTACAATAGCAGAGCTGAGTATTTGGGACAGAGAATGCATGACCCCGGAAGCCTAAGTATTTACTATCCAGCTCTTTACCGGAATGGTTTGCAGTCTCCTGGCTTATACAGTGGAAAAATAGGACAGGATTCATGTTTTAATAATAGTATGAATGCTGAAGATAATAAACAGAATAGAAACATTATATAAGCATTAATATGGAAGTATTAATATAAGCATGAGGAAGAAATGGTTATAAGTAATAATAGCTCACATTTTTCTGTATCTGGCATTGTTCTAAACATCTTATACATATTCACTTATTTAATCCTTATAACAATCATGTGAGTGCTTTAATTATACCTGTTTTAGGGGTCCCTGGGTGGCTCAGTTGGTTAAGTATCTGCCTTCGGCTCAGGTCACGATCCTGGGGTCCTGGGATGGAGCCCCGCGTTGGGCTCCCTGCTCAGTGGGGAGCCTGCTTCTCCCTCTCCCTCTGCTGCTCCCCTTGCATGTGCTCTCTATCAAGTAAATAAAATCTTTAAAAAAAATTATACCTATTTTATAGGTAAGGGAACCAAGGCATGGGAATAGTTAAATGACTTGCCCAAGGTCACACGGGTAACTGGCAGAGCAGGGATTTGAACTCAGACTCAGATTTGAATTCTCGCCTTGGAGCCTATCGGGCTATTCTGCTGATTCATGCCATAGTGGGAGGAGGCATTGCTTCTGCCTAAAGGTGGTATTCAGAACAGAGGTAATGCTTGTCTGGGCTTTGCAGGATGTGTAGGAGTTGGACAGCACACTTGCTAGAGGACCTCGCCGGCTACAGGGGCTGGAATCCCGTGAGGACCAGCTCTGAAACCCAGAGCTAGTTTGGCTCTGCTGCCAAGGGCAGACCACAGGCTGAAATGAATGTGTAACCTTCAAGCCCCCCGGGGACCCAGGACCAGCACCGTGATGTGTAAAATCACGCAAAATGAAAATGCAGAGCCCTTTATTCAAAGAGTATTAAGAATTTCAGGATAAAAAAAAAAAAAAAAAAAGAATTTCAGGATAGTGGGGTGCCTGGGTGACTCAGTGGGTTAAGCGTCTTCCTTTGGCTCAGGTCATGATCCCAGGGTCCTGGGATTGAGTCCCACGTGGGGCTCCCTGCTCGGTGGGGAGTTGCTTCTCTCTCTCTCCCTCTGCTCCTCCCCCTGCTTGTGCTCTTTGTCAAATAAATAGATAATATTAAAAAAATAATAATTTCAAGATGGCAACATCAGAGCACAAAGTCAAGCACAGGGCCCTCCCGTGAAGCCAGCCTAGCTGGGGTTAAAGTGCCCATTGCCGCTGGGGCAGGACTTGGCAGGGGGAGGATTACGAGGCCAGGAGGCCTTATATGGTCATGAGCAAGGAACTGGGCGCCAAGTTCCCTACAAAACAGGACAGAGGTCTTGGGCGCTCCGATCAGGAAGGCATCTTCACCCCCGGAGTTCAGGGATCAGAAAAGCAAAGACATTAATGTTTCTAAAGCAGTCCTGAGCACATCAATCTTCAGACACCCGTGGGCCTGGAGCTCTGGAGTTTTCTTTGGCACAACCTCCCAGGACAATTTATTTTTATCAATAAAACTTGGAAACTGTTGAGCCAAGCAGCCCACATGGGGAGAAGCAGATTCCCAGAGTATATGTCCCACTTCCCCTCCCTCCTTAGGTCAAGGGCCAGGGCCGTGGTCATGGTCATGACAATATCTTTGTTGTAGAAGGGATGAGGTGGAAGAGGCTGAAAATGAGATTGGAAAATGAGATTATTGTGGGAAAGGGGAGGATCTGGGGATCTGGACACAGTGTGTACTGTCTTGGATCTGAATAGCCACAGGACCACCTATAAAGGTGGCTTCCCATGCTCATATTTTCTCTCCTTCCTCTTGCTCTGGTCAGAACCTACCCCTTCAGTCAGGGTGACGTCTGTCAAGCATTCCAATGTTAGCCTGATTGAAGTAATTCATACTAAGGTGTGAATGACTGAATGGCTTGGTTCATTGGTTCCTCTGGCCTTAGAAAGCAAGTTCCTGGAGGAGTGGGCCTGAGTTGTAGAATGACTGGGTGAGACACAGTAGAAAGAGTCCTGATTGCATTGGAATCAGAGACCTGACTTTCAGTTCTGACTGTCCCTTGCCTTGCTGTGTGACCTAGGGCAAGGTGCTTACCTACTCTGGGCCAGAGTTCCTCTTCTATAATAACCCAGAAGTGGTACGTCCTACCTTTAGGATCGGGGAAGGGGGAAGGTAAAGGAGATAATGCATGTGAAACAATTAGCATGAGGTCTCTACTCCCCTTAAAAAGTCAGTTCTCTCCTTAAAATTACAAAAAAAGGGCAGCCCGGGTGGCTCAGCAGTTTAGCACCACCTTCAGCCCAGGGCCCAATCCTGGAGACCTGGGATCGAGTCCCGCATCGGGCTCCCTGCATGGAGCCTGCTTCTCCCTCTGCCTGTGTCTCTGCCTCTCTCTCTCTCCCTGTGTCTCTTATGAACAAATAAATAAAATCCTTTTTAAAAATTACAAAAAAAATTCTTTTTTTGATTTGGATTCTGCTTCTTCCTCAAGAAATAGGGGTAATGACTCTACGGTCCCCCACTCACAAAGTGCCTCTGAGACCACATGAAAGGATCTGGCCACTGGGATAAAACCATTAGAAAGAGGGAGAGGGCCGGACTAAGGCCAGCATTCCTGGAGATCAGACACTTGATGTCCGGACATTGGGGCCCACAGCACTAGGTTCAGAAATTCAGGGCGCGTGTTTCTTTCTTTCTTTCTTTTTTAGCCATGAGCAAAGTTGTTAACGGGTGCTTGGCAGGGCAAATTAATTTCTTTCTTTCCTAATTAGGAAAAAGAACAAGGACCGCACTAGTGCTGTGGCACTGGTTCAGCGTGGAGAGCCCTGAGCTGACCTCGCCATAGACACATTCTTTTCCAGACTTAAAAAAAAAAAAGTATCTCTTGTGTTTCAGTATATTCAGTGAGCTCAGAAAATGTGAGCGTCTAGGCAAATAAAGGCAAACAAAAGAGGAAAACTGGGAGAGGAGGATGAGAAGGGAGGATGAGAAGGGTTTTGGCGGAGGCCCTGTCCTTCCAATTTATCTGGAAGAGTGGAAGTCAGAGTCCGTATCTGGGGACGCCTGGGTGGCTCAGCGATTGAGCGCCTACCTTTGGCTCAGGGTGTGATCCCGGAGTCCCAGGATCAAGTCCCACTTCGGGATTCCTGCAGGGAGCCTGCTTCTCCCTCTGCCTGTGTCTCTGCCTCTGTCTGTGTGTCTCTCCTTAATAAATACGTAAAATCTTAAACAAAACAAAACAAAACAGAGTTGGTATCTGGAGCCCTCGGGTGACACAATCCCACCATGATGATCTTTGTGGCCAAGAGAGGCAGGTGGTTCAAGGAGGCCATTTGATTTAAAACAAAAAACAAAAAAACCCTGCCATATTCTGGGAGTGCTCTTTTGAAAAGACAGCTAATGTCAGCTAAACATATCAGTCATTTACACTTTAGCCTAAATTGCCGCAGCCAGGTTTATTCTTTGATTCTTGACTCAGATCCTTAGCTAACCACCTTACAAACAGAGTGGGCTTCTGCAGAGGATGAAGGGACTTATATCTGCCCAATGGCTGGTAGGATAATCTGTAAGGGAAGCTTCTAAAACTTTTGCCTTTGGGTCTGGCACTCTGAGAGGTATCTATTTCCTTCCTGGAAGGCTGCCCTTTGCCTGATCTTTTTATTTTTTAATTTTATTTATTTATTCATGAGAGACACAGAGAGAGAGGCAGAGACACAGGCAGAGGGAGAAGCAGGCTCCTTGTGGGGAGCCCGATGTGGGACTGGATCCCGGGACCCCGGAATCACTTCCTGAGCCAAAGGCAGATGCTCAACTGCTGAGCCACCCAGGTGCCCTGATCTTTCTATCTGTAAACAAAGCTAGTGATGTCTTAAAAGTAGATGATTTGCAGAGAAACGATTCCGTGTGGCACTATAGTGATGGACTCGCATCATCACACGTGTGTCCAAACCCATAGAACGTCCGGTGCCAAAAGTGACACCTAGTGTCAATGCTGGACTTTGGGTGATGATAGGTCTGTTCATTGATTAGAACAATGTACCCGTCTCCTCGGGGGTGTTGGTAGTAGGGGAGGCCATACAGGAAGGGACAGGGGGATATGAGAACTGAGTGCCTAGTGTAAACCTAGAAAATGCTCTAAAGATAAAGTATTTTAAACAAAAGATCGATAAAGATAAAGTATTTTAAACAAAAAATCGATGATTCCAAATAAACCTAAGTTTGGACCTTGGTAGGGCAAACTCTGTTTTCCTCTTTGACTCTGTTCCTCCGAGTCCTCTCCTGCATCCTCTCGGGAGGAGTACACTGAGGTGGTGGCTAGTGTTTTTGGTGTGACGCAGCTGTGTGCCAGCGGCCTGACCATGGGCGAGTCACCTCCCCTCCTGTGGGAGCCTCACCTGCCCGACCTGGCGAACGGCCCCAAGCTGTAGAACGAGGGTAGGGTTATTTCCAGGGGCTCACTGTTCCCGTGTCTTTCAGAGGGGAGTCTGGAGCCGGGAAAACAGAAAACACCAAGAAAGTCATCCAGTACCTGGCCGTGGTGGCCTCCTCCCACAAGGGCAAGAAGGACACGAGCATCACGGTGAGTGCGGCCCCTGCTCAGTGGCCGAGCCACGGTGCCCGGGTCTCTGGGTTCCATTGAGAAGGCCCGTATTTAACAGGCCCCTTGCCCCGCAACTCACAAGAGGGGTCTAACTGGGTGGGCCCTAGGGGTCTGGCCCATCCCTCGTCTTGGCCAGGATCATCATCCTGAGGGGTCCCGCCTCATGACATGGGATGAGGCCTCTCCTACCACAGTGAGGAGTCTTGCTTCACATCAGGGCTTCCCGCTAGTGGTGTCATTGTCATTTGGGACCAGATAGTTTTGTGGGGGTTGGGGAGCTGCCTCATGCACTGTAGGACTTTGAGCAGCATCCTGGCCTCTCCGCACAAGATGCTTGTAGCAAGCCCTCCACCAAGCTGTGACAACCAGAAACATCTACGAGCATCACCAGGGGTCCTCTGGGGGTACCCAATTGCCCCCGGCTGGGAACCACCACTGTAAATGTAAACTCTGTAGGACCGAGACACACCTGTCGCTCCTCCGCGTGCTCCTTTGACTGAGACCCCAGGGGCTGGGAATATCAGTGTCACTCGGCTCTGGGCTTTGGTCCAGTGCACTTGACTGAGCATCCACTGTGTGCCGGGCATCGTAGGATGGGGTCCAGCCCTGCATCCGAGCAATGCTGTCATTCTGTTCACCCGGGCTTCTAGGTGGGTGGGGAAGAGAGATCGCTGACAAATGACCATTCAGATAAACCCACAGTGACGCAGTTGGGGGGCTCAGAAGGAAAAGAAGAGCAAGTTTCTAGCATCATCCCACCTTGGGTCCATCCTTCTCTCTGTCCTCCTCTGTCTTGGCCTGGCCTCATCTGTCCCCGAGGAGGGGACATGCAGTGGGGCTGCTTGAAGGACTTGCTGGCGCCTCTGTCTGAAGGTTTGGGGCTGGGGCGACAGCAGATTGGTGGCCTGGAGACGGCTTCGGGTGTCACGGCTCCTGCCATCGCAGGAGCTGTCACAGAGACGGCCCGTCTGGAGGCTCTCGGAGGTCTGGGGCAGGCGCCGCTCGTGGCTGGGGGAGCCCTCCTCCCTGCCACAGATGCAGGAAATCCAGCATTTCCAAGCCGTCTCTGGCACAACGTGTTGGAACACACCATCCTGCGGTTAAGTTTGCGTGGCAGTGAACGTGGCTTTTCGCTGCGTCGTCTTTCCCTGTAACCGTAAACCTAAGAGATGAGAACACTTAATAATGACCGATCTCTCCCCTGTGCCTGCGATGTGCCGGACACTTTTCTCCTCCACGTCTGCAAACCTGTCTCAGACAGCATCTTGTTGGTCACATTTTAATCTGTTATTGGTCCCCCCCCCCCCCGCCTCCCCCACCGTCACAAAACCTTTCGAGATGTCTGCATCTCTGGGAAATTCTTAAAAGGAACGAGCCGGAATGGAAAGGAAACTGAATCAAAGAAAAGTTGCTGCCTCTCCGGTTACTCTGGGGGATCCAGGCTGTCTGGGGTCAGGGTGGGTGGTGGGTGGGGCTGGGGGTATTGAAATCTTCATTTTCCTGCCCCTGATGTGCACGTGATTGGAATGACACTGATATTTGTTTTATACCATATTGTTCAACTACAGCAAGGCCCAGCTCTTGCCTACGTGAGTAACTGGGAGTGTTTTCCTGGTGTGTACGGGAGGCACGGAGTGTATTTAGATCTGCATGCTCCTGTTGCACCCACTGAGTCCCATAGCTGATGGTAGAAGGGGCGGGGCCCCCGAGTGTCACAGTCCAAACCGACAAGCTCACCAAAGGACCGTCCGGTGGGGGTCCGACGCCAGCGTGTGGTTTTGGGCACATTCGCCCGCCGCAGGGCCCCCACCAGAATGCCCCGGGGGGGCCTCCAGCCTGGAACGGATGTCCCTGGTTCAGAATGAACCCCCCACCCTTTCCCACCAATGCATCCTCCGCCGGGACCCCCCCGAACTGGACCGCCCTAGAAACGTCTGTCCCATCTGGTTGAGCGTTTTAGGACTGTCTGGCCCTGAAGCTTCCCTGGCTTGATTGACAGTCGGTTAATGGCACTGCTGTGGCATGCCTCCCTCCCCCTCCTCCCTGCCGTCATCCCTGAATTTCTCCCCCGAGCCCTGGCCCCCGCACACCGGTGTGTCCTCGTGCATGTGTGTGCAGTGCGTGTCTGTCTTTGCATGCCGGTTGCTTGACCCAAGGCTCCGGACACGGGAGACTTGGAGTTTGCGATGCACTAGCTTTGGTGGCACGGTAAGGCCCCAGCTATGCGGCACACGACAGGGTCCCCTGCCTGGACCTCTGCAGACATGAACTCCTCTCTAACGCAGAGCTTGGGGTGGGGGGGCTGGCATATGGGTCCCATTCTGCAAGAGATCCTCAGAGGTCCTAGCATCCAGGGCTGGGGTCACACTCACTCCGTCCTAGTTAGACGCTGGGAGGCAATGTCCTGGATGGATCAGAAGGAGAGTCGGGATTCTTATTTGGGATCTGCTCCTGTGTGACCCTGGCCAAGTCACTTAACTTCTCTGGGCCACGGTTCTCATCGTCCATACAATGAGCAGTTGGAACCAGATGTCCATGTTTAAAGCTCTCCCGAGAAGAATCTTTTTTTTTTTTTTTTTTTTTTTTGTCCCCGTCAGCCAGAATTCCCATTCTAGACAGGGAACCTTTTTGGGGGGCACACGGGGACCCCAAGTTTGTGTTGACAGTAGTAATCCCTTTAGCCCTTTGCCCTCCTTGCAGATTCCCACGGATCCCAGTTATGGGAATTTTACTCGTGCCCAAGATTTTCATGGAGGTGACACCTTCATTTCATCTTTGAGGGCGTATGAAGGAATAAATCCAGAAATAAGTAGCAGCTTCCTGTTTTGTCCCTTCCGGGACAGCTACCCGTGATGCCCTCCTAGTGGACAGAGGCCCAGGCAGCAAGCTGAGCGCTCCCCCTCCCCTCTAGAACCTTCCCAGCTTTTTTTTTTTTTTTTTTTTTTTTTAAGCCCAGTCCCACTGGCCTGAGGACAGGGGCAGGGAGCTCGGCAGAGGGGACAAGGGGACAAGAGGAAACCCTCGGGTCCCAGGGGGGCCTGGAGGAAGGGCTTGGATGGGGAGGCCACTGGGCCGGTCTGCAACTGCCATGTTTCCGGGCTAGGCAAAAGCAGCTCATCGCTTTCCTGGCATGACTTACCTCGTTGGCCCTTTTCTGCCACGATTAATCACGTGACCGCGTCTGTGCACAGGAGCCCCCTCGGAGGGGGCCGGTGGGCTGTGGACAGCCTCCGCTGCATTTAACCTGATGAATGGAGCTCAGGCGACCTGCTTTGAGGCTTTGTTCTGCAGTTCGGTTAAGACGATTCCCGGTGGGTTTTGTGCATTCCTTATTGGTCTTCCATAAAAGACTTCAGAAAACTAGGCCCGAGAAGAGGAAACTTGCAACTTAAAAAAAAAAAAAATTACACTAAACCCCTCAGGAGAAGGAATGTAGAGGTCAGCTTAAAGACAGCTGCCGATTAAACGTGCGCAGCAGCAGGACTGCCACGGACAGCAGGGCAGGTTGTGCACTGCACAGCTCCGAGGAGCGCAGTTCATTACCGTGTAGATGACGTCCTCAACTTTGTGCCCGGGACTTTCACGGAGGTGACATCTTACTTTCGTCTTGGCAGAGGAGCAGGGCGCGTGAGGGAATGAATGTAGAAATAAGTAGCAGCTTCCCGTCTTGTCCCTTTAGGGACAGCTCCCCGTGTTGCCCTCCTGGTCGACGGAGGCCCGGGGAAAGAACGTGCAGAAGTAACGCTGCACAGATGAGCAAGCCCTGGTCAGAAAGCGCCCTTCCTAGGGAACAGAGGTCCCAGCTGTGAGACAGCCCGGCCACTTGCTTGTCTTCTGAAATCCTTGAGCAGACCTGGCCACTAGTTTTGGAGTGTCGACCGGGACAGGAGACAGGATAGGAGAGAAGCTGCAGGGAAGGGGCCGAGTTCGGGGACGGCCTCTGTCCACCGCAGGACCCTGAGCGCCTGGGCTACTTTCTCCACTAACTAGACGTGAATAAATTCCAGGGTGAGCTGGAAAAGCAGCTTCTACAAGCAAACCCGATTCTGGAGGCTTTTGGCAATGCCAAGACGGTCAAGAACGACAACTCCTCACGATTTGTAAGTAGCAAAACCCCTGCGGTGTCCTCTCCCGCCAGAGAAGGGGGGAGAGTCCGAGGCAGGATGCGGGGGTGCATGTCCCAGCAGCATATGGCTCTGCGTCTTCAGTCCTGTTGTGACCTTACCACGCTGCAAGGGCTCCTGCCACGCATCCCTTCATTCATTCACTCATTCACTTCACAGGTATTCACTGAGCATCTGCTGGATACTAGGCACCTCTGAGGCATTTGACATTTATTCTTTTAAAAAAAATGATTTTATTTATTTTTTCATGAGACACAGAGAGAGGCAGAGACACAGGCAGAGGGAGAAGCAGGCTCCGTGCAGGGAGCCCTGTGCGGGACCCGATCCCGGGACTCTGGGATCACACCTTGAGCTGAAGGCAGACACTCAACCGCTGACCCACCCAGGCGTCCCTTGATGTTTATTCAGTAAATATTTACTGAACACCTAGTAGGTGCTAGACACTTAATACTCATTCATTTAATCAGCAAAACACGAATTGAGCCCTCACTAGGTACGAGGCACATACATCCTTCAGCAAGTGTTTAGTAGGCACCTGCTGTGTATAGTCATTTGTACATGGTTACATGCACCATCTTCTTGCTTTTTTGTTTGCTCTGTTGGTTTTTGTTAATCATTTGCTGTAGACCAGATGCTGAGCCAGGCTCACAGGGTTGTAGCAGACAATTCAGAAGTGGTTCCAGCCTTCATGAGGCTTGTGGTCTAGTTGGGGAGCTGAAAGTCAATGGGGCAAGAGGTGCCACCTTCCACCCATGCTTCTGCAGACTCCAAGGGGCTCCCTCTCCCCCTTGAGCCCCAGAGGGGGCAGGAGAACCCCAAAAGTGGGTGGTTAATGACATGAAGACATGGCTCACCCAAAGAGGAGGCTTGATTCCTAGCTGGATTAACTGGAGCCTGGTGGATCGTGGTGGGGCCAGCATGCATCTGGGCAGGGGGCAGGGAGGGAGTCCTCCAGCCACAAAACTTACCTCCTCCTTACTGTGACTCTACCTCTTAAGAGCACTGTCCCATTGGGTAAGTCACATTGCCTCTCTCAGCCTCACTTTGCCCATCTTTAAAATGGGGATAACCCCCAAAATAAAATAATAAAATGGGGATAACCATGACCAGCTGAGGGGCATTGCAAGAGCCAAATGAAATTGATTTTGGGGAGCTGAGGCTGGGGAGCCCCCCAGGAACTATGTTTTCCTGTTGGCAGGGCAAATTCATCCGCATCAACTTCGACGTCACCGGCTACATCGTGGGAGCCAACATTGAGACGTGTATCCTTTGCTGAGCCCAGGTCACACAGCACCTGCCCTGCAACCCACCTCCTGCCCCGAGCCCGAGAGGCCGTGGGAAGGTGCAAGAGCTGCCCCCCTCTCTCCCCCAGGCTCTTGGGTTCCTTCCAGAACAAATCTGCCCTGGAGTTGTTATCCCTCGACAGCAGGCATTCCACGTGGTGTTCACGCAAATGTGAACCCCACGCAGCCTGCGTGTGGTTCTGGGTTGACCTCTCCTTAGCTGGGTGACCTTGTGCCAGTTACTCAACATCTCTGTGCCTCATCTGTTATCACTCATGGGGGTGATAACAGTACCTGCCTCACAGAGCTGCTGTGAGAATAAAGTGAATTAATTCACATAAAAAGCAATTGGGACCGCGCCAGGGACAGGATAAGGCTGGCTGAGTATCGGCTCTTATGTGATCTTCTCTTTCTTTCCTTTCCTTTCCTTTCCTTCCTTTCTTTCTTTCTTTCTTTCTTTCTTTCTTTCTTTCTTTCTTTCTTTCTTTCTTTCTTTCAAAGATCCCATTTTATTTATTCATAAGAGACACACAGAGAGAGAGAGAGAGGCAGAGACACAGGCAGAGGGAGAAGTAGGCTCCATGCAGAGAGCCCGATGTGGGACTCGATCCTGGGACCCCGGGATCACAACCTGAGCCGAAGGCAGATGCTCAACCGCTGAGCCACCCAGCTGCCCCTTCACTTTATCCTTTCAGGGCCATGGCCCCCTTGTCCTGCTTAGGGAGCTGGTCTGTAACCAGTTTCCAGCCCAGAGATAAGAAATTAGTGGAGGCAGGACTTGCCCAGAGGAACAGCGGTGCTGCAGAGGACCTATAGCACTGCCTTTTTGAGACTCTGGATGGCAAAGTGAAGCCACTTAGAAATTTCTGGACTCGGGGACCAGTCTGTGGTTCAGGGATCAACCAACTTAGAAGCACAACAGATGCCTCTCAGGCTCAAGAACGTTGTATTTTTATAGTCGCTTGTGGAGCACATGCTCGGTACTCATGGGATCCCAGGGAATGTTCTAGTGCATCTTGGTGTCTTGGGTGAGGGAGGACTTGGGGGTGCCTCGGGTCTCAGTTCGTTCTCAGCTCTGCCGTGTTAGCTGTGGGGTCTGGGGCAAGTCACCTGGCCTCTCTGAGCCTCACTTTTGCCCTGTGAAATGGGGGTGATAACAGCCCCTACTTGTGGAGCTGCCGTTAAACTGTGGTTCAGTGAAATGATGAGCATGGCCCTCGGCCCAGGGTGTGGCCCACAGTGAGCATCTGTGGCTGTTACGCCACCATTAATTTCTCTCATTTTTTAGAAGATTTTATTTATTCATGAGACACACACAGTGAGAGGCAAAGACACAGGCAGAGGGAGAAGCAGGCTCCCTGCAAGGAGCCTGATGCGGGACTCGATCCTGGGACTCCAGGATGATGCCCTGGGCTGAAGACACTAAACCTCTGAGCCACCCAGGGATACCCCCCGCCTTTTTTTTCTTTTTAAGAGAGAGAGAGAGCACATGCGGGTAGGCAGGGAGAGGCAGAGGCAGGAGAGGGAGGGGGAGACTCTCCAGCAGACTCCCTGCCGAGGACGGAGCCCCACACGGGGCTCTATCTCCCGGCTCTGAGAGCACCACCTGAGCTGAAATCAAGGGTCAGCTACTCTACAGAGTGAACCTCCCAGGCACCCCCAACTTTTGTCATTTTCTATTTTAATCCACCCAAACTCTGTTCCCTGGAAAATCAGTATTCATACGGTGCAAAATGTCAGTATTCATCTAGAGAAGCGCCCACAGCAAATGCTAGTGCCTTAAATTCACACGTGAGAACCAGGCTCTGGGTGACTGTGTTAAAATTGGCTGAAGCCACAGGGGGACTAGCATTTCTTCCCTGAACCCCCCGATCCCTGGATCAGATTGTGTCTTCTTCCCCACTCTGTCATGTCAGTCCATGCAGGGCAGTGTTTCCTTTCAAAGCCTCTTACAATACAGGCCCACAGATTCTAAAATCCAGAAACTTCTGAAAACCAAAACTCAGCTGGTGGTAAAAGCGACTGAGCCCACAAGAGGCAATTTGTAGTGTCTCTATCTCTATTCCCCTTAGGAGAGCAGTGACACCTTTTGCTGTATCGGTGGGTCCCTTGGAACCATCGAGAGTGTCATACGGGGGCACCTGGGTGGCTCAGTGGTTGAGCATCTGCCTTTGGCTCAGGTCGTGATCCTGGGGTCCTGGGATCAAGTCCCGTATCAGACTCCCCACAAGGAGACTGTTCCTTCCTCTGCCTGTGTCTCTGCCTCTCAATCTGTGTCTCTTGAGTGAATAAATAAATAAATACATCTTTTTAAAAAAGTGTCCTATGATACTCATATATCCACAGTGGTCTGTCCAAAGTCTAGCAAATTCTGAAACTCTTCTGGCCCAAGGGTTGTGACATTTTTATGATCGTTAACCTTACGCAGGGGTCACTGTGCATTGGGTGCCAGCCTGGGACCTAGGGACATAGTATCTCATTTACTTCTGGCCCTACTCTGAGAGGTGGGGATGCAGTGTCTGCAGAGGACCCAGCCGTGCCCTGAGCTGCCACTGGGATGCTGATGCCAGGACATGGGTGCTGGTGGGCCAGTGGAATCCGGGTTCTTTAGGTGTAAGGAAACAGCTTCTTGTGTGTTCTGGGGGAAGCAGGCCCCCAGCCACCAACCAGCCCAGCCTCTCTGAGACCAGGGGCCCTCTATGGGCTGAGAGCCCCACGATCTTGGAGCTGCATGGCCAGCCCTCCTCCAGCCCAGGGAAGAGTCTGCTTTATAGCTTGTTCTCCGGCCCCCACTCACACTTCTCAGCTGTTCATTTCCTATCAAACATTTGTGGCAAGTCCCGGACAGAGAGCCCTCCCTCTGGCCTCAGCTTCTGCCCTTTAGATCAGTGGCCGGCAAAGTACGTAGCCTGGCCAGCAGTACCTGTGTCACCCGGGAGCTTGTTAGAAATGCAGGCCTCCGGCCCTGCCCCAGACCTGCAGACTCAGAGTTCCAGCAATGGGTTGGCCCCTGGATTTTAACAAGGCTTCTAAGGATGCGCAGTTGGAAGTGGGTTGGGGCAGCTGAGGCAACTGTTAGCTGGTTTTAGGTCTCCAGGAAGGCAAGACTGCCACCTTTGCAGAGCACAGGTGGGCCTGCCCCAATGTCCTACAACATTGCACTTGGGGGTGAAGAAATCCATCTGGTGCAACAGCCCAGCCACCCGTGTACCATCCCCTGCAATCCGCGACCCCCTGGTCTCCATGCCGCACCACAGCAGAATGGGCTCTCCCCTTAGGTGAATTAGGGCTGTGTTCCCATTCTCCTTCCCGAGGCAAGTCAAACCCCAGGGTATTTTTGGCCACCACAGACATTGCTTTGCCACTTCCTAGCTGTGTGCTCTTGGACAATGACTTCTTTCCCTGAGCCTCTGTTTCTCTATGTTGAAAATACAAATAATATTTGCATTTACTTCCTAGGATAGTTTGTGAGGCTCAAATGAGATGTCCCGCCCTGCAATTGGTGAGGCAGGGATTGGGGAGGAAGGGTAGGTTCTGGCAAGGGGAACACCTGTGGTATCCCCAGAATTCTTAACTCCCCCTGCAAACCAGATCTGCTGGAGAAGTCCCGAGCGATTCGCCAAGCCAGAGACGAGAGGACGTTCCACATCTTTTACTACCTGATTGCTGGAGCCAAGGACAAGATGAAAAGTAAGTGACTTACGAGGACACATCACTGGAGGGGGGTGGGGTTCAGCTCTCCCACTTATCATGATCCAAGGTTAATAGATTGGCTGTTAAACCAGAGCTTCACGTGCTGCCAGGGGAATAATAATTATTATTATTTAATTTATGATAGTCACAGAGAGAGAGAGAGAGAGGCAGAGACACAGGCATAGGGAGAAGCAGGCTCCATGCACTGGGAGCCTGATGTGGGATTCGATCCCAGGTCTCCAGGATCGCGCCCTGGGCCAAAGGCAGGCGCCAAACCGCTGCGCCACCCAGGGATCCCGAGGGGAATAATTATCTTTGGGTGGCAGGTGTATGAGTCCTCATCTCCTTTCAGTGACTGTGGCTTTGGTTCAGGCCACATTTACTGAGCACCTGCTATGGGACATAGCAGCTAGTCTAATTAGATGTTGGTTGATTAACTAATCAAGTCCAATTAGATACAATCTGCCTTCCAAGAAGGGAGAGAGACAATTGCAGTATTTGCCAGTTTACAAAACTTGGAAGTATGTAAGATGCAATTTCGTAAGGCGTCTGGAAGGGAAACCAAGCACTTTTCATTATCCGTGTTGAAATCAACCTTAAGTGGCCTTTATGGGGCAGGGGCCAACAAGCCATCTGTAAAGGACTAGGTAATACATCTTTTAGGCTTTTTGCAGGTGAGGGCGCTTTGTCACAACTACTCAGCTCTGCTGTTGTAAAGCAAAGGCAGCCATAGGCAATATATACAGCAAGTGCACATAGCTAAATTACAATAAAACTTTATTTACAAAGTAGGCAGTATGCTATAGTTGCTTACCTCTGTTGTAGGGGAAAATATTTTTAAAAAAAGGAAAATATTTTTAAAAGGATTTTATTTAGACACACACACACGAGTCGGGGAGGAGCAGAGCAAGGAGAGAGAGAATCCTAAGAGGACTCCCCGCTGAGTGCAGAGCCCAACATGGGGCTCAATCTCACGACCCTGAGATCATGACCTGAGCTGAAATCAAGCTTCAGGGCAGCCCCGATGGCGCAGCGGTTTAGAGCTGCCTGCAGCCCAGGGTGCGATCCTGGAGACCTGGGATTGAGTCCCACGTCGGGCTCCCTGCATGGAGCCTGCTCCTCCCTCTGCCTGTGTCTCTGCCTCTCTCTCTCTCTCTCTCATTGTGTGTCTCTCATGAATAAATAAATAAATAAATAAATAAATAATCTTAAAAATTGAAATCAAGCTTCAGATACTTAACTGAGCCACCCAGGCACCCTAGGGAAAAAATATTTATCTTGAGGTATAACTAACATATAGCATAGTTTCAGGTATACAACATAATGATTCTACATTTATATATATTGTGAAGTGATCACCACCATGAGTATAGTTAACATCTGTCACCGGTAGGGAAAGTATTTTTCCCTGTAAGTGCAACCTACTGTATACCAGGTTCCAGTAGGAAATTATGTGTTCTGAGCATGCTAACTCTTAGAAGAAAATACAGATCACATAGCTGGAAAAAAAAAGAACATACCAGTCAATACAGTGATGATTTTAAGACTAAAATTATAAGATAGCAACGCAAACTTTGCTTCTCGTCACTTTTGGGAACCCAGGGTTAGTTATTTTGCTGAAGAAACCCTACGGAAGGGATGTGTGCGCTGGTGCCTCTGCTGTGATGAGGTGTGTTGCAATTTTCCACCACTAGGGAGGCGAACCTCATTCATTGTTTAATCCTGATGCTTGGTGATCTGGAGCATATAATAGAGTCCCAGGGGGCAAAATTTTGACTAAAAGGGGGATACATGCTGAACAGATGTTGTACGCTGGAAATTAGGTAAATTATCAGCTGTAGTGCAGGACATTATGAGGTGGCCCAGGGAGAAATGTGTATGTCTCTCCTTGTCTTTGGCACCGAGGTCAACTGTTTGCTTGTTTGGTAATCTGGGCTCCAGTTTTGTGCTGTGTCCCTAGTCTCCCAGAAATTGGGCAAGGATAAGGCTAACTACTGAAATTCCAAGGGGCCATTTTTATTCTTGCTGATAGATCTGGGAAGAGGTTAGGCTTTTAGAGAGGATCAAGCATTTCTAAATTTACCCATAATCTGGATCATGAAATCTTGGCCAAGACCCAAATCCTTGTGACTTTAATCAGGCATCGCGGCTAATCCAAAGGCTGGAGTTAACTGGTGTCTTGGGTCAATTTAACCTGAGGCACCTTCCAAGTGACTTGACCCGTGAAAGACCTTTGTTCAAAAGGAAAAGTATCTCATTGACTTTTCTCCAAAACCATAATCAAATCCAGCTTCATTAAAGATTTATCTGGAGGAGGACACTTGATGTATTGGAGGCCGTCCTAAAAGCAAAGCCTACAAGAAAATGAGAAGCAATTATAAATGTGGGGGCAGGGCTGAATAAGAGTAGCAACAAAATGTAACCCCAGAAATCACTTTACAGAGAACCACGTTTCCTGATAGAACCAGAGTTGGCAAATGTTTTTGCTAAAGGGCCAGATAGTAAATATTTTAGGTTTGGAGGGCATCATTTCTGTGGCAGCTGCTCAAATCTGCCTGCCCCCGTAGCATGAAAGCAGACTTAGAAAAGAGACAAGGAGCTGCGAGTGGCTGTGTTCCAATAAAACTTTATTTAGGAAACAACCAGCAGACTAGATTTGACAAGCCCTGACATCAACTTTATTTATTGACTCGAGTAGAAACAGATGTATAGGAAGGCAGTGTAAGAGAGCTAAATCTTTATCCACCATTGCAGGGGATCCTTAGATAATATCTCATTTTGGAATATGCAGAAATAGCCAATTATAGGTGATATATAAACATTAACATTATAATTTATATAAGCCTACATAAAAATGACATATATACAAGCCTGTGTTATATGTAATTTATATTAAGCCTGTTAAATAGAGAGAGGGTGCTAAGTACCAGAAGGAACAGCTAAAAAAGGTAGAAGTAATACTATAGGGTAAGGTAGGAATTGGACAAAGGATGGACAAGGAATGGTGTTTTTATTATAAACCTTTTAGTAGTACTTGATTTTTAAAATCATGTGTATTAATGATGTGATAGTTTCCTAAGTGGATGGATAAATAATTATCTAACTCTGCAGGCAGCTCTGTTCCTAAAGGCAGGGTGTTTGGGGGCAGCTGAGATAAAGGCATCTCTTCCTCTGGCTAGATGCAACCCTGTGTTGGGGAACATGGCTTAGGAAATGGAGCCAAGCATAGGTTTCGGTTCCAGACACCTTGGGACAGTGCACAACCTACACCACTGTATGAAGCTGGTGATGGCTGGTGGTGCCTTCTGTGGGATGGAACAGAAGGAAGGTTTTAAACCGTGTATATCTTGGGAAATGAAATGAAAATATGATGGTCCAGACCCATTACCAGGTTCCTGCCTCATATCCAAAGTCCATCTTCCTAATCACCGCCCCATCTTTGTCTCCTTCTAGATGACTTGCTTTTGGAGGGTTTCAACAACTACACATTCCTCTCCAATGGCTTTGTGCCCATCCCGGCCGCCCAGGATGACGAGATGTTCCAGGAAACAGTGGAGGCCATGGCAATCATGGGCTTCAGTGAGGAGGAGCAATTGTGTAAGTCTTCACACCTGGAGGCTGGGTGCTGGTGAGGGAACCTCGATTCACACCTTCAGGACTGCCAGAATTAATTAGAGGCTCTTCTCTGGTCAGGACAGATGTCTGCTTGCTTCCACTCCCTCAAAAAAAAAAAAAAAAAAAAAAAGAAGAAGAAGAAGAAGGAAAATGAATATTACCTTAGATGGGTTACTGGTATTTTAGAAAAGTGGCTTCATATGTTAGGGCTCTTTCAGTTACAAGCGACCCAAATTGGCTTAAGCAAAAAGGAAAATGATCCACTTGCAGAGCTGGAAAGTTCAGGGATGTGGGTTTCAGGTACAATGGGTTCTGTGTCTCTAGAACTTGGTCTCAGAGCAATGTTGTCTTTAAGTGGGTTACAGTTTTTTGGCAGCAGAAGGGCTGCCATGGCTCCAGCCCTTACCTCCTTTGGATTTATGTCCAACAGAACAGATTGGGTTCCCTGCCTGAGTCCATGAGTAGAGTCTTATTGACTCTTACCAGTTGGCTTAGGTTGGTGTCATATTTCTGAGTTATTCACAACGATGCAGGGTTATGGAAAGCTCTGAGTGGCTTATGTTATGGTCTCTATTCCATGTTGGAGCTGGAGATAGGACGTTGGCCTTGTCAAGAACATAGGGGAACAGGATGGGTGGGGGTGGGGGGAGAAACTGAGGCAGTGGGTTAACAGGTTCCTCCTGGAAAGGCAGTTCTGGGCATGGACCCATGTTCATCAGCATCACCAACCAATGGCCAGGAAACATGTTTGATCCTGAGATCAAGAAAGCTCAAAGAGATAATCTTGGTTTCCACACTGTGCTTCAAGAAATACTTGTCCTTCTGGGTTAGATGTGCCCCAGCGTTCAAGGTTAATCTCTTTTGGGAACACAGGACAAGGTTGTGGAAAATGTTTGTCCCTTCCCACGCCCACACCCCTTTGGAGCCCCAGAATAGTGGTAAGGTTGCCGCAATGCAGCAGACAGGGAGGGGCAGCTCCCCACCGCCGAGGGGCAGCCTCCCCTCCCCAGAAAAAGCGGGCTCCATGGGTCAGTGGACAAATGGATGGTGTTTGTGGATTTTGGCCAGAGCCGCACATCAGAGTCCAATATTAACAGCACCCCTTCCTGAATGGCATTGGCTCTCCCAGAGTGATTTATTTGATTTGGGATGTGAGTCATTTTTACTTCTAATCTGTGCTTTAAACACACACACAAACCACTAATGATTAAGTATTTGCTGTGTGCCAGGCATTTGCTAATGCCTCTTTGGCGGGGGCGGGGGAGACATCCAGTGTTAAAATAATAAAAAAAACCAGAACAAACTAAAATGTTGATCAGAGAGGATTTATTCCATTATTATTTGGCCTTAAGAAAGAAAATGATTGGTTTCTTTTTTAAAAAAAGATTTTATGTATTTATTTGAGAGAGAGGGAGAGCAAGCAGAGGAGAGGGAGAAGCAGGGGCCCCCATCCCCGGACCCCAGGATCATGACCTGAGCCGATGGCAGACGCTTAATCAACTGAGCCACCCAGGTGCTCCAAGAAAAGGATTGCTTTCTAAATCATTTTCAAAACACATACTGGCGGAAATACTTCTGATGTAGTTAAAGTGACAAAGCAATATTGCTAAGTGCTTGATATGCATTATTTAATATCAAAAGAACCCAACCATGTGGCCACTGTTATCCTCAATTTGCACATGAGGAACTGAGGTGCAGAGAAGTGAAGGAGTTTCCCCGAGGACACACAGCACGTTGTCCCTCTCAGGTCTCAGGGACTTCACACCCCATTGTGTGATTCACCATCTTTGTTTTTTTTTTTTTTTTTTTTTTTTGTCTGCGGAAAGGTGGCTTTTGTCCTGTACAAAATCTTTCAAAAATCTCTATCAGAATCAAGGTCTGGAAATCAAAGCGAGGAAGAGCCCAGTGTATTCTAAAACATGGAATCCCAGTGACATGGAATCCCACTGCGGGATGACTATCACGTCTCTGCCCCTTTTCAATTCTCCTGTTGAGTTTCAAGAAGAGAGTAGCAGCTGGGCACCCACTAGGTCTTCAGCCCCCTCTGGTCCTTGCTCCTTCTCCCTTTCACCACACAGAGCAGACGTTGGACCCAGCATCTTGCTAGAACTTGCTAATATTGTTCCCTTTTCCCTGGATTGATTTCTATAGTTGCCTCCTATTTATATGGCAAGGGAACCCATCTTTCGCTTGCGATACGGTTTCCTAGTAAAATAAGCTTCAGGAAGAAGAAGTGAGTGAATGGCTAGAAAAACATTAAGTGAAGAGCAGCGTGGATGGGACACAGACACAGATGAGTGTTAGGATGAGCGTGTGCGACGAGTGATGCCCCGTCGGACTCGGACCTAGACCAGTGTGTGTGCCAGCCCCCAGTTACAGCTCCAGAGAGACCCCCAGGGCTCCACAAGAGAGGCTGGAGGAGAATGGGGCTGGCCTGGGGGGGTGGGGGGTCAGGTGCGAGCCCCGGAGCTTCGTGGAGCCCCAGGTGACCAGCCCCTCTGGTTCCTGCAGCTCAGTGGGGAGAAGTAGGTGCCAGCCACACAGAGAGCTAGTGACACTGTAGGGCTAGAGTCATGATGACATCACAGCAACCAGTGGTTCTTGGGTCCCGACCGTGTTTGGGTGCTAGGCGTTTCCTCCTCATGACAATCCTAGGATCTAAGTGTTTTTATGGGCTTTCCGATGGCAAAACAGAGGCCCAGAGAGGCTGATGCCTGACTTGAGGTCACACAGCTCCTAAGAACAGGGCCAGGCAGTGAACCCCCTGGCAGCTAGCTCCAGCACCCAGGCACCCAGACCCCTCCTAGGGACTGTCTAGATCCATTTCCCAGACTTCATCATTTGTAAATGATGCCACTTCTGGGTTCCAAGCCATATTAGCATTTGCTGAATATTTTTGCGCAGGGCCTAGATTTCTACAGCCCTTACGCTCCAGGTTTTATCCTAAATAACAATTTTTGTAAAATCATTAATTGTATGTCCTGATTGCATGATTTCTGGTAAGTTAGAGTAAATACCTAATGAGTCGGAGTTGTAGAACCACGTCACCTAAGATCACCCATCCTGTGGGCCGCTGGCAGTACTCAGGCCATGTTGGGAAGCCCGTGTCCCTATTCCTCGGCACTGAGGGTGGTGTGTCGGTTCCCTGGGACTGCTGAAGCAAATGAGCACAGACTTGGGGGCTTCAAACAACAGAAATAGGTTCTCTCACAGCTCTGGAGGCCAGAAGTCCAAAGTTTTGGATTTTCAAAGTCCAAAGTCACGGTGTTTGCATGGTTTGCTCCTTCTGGAGGCCTTAAGGGAACATCTGCCCCACACCTGTGTCCTGGCTTCTTGGCGGCTGGCACTCCTGGGCTTGTACACGGGTCCCTGCAGGCTCCAGTGTCACCATGCCTTTCGCTGTGCACACCCTTTCCTCTTCTGTTACCAAGACACCTGTCATTGGATTTAGGGTCCACCAAGTGAATCCACCAATACGATTCATCTGAGCTCCTTAACTCCATGACACCTACAAAGATCTTTTTTTTCTGTGTAAGCTCACATTTCTAGTTTCTGACTGGATGCATCTTTTGGGAGGCCTCCATACAACCCACTGCAGGTGACTGTTTGGCACCCACTGGACCATGCTCCTTGCTTGCCCCATTTCCCCTGATAGAAACTTCGTGAAGCAGGTGCCCCATTTTGCAGACAGAGAAACTGAGGCTCCACATGGTGAAGCTGGGGTGTTCAGCCACTGCCCCTGACCACCAGCCCTCACCGCCCTTGCTGTTGGTGTAGCTGCTTCCACTTTGCCACTTTGCTGCCCACCAGTGCTCTTTCTGTTTGTTCATCCCTTGCGGCCTCAGTGTGGCGGCCATTCTTCCATTTCTGTGATCCCATTATCTGTACCAGAAAGAGCAGCCTGATGGGGCCTGAGTCCACAGGGAGATTGGCCTACACAGCCTTCAAAGCCATTTTATCTTTTATTTTTAAACATTTTATTTATTTATTCGTGAGAAACACAGAGGGAGAGGCAGGTCCCTGCAGGGAGCCTGACGTGGAACTCGAACCCAGGACCCCAGGATCACACCCTGGGCCGAAGGCAGATGCTCAACTGCTGAACCCCCCCAGGCATCCCCAAAGTCATTTTAAATTGGCTCCTGGGTGTGGGTGGCACAGTTGGTTAAGTGTCCAACTCTTGGTTTTGGCTCAGGTTGTAAATGACTCGTAAATCTCAGGGTCCTGGGATCAAGCCCCTGCCACCCCACCCCTCACCCCACTCAGTAGGAAGTCTGCTTGAGACTCTCTCTCTCCCCCTCTGCCTCTCCCCTCTTCTCTCTTAAATAAATAAATAAATAAATAAATAAATAAATAAATAAATAAATATCTTTTTAGAAAATGGGCTCCTAACATTTAAAGATGAATAGATTTTATAGTAAGAATCTAGGTTTCCATTAACCTTGGAAAAATCAGCACTGGGCTTGCCTCCCCCGCAGCCCTGACTAGAGATGAGCTGTCCCCCTTCAGGCAGGGTTATGGCCCCCACGTGTCCCCACAGTCCCCATAAGTTGCTTTGCTCATTTAGACCAGCAGGAGCTCTCAACCAGGGGTGGTTGGCCCTCCAGGGGACATTTTTGAGTCTCACACCTCAGGAGAGAAGACGTTCCTGATGCCTAGTGGTTAGAGACCAGGGATGCTGCTAAGCATCCTACAGAAATGCATGGGGGGAGCCCCCTCACCAAAGACATACCTGACCCCAGATTTCAGTAGCGCCAAGAGTGAGACCACCCTGAGTTAGGCTGCTTCCTGGGCTCTGTAGGCATTTCAGCAATCCTTAGTTTAAACTTGGAGTTTAAAAATTATTAGTATAGCAGTTAACAGTTTACAAAGCCCCTTTGGTATTGTTAAAAGAAGCTGCTTTGATTGTTTCCCATCAAAAGAAGCTTTACTTATTTGGAAAGGAAGGGTTTCTGTAATAGTGGGAGCAGGTGGGTGGGTGGTCAGTAACTGGGCCTTCCTCCTGCTGAGCTGGACCAGAGTCCCTGAGGTGTGAGGACAGCTGTTGGGAAGGGCTGTCACCCTTCATTTGGCCTAAGGAATCAGAAAAGGCTGGGGTCTCCAGGCTTTGTTCCAGAACACAGTGATTTTCTTGGAAGCCAGAACCCTGGGGGATTTGCATCTGTGTCAAACTAAAGGCAAGCATTTGCATTAGGTAGTCATCTGTTCATCTTCCATCCATCCATCTGTCAATGCATCAATTAGTCCATCCACTCATCAACCCATTGATCAACTCATCCCTCATGCCATCCACTGGCTCATCCATCTATTGCTTCATCTCTTTTCCTTCCATACATGCATCCATGATCCATCTTCCATCCACCCATACATCCTTCTGTCCTTCCATCCGTCCATCCTGCATCCTCCATCCATCTTCCCTTCCTTTTTATGTGTGTCTGGACCCTGAAATAGGCTTTGAGAATACAGAGATGATAGGACAATCCCCTACCCCCAGTAACTCATGGTCTTGTGGGGATTTCAGACATAGGAGCCATTTTAACACTAACATGGCTGAGTATGGCATCTGAAGGGTTCCCAGGGCCTGGGAACACGTTGTTTTTTTCTGAAGACACCTAGATAACAAATGGGAAAAAATTTCCCCCTTCTTCTCAATTCTAGCATCAATATCTTGTACACTCAGCCAGATGATATTAAGCAGCACAGGGATTTTTGTTTTGTTTTGTTTTTTGCTCTTGAAACATCTTTTATTGACACATAATTTACATTTAGAAAATTGCATATATCATAAGGGCACATTTTGATTAATTTTTATTAATCACATACACCTGTGCTCCTGGCACCCATTTTAACTGAGAGAACATTAACAGCTCCCCAGAACTTTCCATAGCCCTTCTCGTAGTTTCCCTCAGTCAAGGATAACCATTCTCCTGGCTTCTGACAGCAGAGTTTTTCCTGTTCTTGAACTTTCTGTAAGCAGACTTACATAGTTCTGTTCTTATTTGCATTTGGCGTCTTGTTTGTTCAGCGCTTGTGTTTGTGAGATACAACAGCTTTATTGTTTGTGGTTGTAAATCATTCATTCTCCTTGCTGTATTGTAGGGGTTGACAAATATTTTCTGTAAAGGGTCAGATAGTAAATACTTTGTGGGTCCTACGACCTCTGTTGCAACTGTTGAGTTCTGCCCTTCTAACATCCAACAGCTACTGACGACATGTAGATGAATGATTGTGGCTGTGTTTCAATAAAACTTTATTTACAATGGCAGGCAGTGGGCCAGAGTTGGTTCATGGGCTGTGGTTTCCTCCATGGATTGGGTCCAACCCCTGCTGTACAGTATTCCCTTGTAACCCAAGATTTTTAGGAACCATCTGAACACATGTTGCTACCCCCAGCCAGATTTTCTACCATGTTAGCAGGGAATTAGGTTAGTTTGCCTTTTTCCTAGACTTAGGAGCTCACAACTGAGTCTTTGGGGGAGAAAGATGTAGATTGGCTCTAAGGTCAAGTTATTGGGAAAACCTTTTAGACTCTAAACTTCCTGAACATCTGAGCGTTGACATCTGTGTCTTATCTGTTTGTTTTTTTTTTTTTCTCACCCTAGCCATACTGAAAGTGGTGTCATCTGTCCTGCAACTTGGAAATATTGTCTTCAAGAAGGAAAGAAACACAGACCAGGCATCCATGCCGGATAATACAGGTGCTTGTTGCCTCTTAATAACTGACAATGTCTGTGATGGGAAGGAGGGCCAAGGAAGTCTTTGGTTGTTTTTTGGATGAGGATATTAACAAGTGCTAAACTAAGTTATTTTTTTCTTTAAAGATTTTATGTATTTATTCATGAGAGACACAGAAAGAGAGGCAAAGACACAGGCAGAGGGAAAAGCAGGCTCCCTGCAGGGAGCCTGATGCGGGACTCAATCCCAGGACCCTGGGATCATGACTGGAGCCGAAGGCACATGCTCAACCACTGAGCCACCCAGACACCTCTAAACTAAGCTATTTTCACTGACTTTTATCTTTTTTAGACTTCTTACTGCTGAAGACCCTACAGTGGGGAGTTCTTGAATCAAAGCATGGTGGGGGTGGTGGTGGAAACTAATGGTTTTAGACCAGACAGGATCCTTAGGGAGCATCAATTCTAAGCCAGCCTCCATTATTTGTTTTCTTAAACAAATCTTTTGAGCATGTATAATAGGCCAGGCTCTGGGATTCATTAAGAAACTAAATAGGAACAGCCCCATTCCTCGTGGCTCATACAGTCTTGCCGGGGAGACAGACCTCAAGTTTCTCTGCAATTAGAGTTGCCAGATAAAATAGAAGATGCCCAGGGATACCTGAATTTCAGATAAACAATAAATGTTTATATATAATTGGGAATATATATTTGGGGATAATATATTTATATTATATTAATAATATATTTGGGAATATATTTATATTATCTGGATGTCATTATAAAATGACATATTTTATAATATGTTGTAGGTTCTATGCAATATTTGGGACATAACTATAATTTGTCAATGTTGATTGTTTACCTGAAATTCAAGTTTAGTTAAGCATCCTGTGTTGTTATTTTTTTCTAAATTTGACAGCCTTACCTGCAAATAAGCGGTGTTTCATGTTATGGAAATATTGCTTGGGTACCCCATGCTTGTGAGTGACTGAGCCAAAAGATAATTTAAGTCCCCAGCTTGTCCACCTGTTGTCTCTACAGGCTGGCGCAGACCAGGTATTATATGGCTTTTGCAAGCTCCCTAGAGCTTACCCTCCATTGGACCTGTCAGGTGTTCCTCCTCCTTGCAAAGGGACAGGGGGAAAAAATCCTAAAACCACACCATGTATCATTCACCACACATGCACAAACCATCAAGCAAGATTAGCCCTTGAGTGAAGGAAGCAGTCCTTCATTTTAATTTATTTTCTTTTAAAGAAACGTTTTAAAATGCAGAAATACACTAATATAACAAGAGTCCACCACCCAGAATGGACATTTGTGAGCATGTTCTAATACTACTTAGTCTTTAAAATAAAACAGAGTAGCCAACAGTGACATCCCCTCATTCTCCCAGTAGGGTCCCATTCTCCTTGTCTCCAAGCGACCACAACATAATTGTCCCCTTACAATTGCGTTTTTATACTTTCCCATACATATATTTAAACAATAGATAGTGTTGCTTAGTGAGTGTGATTGTAATCTACATGAGTGATGTCACACTGGAGACGTCCTTCTGCAACTTTTCTCTGTATTCACCATTATCTGGATCAGGGTTTCTTGACAGTAGCGCCCCCTAGTGTGACAACCAAAAATGTCTCCCATCCTTGCCACATGTCCTGTGGGGGCAAAATCATCCCCAGTTAAGAGCTATTTATTGGTCTAGAGAGAAAGAGAAAACTGAAGTCATTTCTTTAACTGCTGTTTGGTACTCACCTTGTGAAAATACCATGATATATTTATTTGCTTCCATATTAATAGACATTTAAGTCATTTCCAATATTTTTCCGCCACAAATGATGCAGCACCTATCTTGGCACAGTAGGACACATCTTTATTGGTAGTTGACCATATGTTAGGCGCTTTACATGACTTACCTCGTTTAATCGAGTTGACAAGCCCACATGGTACCAAATGGCCCACTCTTTTTACAAGCCGAAAAAAGCAAGGCTCTAGGAAGTTAAATAGCTTTTCCAAAATCAAATAATTAGGAAGTGGGAAAGGGGCAAGAATTTGAACCTAGAATTGTCTGACCCTAAGGCCCCATGTGGAGCATACCTCCATCCCACCTCTTTGCAAAGCACTGGGGATGGGGTCACCAGTGACAGCAGTTTTCGGGACTCTCTAATGCTATGTTCACTACCATCATGCTCCATTTCTCAAAAAATGCCCAATGTATACACAGATCACAAATATCCCATGGGATGTGCCTGCCTTCCTAAGCCTTCTCTTTTGTGATACACTTCATGTGCTTTTTTCCTCTATCCAGCTGCTCAGAAAGTTTGCCACCTCATGGGAATTAATGTGACAGATTTCACCAGGTCCATCCTGACCCCACGTATCAAAGTTGGGCGGGATGTAGTACAGAAAGCTCAGACAAAAGAACAGGTAATGATGCACTTGCTGTTTATTTTTGCATGTGAAGTTATTTCTACACCTGCCATTTATTTCTGCAGAATCTTCCATACATACATACATACATCTGTTCATCCATCCATGCATCCATCCATCCATTTACCCATCCATGCATCTGTCTTTTCATCCATCAATCCATCCACCCATCCATGCATTCATCTATCCATCCATCCACTTATCCATCATCCATCCTTTTATCCATCCATTCATCCATCCATGCATCTATTCACCCATTCATCCATCCATCTCTTCATCCATCTGTTCACCCATCCATGCACTCCTCTATCTATCTGTTTATCCATCTATTCATCCATCCATCCATCTACTCATCCATGCACCCATATATCCATCCACCTTTTTATCCATCTGTCCATTTCTTTATCCCTCACCCATCCAATACTAGAATATTCAAAATCCCATATCAGGTTTTGAAGATCCAGTACTGAACAAGAGCAGCACAGTACCTCACTCACAATCGCATCTTGATCTCTTAGTTGTACACATGAGGTCAGACCTAAAAGATATATTTTTGAAAATGACTGTGTACCCTTTCTGGAAACAGAGCTGACCACTTCTAAATGGTCCCAGGGATGGAACAGGCTCTATGCTGTTCCAGGTCCCTCCATCCCTCTGATAGGATCCATTTAGTTATCTACACAGTCATTCCTTAGGTCTAACCACTCTATTCCTTACTGCCACTTCTCTGCTGGTTGTAGAGATGGCATAATTTCCATTTTTTGTTTATTTTTTAAGGACTGGCTATGGGTAGGAGGGATATAAAAATCTGAGCTGCTGGCCGGGCTCATATGAAAATGCGGCCCACTGGGGATGATCATGTTCCCTCACTTCTCCCTACAGGCAGACTTTGCCATAGAGGCTCTGGCCAAGGCTACTTACGAACGCCTTTTCCGCTGGATACTCAGCCGTGTGAACAAAGCCCTAGACAAGACCCACCGGCAAGGGGCTTCGTTCCTGGGAATCCTAGACATTGCTGGATTTGAGATCTTTGAGGTACAGCTTGGTGGGATCATGACAGCCATGGTCTTGGCTCTCTGGGATGAAGCTTCCCTTTGGAGAAGTCATTATTTCAGAGAAAGGCAGGCAAATGACCACTTAGAGTGGGAGGCTGTCTAGCTAAGGTTACACCCTTGAGAGTGTAAGAGATGTATTGTTTGGTGAAACTGAGAAGGCCAGAGCTACAGCTGGGCCCAGCAGGCAAGACCTGATCTCTTTCATCTCTCTCTCTTTCCCACCCTCTATGTTGGTTCCATTCTCAAGCCAGTTTTCCCCTCATGGTGGCAAGATGGCTGCCACAGCTCTACACTACCTCTCAGCAACCCTGGAAGTTCCAACCAGTTCCAACTGTTTCCAACAGTTCCAACCAAAATCTTGCACTTGAGTCTCATTGACTCTTACCCGAGTTGGGCCAAGCCCTGATTTCAGGGTCTTGCCATACTTCATGTAGTGTGAATCCTGGATCCTACCTCCACAGATCTCAGTGGAAGGGAAGGTCTTGAGATTGACAGATTTTCTAAAACACAGCACCTACTAGAGAATGACCCCCTCTCTGAGTTTCCATGTCCACATCTATACAGTGGTGGTATTGAAGTAGCCTACACAGTTGTTCTACCCATAAGTCACTGTACAGGTGAAGGAGATAACCGTTCTTAAAACAACCTGGGGGTGGGGGCTGTGACGTGACAATCGCCAGCCCCATGAACTCTAGGCAGCCTTTGCCGGGGCGAAACCCTCTCTGGGCTCTGAGATGGCAGACGGGCTCTTGCAGAAAGGGTACCAGCCACGGTGCTGTCTCAGGGGAGGGCTTCCCTGGGCCCTGTGTCCTCTGACCAGGATGCTCACCGGGCCTCCCCCGTGTCACACACCCAGGTGAACTCGTTTGAGCAGCTGTGCATCAACTACACCAACGAGAAGCTGCAGCAGCTCTTCAACCACACCATGTTCATCCTGGAGCAAGAGGAGTACCAGCGCGAGGGCATCGAGTGGAACTTCATCGACTTCGGGCTTGACCTGCAGCCCTGCATCGAGCTCATTGAGCGGCCGGTGAGGGCCCACGTCACACTCGCATGCGTGTGTGGCCTCGTTCGGCTGGCACGTGGGCCCTGCCCTCGCCCCGCGTGTGCACGGCTTCCCCCACCACCGAGTCCTTGTGAACTCGATCACACTTTCCCTTAGCCCACATTTCACTATCAAAGGTATTTTCTTTTTTTTTTATTTCTTCCTCCTTCCCTCCCTCCCCTCCTTTCCCCTCCCTCTCCCCCTTCCCCCATTCATTCATTCTCAAAGGCAAGGGCCTTTGTTTTGTTCACTGATGTATCCCTAATTCCTAGAAGCATGTCCATAGTAGGTGCACAATCAATAATTGTTCAATGACTGTGTACTGAGTGGGGTGCCTCTTTAGGGGCTAGGGAGGTAACCAGGAACCAGATGGACTGAGTCCCTGCCCTCTTGAAGGAGCAGATGATGAAACCAGACAAACAAATCAACTAAACCTCTGATAAGGCCTGTGTGGAGAATGATTTAGGGAGGCCTGCTTTGGACAGAGCAGTGGAAAAATATTTCTCAGGGTGCCCGGCTGGCTTAGTCAGAAGAGCATGTGACTTTTGATCTCAAGGTGGTGAGTTCAAGCCCCATGTGGGGTGTAGAGTTTACATTAAAGAGAGAGAGAGAGATAAAGAAAAAAGGAAAGAAAGAAGGAAATAAAGAAAAAAAGAAAGAAAGAAAGAAAGAAAGAAAGAAAGAAAGAAAGAAAGAAAGAAAGAAAGAAAGAAAGAAACTTCTCTGATCGGAGTCTAAAAAGTGAAGACCCTTCCAGCAGAGTGAATGACATGTGTGTAAATTATGGCCATATTCTTGGCACCTTGGTTTAGCCTGTCTAGGCCACAGAAAAGAGCTTATTCAAAGTAACCCTGAGGTGAATATTTATGTAAAGGAACAAATTCACGAGTGAAATCTTTGTTCAGTGTGTGCTGTCCACCAGGGGGCAGAAGCAAGCATGTTCTTTTGGTGCCTGCCCTTCCATCCCCAGTGGAGGTCCACTGGACACAGGGTAATTTGAGGTTAGATTTGTAGGAGTGGAAGGCATAAATCCATCTTTATACATAGGTAGAAAAGGTGATAGAGTCAGGGGGAGGCTGCCTATGGTGTGTTTCGGTGGCCAGCTCTCTCTGGCAAGCCCGAGGCTTGGGCACCCTAACTGTGATCCTGCCTTCCTTGTTTCCCACAGAACAACCCTCCAGGTGTGCTGGCCCTGCTGGACGAGGAGTGCTGGTTCCCCAAAGCCACAGACAAGTCCTTCGTGGAGAAGCTGTGCACAGAGCAGGGCAACCATCCCAAGTTTCAGAAGCCCAAGCAGCTCAAGGACAAAACGGAGTTCTCCATCATCCACTATGCTGGGAAGGTACCAGCCCCGGGTGCCAGGGCTCTCTCTGTCCCCAGGGACCAGGCAAGGCACTCAGAGTAGAAGTGGTTTGGGAATGGAAGAGTCCAAAGGTATCCGTGTAAAGCAAATCCAGCAAGTCCTGCGATATATGATCCATCTGAGTATCTATAAGGAAGATGTATATATATATACTCTAACCTCTATAGCATTTCCCAACCAGGGTGGCCAGGAAGTTCTTTCTCGTATAGACTCTGAATCCTTCCTGCTAGTATTTAAGCCCAACAGGAAGGGCCAACTGGGATGGGATGACCGATAAACACACTCTGGAGTCCAACAAAAATCTTCCTGACCACAGTCTTGAGCTTGCCACTGCCAGCCTGTACTCTCCAGGCAAATATGGAATGATTGTCTTCTTCCTTCTCCTTGTCCTCTTCCTCCTCCTCCCCCTTCTTCTTCTTGATAATGATGATCATAATGTGATGGCTGTAAATATATAGGAGCTTCCTCAATGGCTCCAGAGGGTCCTGGGTAATGTAGAAAAGACACAGCTTAGCTTGGCTTGCAGGATCCAACTACTTTATTGTCTCTCCAGTGCCTCTACTGCCTCGTGCGAACAGGCAATGTCCTGCCTATACCAGGGGGATGGCAAACCACGGCCCCGTGTGCCTCATCTGACCCACAGCCTGCTTTTGTAAATAAGGTTCTATGGGCGCACAGCCTCGTGCGTTTGTTTACATAATGTCTTTGGCTGCTTGTGACACTACATGAGAGAGATGTTGTGCCCTGCAAAGCTGAAAATATTTACTATCTGGGCTTTTTACCATAAAAGTTTGCCAACTCCTACCCTATACTTAAAGGAGTGTACATTCCCTTAAGCACACGGAATAACTCTATTTCTCTTTTCTGCCTTCCCAAGTGTTTTTTTTTTTTTTCCTGTGATCAGGCCTGGCTACCATGATAACAACCCATATCCCATAATAACCCTCCAGAGCTATTTTACAGGTTCCTTCCATTTCAGAGCCACAGTAATAAAATATAAGGTTTGTCCATGTTCAAGTCTGGAATCAAAAATGGTTTACTGGTCCTTTTTTCTGTATATCCATATATCAGGATCTCCAAGGCGCAAAAATTACATTCTCATCAGAGATGAGAAAGGAGGTTGCTCAAACATAATGTAATTGTTGCCGAGGCTTCTCTGTGTGGGAGGGGATCCCTGGGGGTGGAGGGAGGGTTCTTGCCATCAGCAAAGCTCTCCATCCGTCGGAACTCACAGCAATCCTACTGGGCTATGCAGAGTGGAGGCTGTCAGAAGCTTACTAAGAGAAGTGAGAGTAGATAGTCAGTGAGGGGTGCTGTTAGCTGATGCCTCACCGTGCTTCTACTGGTCTCTGCATGGGTGTTCGTGGCTTCCCATTGTGATGGCTGCTGATGCCATTTCCTCTCTGACCTTGGAAGATCGGGAGGGAACCAGGAGGCCTTGGGCCCTGGCCTTAGTTTGTAATGGAGGCAGAAGCACCTGACCAATGGGGTGATCCTTGGCAGGTGGACTACAATGCCAGCGCCTGGCTGACCAAGAACATGGACCCGCTGAATGACAACGTGACTTCCCTCCTCAACGCCTCCTCAGACAAGTTTGTGGCCGACCTGTGGAAGGACGGTAAGGCCCTCCTGGCTGGAACCGGAGGATTGGACACAAGGTCCTCCACCTCCTCCCAGCTGCCCGGGTTCCCACACCTGCTGCTATGAGGGGTGGGCCTATATGGGGGTGGGGGAGAGGGCCGCATGTGCAGGTGCTAGTAATGACTTGCTGGCACATTTAGCCACTTCCTGAGTGGTAACCCCTGACCCCTCAGCCCCACACCTGGATCCCAGAGAGAAAGTCCTAAATTAGGGCACAGGTGGTAACAGAGAAAACAGTGCACGAGGCATGGTGACTTCCTATCTGGAGTCAGAAAGATTTCATTTAATCATGACTCTGCCACGTGCTAGCTGTGTCATCTTGGACAAGTCTCTTGATGTCATTAAACTTGAGTGCCCTCCTTAGTAAAACCAGAAGGTAATAATGGTCCCCAACCCTCCTAGGATTACTGTGAGGGTAGAATTAGACCAAGAGCTCAAGCTTGAGCATGCATCTGGATCTTCTGGGGGACTTGTCAAATCTCAGAAAATTGGGCTGTATCCCCAGAGGTTCCGATTTGGCAGGTCTGGGTGGGGCCTGAGATTCCGCATTTTTAACAAGTTCCTAGGTGCTGCTGAGGCTGCCCTGGGGACCATGCTTTGGTTCCCTCTGAGAAGAGATAATCCATGTGAAGTACTTAGCACTTGCCAGTCCCATAGTAAAGGCTCATTGTGTGCCTGCTGCCATGACGACTACTACAGGTGGTGGGGTTTTCTGCTCTTATTTCTGGACCTCAGTGCCTGCAACAGATTTCTATCCTGCACAGAGCCTGTGGGCCTTGGGCTTAGAGGTCTGGCCACCCTTGTTTTAAGCACAGTAGAAGATGCTGTAGGAAGGGTTCTGTTGTGCAGACATTTACTAAGTGCTCACAATGTGCCAGGCCCTGGGGTAATGGGGTCATGGCATCTCACCCTGGGATTCATGACCATTTCGGCAAGGCCCTTCCCTCCAGGAGCCCAGAGCCTTGCAGGAGACAGATATAAGCAAAGATATTATTACATGGACCCTAACTGAGTACAAGGAGGAGAAACAGAGCATCCTAATGCCAGTGGAATTGAACTGAACCCCCATCAGCCTACTGCATACAACCGTCATCTGTAGACTATTTCATCCAGCAATGATGGAAGGCACATTCCTCTCAAGCTCACGTGGAACTTCACCAGTTAGACCACATTCTAGGGCATAAAACACACCTTAATGAATCTAAAAGAATAAGCATACATTGTCTGTTCTTGGAGCTCCGTGGAATTAAACTAGAAATCAATAAGAGAAAGATAGTTGGAAAATCCCCAAATAGTGGAACTTAAACAACATACTTCTAAATAGCACGTGGGCCCAAGAAACTTCTCCCTCGGCCCTTGGCCCATGTGTTGTTTAGAAGTGTTTTGGTAGGTAATTTAATTTTCTCAAGTGAAATTTTAAAATATTTTGAACTAAGTAAAAATGAAAACACAACTTACCAAAGTCTGTGGGGTGCAGCAAAAGCAGTGCCTTGAGGGAAATTCATAGCAATGCCAATGGTTTCAGCTTGGCATGTGCAGCGCCCACTGGAAGGGTAAGAGTCTCTCATTCTCTTTTGAAAGAAAAAGAACCACTGTGGTTGTAATACCACCACCAATAACACCACCACCTGTTCTTTGTTGAGTCACCTAGTAATGTGCCAGATTCCTACCTGGGAGGGTTTGCTATACCTTCTGCCCAGAAAATTATTTCCCTGAATATCTACTTAATTACTCACTCAACTTATTGGGGAGATCACCCCCATTACTTTCTCTCTCCCCCTTTACCCTGCTTTATCTTTCTAACCACATCTCACCACTTGGAATATTATATACTTACATATGTAATCATTGTCAGTCCCTTCCCATTAGAGTATCCGTAGGATATGAGCTGGGGTGTGTGTGTGTGTGGAGACACAGGGTCTCTATTTTGTTCATGTCTGTATCCATAGAGCCTGCTACATAGTAGGTTCTCCATAAATATTTGTTGGTAGATGAAGGACTAAAGGCAGGCAGGAGGGGTGTGCCTTATTTCCTTATGCCTGCCTGATGAAGTAGATGCTGTTGTTACCCCCTTTTTGTAGAAGGAGAAGCTGAGTGCCACAACATGGCACCAGGCCAAGGCAGTGGCAAGAGCAGGATTTATTCCCAGGTTTATGTGACAACATCAGAGAGAATTTGTTCTTTGTGTCACTCAGGGGCTTTCAGGATTTTCCAAATAGATAATACATGGAAAGTAATCCTTTGCATACCTCCCCTTACCTATTGCTAGTAGAAAGGTGTTGGTCAGCACAGTAAAGAATGGGGGGTGGTGCCCACCAAAAGGGAGCAGAGGACTTGGGGTCTCCACCCTCTGGGCTTGGTCCTCTGGTCTATGGTGGGGGTGGAGGGCCCCTGGGATGGCCAGAGGCTGACAGATACCAACATTAATGTGCCCCACAGTGGACCGCATTGTGGGCCTGGACCAGATGGCCAAGATGACAGAGAGTTCACTGCCCAGTGCCTCCAAGACCAAGAAGGGCATGTTCCGCACCGTGGGGCAGCTGTACAAAGAGCAGCTGGGGAAGCTGATGACCACGCTACGCAATACCACACCCAACTTTGTGCGCTGCATCATCCCCAACCACGAGAAGAGGGTGAGGCTGCCTGCCTGGGTCCTTGGGTGGTCAAAATATCCTCCCTGGGATATTGTCAGGGGGCTTTGGGAAAGGGAAAGGCAGACCAGAGTAGAGGGGCAGGAAGACAGCCTGACTCCATACCCCAAGGGCTCCATCTGACATGGGTGGAAGGTTGTCTGAATTGGGTACCTATTCCCCATCCTGGAGGCAAAGGGAAGCAAGGGGATAGAAGTGACCTTCAGCCTTGGAGTTTCTGTCCAGGGCATCAAATCACTCATTCATTCATGATTCCAGTCAATATTTACTGAGCTGCACCTGTGCCAGGTATGGAGGACACAGTGCTGGATAAATTGTAGTCTTTGCCTACAGGTTTCTTTTTTTTTTAAGATTTTATTTATTTATTCATGAGAGACACAGAGAGAGAGAGAGAGAGAGAGAGAGAGAGAGAGAGAGGCAGAGACACAGGCAGAGGGAGAAGCAGGCTCCATGCAGGGAGCCCGATGCGGGACTCGATCCCGGGTCTCCAGGATCACGCCCTGGGCCGAAGGCAGTGCTAAACCGCTGAGCCACTCGGGCTGCCCTGCCTGCAGGTTTCTTATGGTGATCTAGTACAGGGTGCTCACAGCTGGGGCAGTCGTGTCCCCCCCCCCCCCAGGGACATCTGGCCATATCTGAACACTTTGTTGGCAGTCATAACTGGGAGGGAGCTGCTGTTCCCATCCAATATGCAGAAGCCAGGGATGCTACTAAATGCCCTATGGCACACAGGGCAGCCCTCAGAGTGGGAAAAGCAGTGACTAATCCAGCCCAAGACGTCAGTAGTGCTGATGTTATAGGAGACACAGTGGGAAAGAGACACACACAAGCTGATACGCACAATGTAATGTGGTAAATTATGAGAACACTGTGAAGCTGGGGCTCCCATTGCAGCTTCAGGGCTCAGAGAAAGCTGCCTTGGGAACAAGGAGGCATCAGCTTGATGACGTGGAAGGCAAAGTGGGGAAGGCATCCTAGGCAATGGGAGCGGTAGAAACTAAGATGTGAGCTGAGGAATGAAAAGTTGAGGCAGTGAAACCCTAGGTCATTTCATGTTGACGTGTAATGGTGTGCGGCAGGGATTGGGGGAAAGATGAGGTTGGATCACTTGGCAGGAGCGAGGTTATGGCATTGCTTGTGGGTTGACCAGAGGATGCCATTGGGGGCTTTTATAGCAGAGGTATGTCATAATCAGACTGATGTTACAGAAATAGAATGAGAGGGGCACCTGGGTGGCTCAGTGGTTGAGCATCTGCCTTAGGCTCAGGGCATGATCTCAGGGTCCTGGAATCGAGTCCCGCATCAGGCTCCCCGCAGAGAGCCTGCTTCTCCCTCTACCTGTGTCTCTGCCTCTCTCACTGTACCTTTCATGAATAAATAAATAAATATATATTTTTTTAAAAAAGAATGAGAGGTTGCAGGAGGAGGCAAGACAAAGGTGGGAAGCACGTAGGGGTTGGTGACGGTGTGTGGATGGCAGTGGAGAGTGTGGGTCCATTGGGAGATATCTGGGAGGGAGCTGCTGTAGAGCCAGTGAGGGAGAGGAAGTGAGGGAAGGAGAAGTGACAGGGAGGAAGCCCCAGTTTCTAGCCAGGTGATGCTGGTGCCACCAAGTACAAGAGAGGTGGTACCTGAATCCTCAGCTGAGACCTCACCCGGTGCCTCTGTCAACCGGGGTGGCCTGACAAGGTGGGTCACCCAGCCCTGAGGTTCAGGGCTTGCTGCTCCGTGAGTCCCGGTTGCACTGGTCCACAGGCCTCTCTGTCCTTGTAGTCGGGCAAGCTGGACGCCTTCCTGGTGCTGGAGCAGCTGCGGTGCAACGGGGTGTTGGAAGGCATTCGCATCTGCCGCCAGGGCTTCCCCAACAGGATCGTCTTCCAGGAGTTCCGCCAACGGTGAGCCCGCTGGGACCAGGCATTGGGAGGGACGCGTGGGGTGCAGGTGGTAAGCCAGCTCAGGTGGAGGGATGGAAGGACGCTGGAGAGGTGTTTGATCGGTGCCATCTGCTCTGTGTCTCCAGCTATGAGATCCTGGCTGCCAACGCCATTCCCAAGGGCTTCATGGACGGGAAGCAGGCCTGCATTCTCATGGTGAGCCCTGCCCCGGCCCCTCACCAGGGCTCCAACTGCAAACCCTCCTGCAAACCTTCCGGTCCCAGGGTGCACGGCCAGGAGCTTGCTGGGGCTTCCTTAACCACACCTAATGCACACATGTCGCAGCTGAGAACAAGAACGCCTGTCCCCTTCCTTTCTGCAGATCAAAGCCCTAGAACTTGACCCCAACTTGTACAGAATCGGACAGAGCAAAATCTTCTTCCGAACGGGGGTCCTGGCCCACCTGGAAGAGGAACGGGACTTGAAGATCACAGATGTCATCATGGCTTTCCAGGCCATGTGTCGTGGCTACCTGGCCAGAAAGTAAGGACCCGGGTGCCGTGGCCTCCCTGCAAACAGCCCAGAAAAACACACTCCTTGGTGGGTGGGGGTGGGGGGCTCTCGGGGCTCATGTCCAGGTTCCCTGCTTCTAAGAGACCGGCGGCTTCAGGAAGCATCCTGATTGACCAGCAGCTCCTTCTTGCAGAGGCAGAAATGCTACCACTTTAGGGATGCGCGCTACGTATAAGGGCAGGCCTGGAAGGGGGTGAGACCCTGGGCATCACCCTGGCTCCCCGACTTCCTTGCTGGTGAACCTTGGGCAAGTTTGGCTTTCTCTCCAAGGCTCCTGTTCCTCCCCTGGAGGATGCGGATACTCATCCCTGCCCCCATGGGTTTCTTCGTGAGGAGTCGGCAAAATGCTGCACAAAGAGGGTCAAGACAGGGCCTGGTTATCTTTTCACCAGTGTGAGAATATGATGAAGAATCAGAGGAAAGAGGATTTGGCCGTGTGCATATCCCCGTGTCCACAAGGGACTCATAAGGCAGGGTCTTGGAAGACTGGATGCCCCTTCTGGTTTGTGAGGCCTGGGGTCTGCAGGCGGGATGGGGTTCCTGGAGGGAAGTCACACCCCAAAGAGGACTGCAGGGGCTGGCCGAGCGGCTCTCCGTCCAGGCGTGTGTTGCCGTGAGGGCGAGACCACGCTCGCAGCTGCAGAGCCCTGATCATGATAAGCCCTTTCATTGCCAAGTGGGTCAAGACGGTCAAGGCCAGAACTGGGGAGCTCGGAGTCCAGGGACAGACCTAAGTGGTTAAATTTCATAGCAAAGTTCCCCAATGCACCCTCCCGCCGCTACTACCTGGAGCAGCCTCACTCCTCAAGTTCACCCTCGTTCCAAGGTGGCAGCCGAGGGGAGGAAGGAGGACCCAGCTCCCTCTGCAGTGGTTTTGCCAACCCGACGGCTCTTAAACACAACGGGCGTTGGTTCCAAGGCAGATCCGAGATTTCTAAAATACACTCGAGTGAAGAGTAGGTTTGTCAGACGCTCAGCTGTGGGGAAGACAAGGCACGGCTGGTGATGTGGAGGGTCCCCCTGGGAATGGCATAGCCTAGATGGATTTCCTGGGTGGTGCTGGGACCACGACTCTGAGTCTGGGGCTTTTTGTGAGCTGGGGTTTTCTTTGCCCCCTGAGAAAGGCTGTGGCCTCCAGATTATTGAAGTTGGTCTGTGCCCAGACCACGTGCAGGTGCTGATGCTCAGAGCCTCCTGGGGGAGGGATCTGAGCTGGAGAGGATGCAGGGGATGTCCCCACGTGAGTCACAAAATCACATACTGTGGACAGGTGTGTCTTGCTTTCAGGATGCCGTGGATGACCCGGGGAGGCCGGTGTTGGGTCCCCTGGGCTTCTCACGCCCCTCCCCCCCTCCCCAGGGCCTTTGCCAAGCGGCAGCAACAGCTGACGGCCATGAAGGTGATCCAGAGAAACTGCGCGGCCTACCTCAAGCTGCGGAACTGGCAGTGGTGGAGGCTGTTCACCAAAGTGAGTGTTCGGGGCCCCACAGCCCTTGGGCCCCTCAGCCCGAGCCTGGTGCTGCAGATGCTCCAGATGTGGGGCTGCATCTGGTTGACAGCCTGTGTGCACTCGAGGGCTCCGACTCAACTGGAGCTGGCACCAGTTCTTCGGGCCTGAGAAGGGCCCCCTCCTTGTTCGGCATGTGGGTTAGAAATGACCGAGACTCGGATGCAGGGCATCTCCACCACCATGGGGATCCCTCGCGTTGCTCATTTATGGCCACGCTCACATCCCCGCCGTAGCCCCGGCACCGCTCCTCTGTTCTCCATTTCTGAGATTTTGCCATTTCGAGAACATTATAGAAGTGGAGTCATGCAGTATGTCATCCTGGCGACTGGCTCTTTTACAAAGCACCCTTCTCTGGAGATCCTTCTAGATTGGTGGGTGTATCCACCGTTTGTTCTCTGGGTGCAGCTTGTCCTTGCAGGGCCACTGGCTGTCACAGACATAGCTTCCTCTTTCGTGCCTTTGGGTGTGAAAATTGGCACAAACCTTTTTCATCAAGCAAATATTTATCCGGTGCCTGCTGTGTGCCAGGCACATGCCAGGTGCTGGGGATACAGCGATGAACAGCCATCGTGGGCTCTGGTTTATGAATATTCTAGACACGCTGGGGAGCAGACACTGAGTAAATAAACACAGAAACAAATACCTAACAGTAAAATAGGGTAAGTGCATAGAAGGAGCCGGAGTCTACACAACAGAGGCTTCTCTGGTGCCTGGTGAGGGCTGGAACTCAGGAGTTAGGAGTCAGCCCGGTCAAGAACAGGGAGCGGGGGCACCTGGCTGGCTCAGTGGCTGAGCATCTGCCTTTGGCTCAGGACGTGATCCTGGAGTCCCGGGATCGAGTCCTGAGTCGGGCTGTCTGCAGGGAGCCTGCTTCTCCCTCCTCCTGTGTCTCTGCTTCTCTCTCTGTGTCTCTTGTGAATAAATAAATAAAATCTTAAAAAAAACAAAACAAAACAAAACAGGGAGGGGAAGCTGCTTTGGCAGGTTTCATCTTCATTGACCCGACTTTTGAAAAACTGTCCTAAGAAAGCCATCTGCTATAATGGAAATCAGGAATTTAGGGCATTTATCATGGTCTTATTTTTTTTTATAAATTTATTTTTTATTAGTGTTCAATTTTCCAACATATAGAATAACACCCAGTGCTCATCCCGTCAAGTGCCCCCCTCAGTGCCCGTCACCCAGTCACCCCCACCCCCCACCCACCTCCCCTTCCACCACCCCTAGTTCGTTCCCCAGAGTTAGGAGTCTCTCATGTTCTGTCTCCCTTTCTGATATTTCCCACTTATTTTTTCTCCTTTATCATGGTCTTATTAGCAGTAGCAAAACATCAGTGCCCAAGCCCCAACAGACTCATCCATCCGTGGGAGACTTTTAAGCTCTTAAAAATGATGGCTATCGAAAAGCCCTCAGAAGAGTAGGTTTTGTTTTGTGTTGCTTGTTTTATTCATGAGACACACAGAGAGAGAGGCAGAGACACAGACAGAGGGAGAAGCAGGCTCCCTGCAGGGAGCCCGATGCGGGACTCGATCCCGGGGCTCCAGGATCGCGCCCTGAGCCAAAGGCAGATGCTCAACCACTGAGCCCCCCAGGCGACCCAGAAGAGTAGGTTTAGAAGGAACATACCTCCACATCATAAAGGCCTGCTATGAAAAACACACAGCTGACATCATCCTTATCGGGAGAAACCTATGAGCTTTCCCCCTAAGCCGGGAGCAAGGCGGGGAGGGAGGCCCTCTCTCACCACTTCCAGTCCGCGGAAATGGCAGCTATCCAAAAACAAAGTTGTGAAGCTGACAGGGCAGCATGGGGCAGTAGTTATCTTGTGGTTTTAACTAATGGGAGCGACATATTAAATTGGACAGCGTGATCTCGGCCGTATTTCTTAAGCATGTAGGAGAAAAGACTGGCGGGAAATGCCAACGATGCGTGTAATGACCTTGATGGGGGGTGTAGAACATGATGGATTTTTCTCTCCCTTTTCTCCTTGGAACACGCCAGTTCGTCAGCATAATTTCTCTCTCTGGGAAAAGGACAAAGTGGGAGAAGGAGAGACTTTTTTCCTTTACACTGTGCATCTTTTTTTCAGTTCTGATTTACGGTTTCTCAACCTCAGCACTCCTGGTATTTTGGGATGGATAATCCCTGGTTGTGGGGGCTGTCCCGTGCATTCTAGAGCATGCAGTGGCATCCCTGGCCTGGGCCCACTAGGTGTTGGTGGCATCCCCCTGCCCCTGTTGGGACAGCCCAAACCGTCCCCAGAAATTCCCAAGTGTCCCCTTGGTGTGGGTTGGCCCCTAGTTGGGAACCACGGATCTAAGCTGCTAGGAGAGCTTATCTCTTCCTTGTGCCACGAAAGCAAGTGACGGCTGACCATGTGTACGCAGGTGAAGCCCCTGCTGCAGGTGACACGGCAAGAGGAGGAGATGCAGGCCAAGGAGGATGAGCTGCAAAAGACCAAGGAGCGGCAGCAGAAGGCAGAGAACGAGCTCAAGGAGCTGGAGCAGAAGCACACACAGGTAGCAGGCCGGAGCCTGGCGGGGGCCGTGCGGGGGGGCGGGGGGAGCACACGTGTCTCCGCGGGGCTCACAGGCTACCTCCCTGCTCCCCGCGTGCAGCTGGCTGAGGAGAAGAACCTGCTCCAGGAGCAGCTGCAGGCAGAGACGGAGCTGTACGCTGAGGCTGAGGAGATGCGGGTCCGCCTGGCGGCTAAGAAGCAGGAGCTGGAGGAGATCCTGCACGAGATGGAGGCCCGCCTGGAGGAGGAGGAAGACCGAGGCCAGCAGCTGCAGGCCGAGAAGAAGAAGATGGCCCAGCAGATGCTGGTAAGGCCCTGCAGGGGCTGCCCTCACTGGGCGCTGTGTCACTGGACCCCCGCTGCAGGCCTAGAGGTGCGCGTGGTCCTGTATGCCCCCCCCCGGGGGGTGCAGTTTGGAGAGGACCGGCACAGCCTTGAACGCGGGTCCCCTGGGCAGCTCCCTTCTCCTGCCCTCCGTGTGCAAGCACCTTTTCTCCCCCTAGCAGCCCCGGCTGAGGGGCAGTGGCATTAGTTGGATGTCCTCGCAGGACCAAAAGGGCCCCAGAACTTAGCAGCTCGGAATAACAAAGCATGATGTCACACGGTCAGGAACCTCGGAGCAGTTCGGCCACTGGGAGGTTCTGGCCTGGAGTCTGTCACGGGGATGCAGTCGGGGTGCGACCCCAGGGCTGGAGGACCTGTGTCTGTATGGCCTGCTCCCATGGCTGCAGTCAAGATGCCTCAGTTTCTCCCTGGGGTGGGGCTGGGGGGCTTCTCCCTAGAGCTACACGGTGGCTGGTTGGCTTCCCCCAGGGTGGGGGGCGAATCACAAGAGGTAACAGGAAAGGAGGCCACAATGCCTCTCATAGCCTCATCTCGGAGGTTACACTCCATCGCTTCCTCCCGATCTTATTAGAAGCATGTCCTGGGTGCAGCCCGCACTGATGGGGAGAGAAATTAGCCTCTGCTTCTCGAAGGGAGGGGTACCAGAGAATTCACGGACACATTTTGAAACCACCACGGAATTGACTCTCCCCATTTGATGGATGGAGACACTGAGGCTCCATGAGGCCAGTGGTTTCCCAAACCTTTTATTTCTAGTGCAAAGGAGAACGCAGAGCACGGGGGCCCTGAGGCCCGGCCTCTGCGTGGGTCGGTCCCCAGCTCCAAGGGAGGAACCCCGTTGGGAGTGAGGCTTGTGATTCTTTTCTCTCCCCCACAAAGGACCTAGAAGAACAGCTAGAGGAGGAGGAAGCCGCGAGGCAGAAGCTACAGCTCGAGAAGGTCACGGCTGAGGCCAAGATCAAGAAACTGGAGGACGATATTCTGGTCATGGATGACCAGAACAATAAGCTGTCAAAAGTGAGTGGGGCCGTGTCTAGGTTAACATGGCAGGACCACGGGGTTAAGGGCTCCAGCCCAAACTGGGCAAGTCCTTGCGACACCTGGTGTGAGTAGGTCACCCTGGACGGTAGCCACCAGGTAGCCCCACTGGGTTCAGGCTCCCTGTAGTTCTCTGAGCTACAGGTCAGCCAGGCACCTTCTGTGAGCCAGGCCCTGTTTGGGGTGCAGGGCATGTGTGGTGAAGGTGGGCCCTGCCCTGGTGGGGCTCATACTCTAGGGAAGCAGGATAGATAATCCTACACCTACCCATTAATGACCATCACAATCAGGGTTCTGAAGATTGCATTCACCATACTATAAAAATAGATCATTAGGGGATGGAAGCGAGGTATTCAGGGAAGGCTTCCTGGAGGAGGTGACAATGATGAGGAAACCTGAAGAATGAAGAGTAGTTGGAAAGGGGGTGAAGAAGCAGCCCAGCAGATGGTTCTCTCTGTGCAAAGGCCCTGAGGCAGGGAAGAGCTAGCATGTGGCAGAGAGAGACGAGGGCACGGTTGCCTGGAACATCAGGTGTGAGGGGCAGAGGTCACATGAGATGGGACATAGTTGGGTTTTTTTTTTTTAAGACTTTATTTATTTATTCATGAGAGACACACAGAGAGAGGCAGAGTCACAGGCAGAGGGAGAAGCAGGCTCCATGCAGGGAGCCCCATGCGGGACTCGATCCCGGGACTCCGGGATCCTGCCCTGGGCCAAAGGCAGATGCTCAACCACTGAGCCACCCAGGCGTCCCACATAGTTGGGTTTTAAGGAATAACCATCAAGGAACTCCTCTTTATCCTTTTGAAACTAGAGGTTGTATTTGGTGTTCATGCAGATTTTTCTTTCCAACTGGCCTAAAAAATGCAATGTAGATCCTGGAGAAGAGGAAAAAGAAAAAAAAATCACCGATGTTTCTTTTTCTTTCCCCTAAAAGGAGCGAAAACTCCTCGAAGAGAGGATTAGTGACTTAACAACGAATCTTGCAGAGGAGGAAGAAAAGGCCAAGAATCTTACCAAGCTAAAAAATAAGCATGAATCTATGATTTCAGAACTGGAAGGTAAGCTGGCTACCCTGAGGAGGGTGTTAGACGGGTGTTTTAAAATGAGAGAGCAAATCTGAGCCTCTCCAGGCTCCTGCAGCCAACACACCTGTCATAACGGAGGTGCTTTTCATCGGCACTGGCTTTCTCCCACAAGATAGTGGTCTGGAAAAAAAAAAAAAGATAGTGGTCTGGGCTGCAACTGTTGCCTGTAGGGCTGTGTGTGCATGTGTGTGTGTTCACATTTGTGTGTTTGTGTTCATTCATGTATGTGTTATGTGTGTGTTCATGTGTGTTCACGCATGTATGTGTTATTGTGCGTTCATGTCCATGCGTGTTTGTGCATGTACATGTTGTGCTTATGTGTTCATGAGTGTGTGTTTATGCACGTATGTGCTATTGTGCTTGTGTTCATGAGTGTGTTTGAGTATGTGTGTTCATGTGTGTTTCTGTCCATGTGTGTTCATGTGTGTATGTGTTTGTGTTCGTGCGTGTATGTGTTATTGTGTTTGTGTTCATGCGTGTATGTTATTGTGCGTGTGTTCATGTGCGTTCATGCATGCATGTTACTGTGTGTTCATGTGTGTTCGTGCATGTATGTGTTTGTGTTCATGTATGTGTTTGTGTTCATATGTGTTCGTGCATGTATGTGTTATTATGTGTTCGTGTGTGTGTTCATGCATGCGTGTGTTTGTGCGTGTGTTCATGAGTGTGTGTGTTCATGAGCGTGTGTGTATGTGAATTGCCGGAGCAGGAAGGCTTGTCCTCCGGGCGCCTTTCTGGTGGTCTCCACCTGCTGAGGGGCCCTGGCTTCGTCGCAGTGCGGCTGAAGAAGGAGGAGAAGAGCCGGCAGGAGCTGGAGAAGCTGAAGCGGAAGCTGGAAGGGGAGGCGAGTGACTTCCACGAGCAGATAGCTGACCTGCAGGCCCAGATCGCAGAGCTCAAGATGCAGCTGGCCAAGAAGGAGGAGGAGCTGCAGGCGGCCCTGGGCAGGTAGCCCGGCTGAACACGCTGTGTGTGTTCGTGTGTCCCGTGGGCTCCCGCAGGACCAGAGCGGGCCCCACCTTCCTCCTCCTCCTCCTCCAGGCAGGCCTCCGTCCTGCTGGGTGCCTCCCCTGTCTTGCTTGCGCCTCCAGAGCCGTGCCGGGGACTTTCTTCCCTTCCCCGCAAGCTCAGCTTCCCTCTGCGTCTCCCCTCCACCTCCTCCATGCCTGCCTCTCCATGTCCAGGCCTTCCCTCGTCTACACTTGCGCACGGAGTCCGTTCCACTGGCCTCTCAAGCACCACCTGCCTGAGGCCGGGACGACCCTCCTGCCCCTCCTTCGGAGGGTCTTTTTTGTGAATGCCAGTCTCCCCTTTACTCTGCTGCTGGCTCTCCGCCCACCCCCGGGCTGCAGCGGTCCTCACACCCCACGGGCCCTTCGAAACCTGTCCCCGCACCACCCGGTTTGCCTTCCCCCCAGCTCCTGGCTGGGTTCACGCTAACGGGCTCGCACCGAGAATCCAGCAGCTACGGTGGTGACTTTCCTGTTCACTGTGTGCCAGGCTCTTCCCAGGCAGTGTCTTCACACGCACCTGGCTAGGTACACTGCTGTGATCTCCATGTCACTGGGCAGGAAGTGGTGCGTGGGGCAAGGTGAGGGAACATGTGACCATCACACCGTGTTTCGGAGGCAGAGCTGGGGTCTCAGCCCCAGAACTTTCTGACCAATCCCCCTGCCGGCTCCTCCTCCAGTGTGTGCTGCAGGACGGCGCTAGGGTGACGGGCCAGAACCATCACCTGGGTTGTGAACCCGCGTGGAAGACCTTGCTGGTCTGTGCAGGGAAGGCCAGCTTCCCGCCTGCACAGCCTGACCCTAACCCGACCATTTAGGGTTCTCTCTTAGTTCTCCCCATTCCCAAACTCAGTACAACCCGGGTGCTCACCTCCCCCTTTCCTGAGGAATCTTGCCTCTGGGCCCTCTTTCATGCTGTTCCCTTTCCATCCATCACAGCAAAGCAAGAGGCCAGCTCCACCGTGCGTCAGGAGGGAGCTGTTTCCATGAGATTCCTAATGCACGCCAGGCCATTCAGACAATGCTTCTCATCCCCCACCTTGACCCCACAGTCACCGCGTCCCCCACACGGGGGGCCCTGGTTTTAATCTCTCTCCAAGCAACGCCTGGCCAAGTGCTTTGCATGGAACCTGGAGCAGGCTCCATGCCACTGTTTGAGCAAAAGGAAGAAAGTAAAACAAGTAGCTGCTGAGGAGAAACAACTGTCCAGTGTTCACAAAGTCTCTATTAAGCTCCTGGTGTGAACTGGGCACCTGGCTCATCTGGGATCATGCTTTGCATTCACACACATACACACACACACACACACACACACACAATCTATTTTTTGACATCACACAGGTCCCAATCTGCAAGCAGTCCCGGCCTAGCAAGAAGCGGTCCACTGTGTCTCGGGGACGTGGGTGGGACTTGTTTTGATGTCTGTGGAACATGAGTAACTGGTCCCAGGAAGCAATTTTTGGCCGCGTTGTGAGGTCCCCGGGGGTCTTCACTCTGGTGATCTGTCCCCGGCAGGCTCGATGATGAAATTGCTCAGAAGAACAATGCTCTGAAGAAGATCCGGGAGCTGGAGGGTCACATCTCAGACCTCCAGGAGGACCTGGACTCAGAACGGGCTGCGAGAAACAAGGCCGAGAAGCAGAAGCGGGACCTGGGGGAGGAGCTGGAAGCGCTGAAGACGGAGCTAGAGGACACGCTGGACAGCACGGCCACCCAGCAGGAGCTCAGGTGGGAGGCCGGCCCACGGAGCCCAGCGGCTCCCCCTGCCCCACCACACAATGGGGTGGCCGGTGGAGAAGGGGCAACCCCCAGGCACATTCTGAACCCCTGGCTTGCTCAGGCCCTACAGTTACCCTCTTTAAGAGAGGCACAGTCCTGTCTCATCTTATTTTGCATCACAGTAGTAGGACCATTTCAAAGCTATAGAAACGTAGACACCAAAAGCATCATCCTTAGTCCCAACACGGCTGATGTGTGGGGTATTCCTTCCTATCCTTGTCGTGTGTGTGTCTATGTGTGTAAATAATTCTCCAGGTTCCAGTCTCCAAGAGTGTGTGTGGGAGTTTTGTGATAAATGTTGTAAAATAACATTGGTTGGATCCAACATTTGTTGGATTGTTGGAGGCTAACGGACACCAGCAGCAACAACAAAAAAGCACCCCAACGCAAACACACAACCCGTCCCCCAACAAAAACTGGTCACCTGCTAGATAATGCATGCTGACCTTAGTGAAAGTAGGTCGCTGATTCATTCAATGCATATACAAATGTATTTTTTTAAGACTTTATTTATTCATGAGAGACACACAGAGAGAGGCAGAGACACAGGCAGAGGGAGAAGCAGGCTCCATGCAGGGAGCCCGATGTGGGACTCGATCCAGGGGCCTTGGGATGATGCTCTGAGCCAAAGGCAGGTGCTCAACCACTGAGCCCCCCAGGTGTCCCTATACAAATGCATTTTGAGTGCATCTGGCATCAGGTGCGATGCTAATGCTGAGACTGATTACCTACACTTTGGGTTTTGTGTCACATCCCTTACCTGTGCTTAGAAGCCAGCACGATATTCTGCTCCCTTCCCACCTGGCCCATGATCCAGGAAAGCCCAGTGCAGTGTTTAAACACCTGACCATGTGGGTTCAGATTCTGGCTCTGTCACGTGGTGGTTGTACCAAGATGGGCAGACTGCCTACCCTTTCTTAGCCTTAGATTTCTCATCTGTAAAATTGGAAAAATTAATAGATGTGCCTCTGAGGGTTACCCTGAAGGTTATATGAGGTGATGTACATGAAGAACTTAGGTCAGAGCCTGGCACATAGTAGGTGCTCAATAAATAAGAGCTAATACTACTTTTTTTTTTTTTTTTTTTTGCTGGTCTTAAGAGTTTCTGGGCGGTCACATGCTCCTCATTTTGCAGCTGAGGAGATGCCAGGTCCAGAGAGGTCAGGTGACTCAGCCGAGGTCACCCAGCCAGGGAGGGCTGGTGGTGGATGGAGACTTCAGTGCTGGGTCCTGGGAGAGCTCTTGTTCCTCTGCACAGCGCTGTCTGAGGGGAGCCCCATTCTCCCCTCAATGGCCATCCACTGTGTTCTTTCTGTCCAGGGCCAAGAGGGAGCAGGAGGTGACGGTGCTGAAGAAGGCCTTGGATGAGGAGACCCGGTCCCATGAGGCCCAGGTCCAGGAAATGAGGCAGAAGCACACACAGGCGGTGGAGGAACTCACCGAGCAGCTGGAGCAGTTCAAGAGGGTACGTCGTCATCTTTTTGGGGACCACACGCAAAACAGTGACATGCACGCAGCTTCAAATAGCTACATATCAGGGTCTGTGTGACCCAGATAGATAAACAGCGGGGCACCTGGGTGGCTCAGTGGGTTAGGCGTCTACCTCCAGCTCAGGTCATGATCCCGGGGTCCTGGGATCGAGTCCCGCATCGGGCTCCCTGCTCAGTGGGGAGTCTGCTTCTCCCTCTCCCTCTGCCCCTCCTCCCTGCTCATGTTCTCTCTTGCGGGCTCTCTCTAACGTAAATACATTTTTAAAAAAGATTTTATTTGTTCATAAGAGACACACAGAGAGGCAGAGGGAGAAGCAGGCTCCATGTGGGGTGAACTTCCTAGCTTGCGATGTCCGGGTTGTATCCCTAAAGATCTGAATCACCTCCATCACCCTCGGTGCTATGGCTTCCCACATCCCTGCACTTTCTAGATATTCCCCCCGAAGCTAGACTAAATGGGGGTAGCAATACCTAAAAATTGTTGGAGTTTGCATTTGTTTCTGTCACTGGCCAAGGTGACTATTCTTTCAGGAGGTGATGTAGTGAGCACCTTCAGGTGAGCTGGTTTATGGCTACTTCTATCAGAATCTGAAAATTTCCTGCACATTAAAATAATGGCAGCCATCCCTTCTGTAGCCCCGACTGTGTGCCAGATACTGTCTCATTGCTTTACAAACACTAATTCATTTCATTTCCCCTGTGGCCTTGCTAACATGCATATCTCCAGGCCCCATCTTCCAGCCTCATACAAGCAGTCTTAGGACTGCTCTTGGAAGAGCACAGTGCCGAGAGAGCCCCCCTCACCCTCTTGATGAATAAAAGGACACTTGTTTGTGTCCTCTTGTCAAATGGGATCTGAATACTAGCCTTTGACATTTTGCTAATACTTTATGTATTCTGGGTGAATAAGATTTTGCTAATTGTACCTACAAAGTGCATTTCCCCCTCCAGTACTTTGTTGAATGAAAGTGGTGAGAGTGGACAACCTTATCTTGTTCCTGCCCTTCAGGGAGGTCTTTCCTCAGTTTTTTCCCCACTGAGTATGATGCTCCTCTTGTTTTTTTAAAAGTCAGAATTGTTGACGTATATGCATTTTTACCTGTATACCTCACTAGTTTTAACTGTATAGTTTAATTTTGATAGATGTATGCTTTTTGGTATAACCATCACCTGTCATGAACTAGAACATGAAATTTAAAAAAATAGCTGGAGTTCAGATTTCTATGTAACATTTCTTTATTAAAATGTTGGCAACCAAGAATAGGTCAAACAGGATGTGACAGCAGGTTGGATGTAGCTCGTGGAATGCTGGTTTGTCACCTTGAGCTTGAGAAAAACAGAATACAGAAAGTCTTGTGGTGGCTGTGTGTCCGCCACGTTGCCATGTTCCTCCCCTGCGGGGACAAGCCTGAGTCCCTGGAACCTACCTGATGGGGAGGGGTTGGGGGAAACAGTAGCAAGTGGTGTGCCAGGTAATGTGGGCTCCCATCTCAAAATGTTTTCCTGGTCAGAGCTGTGATGCTTTCCTTCCCCTCTGTTTGTTTGGCCAGGCCAAGGCCAACCTGGACAAGAATAAGCAGACGCTGGAGAAGGAGAACGCAGACCTGGCCGGTGAGCTGCGGGTCCTGAACCAGGCAAAGCAGGAGGTGGAACACAAGAAGAAGAAGCTGGAGGTGCAGCTGCAGGAGCTGCAGTCCAAGTGTAGCGATGGGGAGCGGGCCCGGGCTGAGCTCAACGACAAGGTCCACAAGCTGCAGGTGAGGTGGCAACGCAGCGAGCATCCCCCCTGGTCCCAGCTCCGTGGGGGCCGAAGCTCTTCCCAGCTAACTGAAGTCTCTCTTGCTGAAAAGCAAGTTGGTGGTCCTCTTGTTGCATGCTCCAGTCTGTAGAGACCTTCATCTGCTCATTCAATAAGTATCAGAGTATCTGCTGCAGGCCAAGCTAAGATATAACAGCAAGAAAGACACAGGCCCTGCCTCCGCCCCGACAGAACTCTGACCTGAGGGAGGGAAAGGCATTTATAATCCCATGAATGAATGTAAAATGATGTAGTAAGGGTAGGTAACAAGGGGCCTGGCCTGCGGGAGGAGGAGGAGTCGGGAAAGGCTTCACTGAGAAGGAGGTACAGTCTGAGATAAGTAGAAGTCTAGCAGGGAGAGGGAACAGCATGTGCAAGGGCCCAGGGGTAAGTGGGAAATTAGGAGAGATCACAGAAGTAGAGCTAGAATGCTGAGCTGCAGGGGAAACATGGTACAGAGTGGGACTAGAGAGGTAGGTTGTGGCCGGGTGACACAGGGTCCTCCAGGTCCTATAACATGTACGTGGTCTTTGAGTGACAAGAAGCCATTGATAGTTTTTAAGATGAGCAATCACAAGGTCTGTTTGTCTTTGGTCTTACGTAGCTTTGACGAGACGTCTGGCCTGACTTCCACTCATGGAATACAGGCAGACTTTCAATAAATATTTAATGTGCTTACAGTCTGGGACAAGGGGGCAAGGGGAGCATTAAATAGGATTTTTTCCCCACAAGCAGTGGAGAGCAGAGGTTCTGCTATCCTAACATAAGCGATATCCTAGAGGAGTAAAGATCATTTATATCCTCATTGTAAGTGGGAAGAGGACAGATGGTAGGCTGATACCTCCAAAAGGACCTGCTCCTGCATCTCTGGTTTTGGCCATGGGGCCAATGAAAGGGCAAAGAGTAAGGGGTGAGGAAGAGGGTGGTGGTAAAAGGGCCCCTGGAAGCAGAGGTGCCGTATGTATCCTCTTCTCCAACGTTAGGGAGTAGGTGAGTCCAGAGCAGCTCTGTGTCGGGCTCTCGAACCTGCTGTTTCATTTTTGCCAACCTTGGCAAGGACCCAGGATCTATTTGGTGCAAACAGAGTGCAATACGAGTTTGGGGCTCTAAGAGGTTCTTAGAACCAGGCATCCCAACTTGTAGGTGACACACTTTCTGTGGGAGCCACGGAACTGCCGTGATCAGCCCCATCATGGCTCGGGTATTTCTCAATCAGTGGATTCCCACAAGACCTATCATGTGAGTTAAGAGGGCTTCTCTAGCTTAATAAGGGTCCCGCTCTGGAGGTTCTAACCACAGTCTCTTGGCATCCTCAGAATGAAGTGGAGAGTGTCACAGGGATGCTCAACGAGGCTGAGGGGAAGGCCATAAAACTGGCCAAGGACGTGGCGTCCCTTGGGTCCCAGCTCCAGGACACTCAGGTGGGTATCCTGCCGCCCACCCAGAGGGACCAGGGGTAGGAGCTTCCTGCGTGTGGGCCCCTGGGACTTCTGTGTGTCCTTTTGTAGGAGCTGCTTCAAGAAGAAACTCGGCAGAAACTCAACGTGTCCACCAAGTTGCGCCAGCTGGAGGATGAGAGGAACAGCCTGCAGGACCAGCTGGACGAGGAGATGGAAGCCAAGCAGAACCTGGAGCGCCACATCTCAACTCTGAACATCCAGGTGCTGGCTGTGTGTCCTTGCTTTTCTAGGTCTAAGCCGCGAGGGCCCATCAGGAGCTCGGCTGTGCCCCAGTAGAGCACTGGCTCACTGGCTCCCCCTGATGTTGAATGTCTCCAACGAGGAGAAAGCGGTCTCTTCCCAGGGTGGGGGTAGGGGATGGGAATCACCCAATGGCCCTCCTCTCACCAGACCCTGGGCACTGCCGTTTTAGCTCTCCGATTCAAAGAAGAAGCTGCAGGACTTTGCCAGCACCGTGGAAGCCTTGGAGGAGGGCAAGAAGAAGTTCCAGAAGGAAATCGAAGGCCTCACCCAGCAGTACGAAGAGAAGGCAGCTGCTTATGACAAACTGGAAAAGACCAAGAACAGGCTTCAGCAGGAGCTGGACGACCTGGTCGTCGATTTGGACAACCAGCGGCAACTGGTGTCCAACCTGGAAAAGAAGCAGAAGAAGTTCGATCAGGTAAGGGCTGGAGGGTGGGCCACTGTGTTTGAGGACATGGGCTGGGGTCGGTGGGTCTGTGAGGCAGCCGGTGTGGCTGCTGTGTACCTGCACCCCAGCCCCTGCTGTGCTGACAGCTATGGAAAACTAGCTTGCCTTGGGTGACCCTGAAATGTGAGGCTCAAGGACGGCGGCAGTGCCCGGGCGTAACTGCCAGGTGCCCCCCACCGTGATGCTCGCCCGAGACCCCACCAATGCCTTAGTTTCTAGCCCTGGAATGAGACTTACTTTATTTACTCAGCAAGTATTTATTGAGTACCTCCTGAATATTCCAAGTAATTTAGTGTTTCCACCCTTTAGATAACCACGTTCCCCTAACATTTCATTTTGGAGAATTTCTAGCACAGTGCGACGCTCAAAGCATGAAACAGGCAACACCTGGATTCGATCATCAGTGTTTTACCAAACATGCTTTATTACATGTTTATTTATAAGGATAAACTGCAGCTGTCAATGGCATCTTATCTTTTGGATGCATTTCAAAGCAAATTACAGCCCTCCCCCTCCATACCTCAACACTATCAGCTAGAGTTCTCATTTAAAATACAATTTTGCTTCTTGTGAGGTAAAAATTTATGTGGAAATGCAGAAATCTTCAGCATACACTCTCTTGAGTGCTGATAAATGCATATACCTGTGTGGCCTAAACCCCTAAATACCAACTTTGTATATGTTACTCAAATCTAACAAATGTCATTTGGTTTGCAAGTGACTTGGGGACTGTCCTAAAAATCAATTTGGGGATTGTGCTAGGCCAGCGCCAGAGGCATGGGGGCCCAGAGTACCAGTCTTCTAGGTGACGTGCAGGCTCTTCCAGTTTCCGTCTCGGTGCGGTCAGCCTGTCCTCACTGCTTCCATTCTGCTGCTCTGTTCTCAGTTTGAAGGCCTGAGATCACATTTTTTATTTATTTTCCTGTCACCTATTGTGTAGGATTCTGTGGCGACTGTGCTATTTAGGGGGCCCCTAATACTAACCTGTCTCTGGTGACTTCTAGAAATCTTGTTTTTGGATGTTTCAATGTATAATATGCTGAGCTCTCTACAGATGAGGTTAACATCAGGACAGAGTGTTCTTTGAACTGTCCCTCCAAGCGGAGGAATAAGTGTGTGTGTGTGTGTGTGTGTGTGTGTGTGTGAGCGCGCGCGCGCAGTTCCATCCACACACTCACCCTTTCCCTACTCCAGCTCACAGAGCGCTTTAGAGAGCCGGCGTTGAATGGCCGTGAAAAAACAAAAACAATTATTGGCTCCTGGTGGGATTAAGTGTCACTCTGACCTCAGTAGTAGCAGTGTGTTCTAACCAACACGGGCGGCACAAGTGATTTCCGAGCACAGAGGCTGGGCAGATGCTGGCTCTGCCTAAGGCTGACCTGGAAGTCAGAAGCAAGCTTATTATTAACTCTCTCCATAGATATCTTAATTACTTAGACCTGCCCCTGAATAAATTTAGCAGGACACAAGGCTTCTAGCCCATATTTGCAATGACATGAAGGCCAAACTTTGGGTATGCCTTTGGGTATCACCTCCGGGGCTTTTGTTGTTACAGTTGTTGGCTGAGGAGAAAAGCATCTCTTCCAAATACGCGGATGAAAGGGACAGAGCGGAGGCAGAAGCCAGGGAAAAGGAGACCAAGGCCTTGTCCCTGGCGCGAGCCCTCGAGGAGGCCCTAGAAGCCAAAGAGGAACTTGAGAGGACCAACAAAATGCTCAAGGCCGAGATGGAGGATCTGGTTAGCTCCAAGGATGATGTGGGCAAGAACGTAAGTCCCTCTTCATTGTCCTGGCTTGTTTATGTTTCACCAACCCACCGTCCCCACTATTTACCAGTTGTTGGGGGTGGGATGAGGGGGGCTGGCTCTGTGCCTCTTTGATGTGAAATGATCATCAGGAATGAAGGCTTCCCTCTGACTGTCACACATGGGGGCTGGTTAGGAACAGCGGTTTGCATGGGGGGCTGAGTCCAGGGTTCCCAAAGGAAAGGCTCTGGTCTTGATTCCCGGCCATGCATCCTGTGGGTGGCAACAAGCCACCTCTCTGACCTGAATGAGCTTCCTGTCACCGTGGGTTGCCGGACCACCTTCATGAAGCCAACTCTCATGTGAAAGGTTCATGAACTGGAGAAGTCCAAGCGGGCCCTGGAAACCCAGATGGAGGAGATGAAGACCCAGCTGGAGGAGCTGGAAGACGAGCTGCAGGCTACAGAAGATGCCAAGCTGCGGCTCGAGGTCAACATGCAGGCCCTCAAGGGCCAGTTTGAGCGGGACCTCCAGGCCCGCGATGAACAGAACGAGGAGAAGAGGAGGCAGCTCCAGAGGCAGGTAATCTGGGTCAGGTCAGGGAAAAGCGGGGAGAGGGAGGTCTGTAGAGCTTTCCTTCCTTCCACCACCACCTCCTGGCCCAAGGGAGACTTGGTTTTCTCCCCTGCAACCTGGGGAGGAGCAGACCCACCTTGCAGGGGATTGTGCATACCTGGGAGCTTGTTGAACATTGGCTGAGGTGGGGAGAGGGCCTCCCCATGGGACAGGTCAGCCCAGCAGCGCACATCTACCCTCCTCGATCAGCTTCACGAATACGAGACAGAACTGGAAGATGAGAGAAAGCAACGTGCCCTGGCAGCTGCGGCCAAGAAGAAGCTAGAAGGCGATCTGAAAGACCTGGAGCTGCAGGCCGACTCGGCCATCAAAGGCAGGGAAGAAGCCATCAAGCAGCTTCGCAAACTGCAGGTGGGTGATGCCCTGAATGCAGGGCACAGGTGGAAGGAGGGCATGGCTCCCTCCCGGTGACAGCACCGGGGCCTACTAGCTGGTGGTTTCCCACCACAGTTCGGCACTTGGGTGGTGTTTCCTGCCCTGGGTTAGGCACCATTACCAGGCATTTGGCCTTCGCCCTCAGACCACATCTCCACTGCCATCCAGAACGGTGCCCCCAGACAGCAACCTGGCTGTGCAAGGTTGTAGGCAATGCTCATGCAACAGGGATTTCTTTGTGGTTAATTGTGGAAAATCCTAGGGGTTGGCATAATCTGGCAAGTAAGGACATCTTAGCTTGTCCTTCCTGTTGACTCGTGCAGGCTCAGATGAAGGACTTCCAAAGGGAGCTGGAAGATGCCCGTGCCTCCAGAGATGAGATCTTTGCCACCGCCAAAGAGAATGAGAAGAAAGCGAAGAGCTTAGAAGCAGACCTCATGCAGCTCCAGGAGGTAAAGCCCTCTCGCTAAGAGGCTCAGATGGAGGTATCATGATAGGAGCCCCTGGCATCCTAGTGTGTGCACCCACAGATTTCTTTCCCTCATCCAGCATTCCACGTAGGTGGACCCCCAGAGTAAGGCCAGGGAGAGACGAGCAGGGAAAGACACAGGATTTTCCTCCTCTGGTGTAGAGGCAGGGCCTCCCCCGGGCTCAGAGAAGTCACAGCCACTTTCAAGAGTGGTCACAGAAACTGCTGGGGGCCTGGTGATAGGAGCAGGTGGGTTTTTGGGTGGGGCTCAGCCCTTCCATGGTAGGTAACAAGTGTCCTTCCTCCCACCCCCATCGTCCAGGATCTAGCTGCAGCTGAGCGGGCTCGCAAACAGGCCGACTTGGAGAAAGAGGAACTGGCCGAGGAGCTGGCCAGCAGTGTCTCAGGAAGGTATGGAGCCACGCAGGGAGGAGCAGGGAGAGGCAGCTCATGGGAGAGCCTCCTGGGGCACCTATTTTAATGCTGAAGATGACAGTAACCAGCTGAGCTTGTCATAGGAGTGTGGAGGTCTTCAGACCCCATTTGAGTGTGTGGCCAGTTTCATTCATTCTGAACGAACAGCATGGTGGGGCTGGGGCTGGGCAGGAGCAGCTGAGGACATCAGAGAGGAGAGAGCTGCTCTTTGCACCAGGCGTGGCTCTGCCGATACCAACCAGATAGGAGTCCTGGCTCCCTGCTTCCCAGCTCTGTGACTTTGGACAAGTCTCTGGGCCTCCATTTCCTGCTATAAATGAGGGCAACTCTAAGGCATCACTCCTCCGAGGAGAGGGAATCTTCTAAACTTGGAGGCTGGAGTACCAGACGTGGCTGCACTTCCCTCAGGAATACACTTCAGGACGAGAAGCGCCGCCTGGAGGCCCGGATTGCACAGCTGGAGGAGGAGCTGGAGGAAGAGCAAGGCAACATGGAGGCCATGAGCGACCGCGTGCGGAAGGCCACGCAGCAGGTGGGGGCCGGAGCGGGGCAGGCACCGGAGCTGGGCTCCACCCTGTAAGAAGCCCAGCACTGGTCCAGTGACATGCACTGCAGGCTTCTGTGTGCCAGGCCTGGGTGGGGGTGGAGGGGAGCAGGGAGCAGGGGTCCAGCACATCTGCTGGCTGCCCCTCTCACAGTTACGCAGCACCGTTGTCACAGCACGTCATGCCAGCCTGCAGTGTCTCATCAGGTGGCCAGTGTATGTCTGGCCCCTCCAGCAGATGATGTGTGTCTAGAGGAAGGGCCTCGGGGGTCTACTTCTTGCTCTGTCCCTAGCCCCAGACCCTGGCCTTACACTGGTGAGCGCTCAGTGACATCACTGAGTCCCAGCTCCGTGACAGGTGCTGGGGACCCACCGTGTGACCTGGAGACGGGGAGCCTGGGTGGCACTGGGACACCACCTCTTGAGCTGCGCCCAGAAAGGAGCTGGTGGCTGGAGGAGGTGGGGAGGGCTCCTGGGTTCTCCAGCTCCAAGGGCACATGCAGAATCCAAAGAAGGCTGGGGGGCAGCAGGAGAAGACTGTCACCTCAGCGGGCCACCCCAGGCTTCTGTGCCCTCCACCTCATGCCCTTCACCGTCCTCCCCAGGCTGAGCAGCTCAACAACGAGCTGGCCACGGAACGCAGCGCGGCCCAGAAGAACGAGAGTGCAAGACAGCAGCTCGAGCGGCAGAACAAGGAGCTCCGGAGCAAGCTGCAGGAGATGGAGGGGGCAGTCAAGTCCAAGTTCAAATCCACCATTGCGGCGCTGGAGGCCAAGATCGCACAACTGGAGGAGCAGGTCGAGCAGGAGGCCAGGTAGGTGGGGCCTGGGCTCCAAAGACACCCTGCCTGCCTGATAGTGAGTGGCTGGCGGGGGTCACTTGGAGAGCTCTCAGGGCATCCGTTCTGGCCGGGAAAGAAGCCGAGCGGTACCCACACTGCAGGTGTGCTGGGAGACCTGCGTGTGGACACCGGAGGGAGGTGGGCCTGGCCCAGAGGAGGCCCCTACCAATAGCACTGAGTAGCAGGGCCTCCTCTGGGGGTGGGGGGGTGGGGGGCGTAGCCAGCCAGCTCCCCTTGGCCTGCGTTTTTGCAGGGTGTCATGTTAAGGGCTCCACAAAGAGTCCAAATCAGCAACCCGTGCAGCACAAGCAAGTATGGTAATGCTTCTCATCATACTGAGAAAGTACGGTCACGGCACCTTTGTCACCATCAGACTGCCCGGGTTCCGACCCGTTCTTTTTATTTTGGTAGTGGCTTTATGTAACTCGCCTACCCCAGCATTCAGCCTGTTAGTGTTCAGCTCAATGGCTTTTAGTATATTCGCAGGGAGGGGCACCCTCTCCATACTCAACCACAGAACATTTTCGTCACCTAAGACCCTGTGCCCCTTTGCCATCACCCTCTGTCTCTCCCCGCCCTCAGCAACCGCTGATCTACTTTGCGTTTCTGTGGTCTAGTCTGGATGTTTCCTATAAATGGGCCTTTTTGTGTGACTGGCCTCTTTCACTGGGCATGTCCTCAACGTCCACGTGTGTCGGAACAGGTGTCAGTACTACATTCCTTTTATGGCCAAATACAGTGCTTTATGTGATTTGGGGGATGAACCCTGACTTGGGCCTCAGGAAAAGAGCCCTTGGTGGGTGAGATGCTGCTCAGGTCTCCACACCAACGGCGCGGGAAGCCATCCGTACCCCCTGTGTGTGTGCAGAGAGAAGCAGGCGACCGCCAAGTCGCTGAAGCAGAAGGACAAGAAGCTAAAGGAGGTCCTGCTGCAGGTGGAGGACGAGCGCAAGATGGCAGAGCAATACAAGGAGCAGGTGACCCGGCTCCCGGGCCTCTCCCAGCCCTGCAGGGACTCCAGCGGTGCCCCCAACCCCTGCCCTGACCCTCAGACCTCTCCCTGACAGGCAGAGAAAGGAAACGCGAAGGTCAAGCAACTCAAGAGGCAGTTGGAGGAGGCGGAGGAGGAGTCCCAGCGCATCAACGCCAACCGCAGGAAGCTGCAGCGGGAGCTGGATGAAGCCACGGAGAGCAACGAGGCCATGGGCCGCGAGGTGAATGCGCTCAAGAGCAAGCTCAGGTAAGGCTCGCTGGCCTGACGTGCCCCACCGAATTTCTTTATAGATGCAAGGGCTCCCTTTCCCCGATGCCCCGCTCCTTTCTGAGGCTCCGACTCCCGCAGCACCAGTGTGGGCCAGGCACCCATCTGGGGCGCCAATCCTCCCTCCAGTGTTTAAAGGACTGCTGTCCTTCCCCTCCCATGGTCAGGTGAGCAGGAGGAGGGGGAGGAGGAGGAGGAGATAAACCCCCACCACCTGAAGCTGTACACGTCCCTTCTCTCCGGAGCCCCTTTTCTGGACTCTCTCTTCCGCTCCTTGGTCTACCCTGAGGGTCTCTCATCACCATTGCTGTTTGGGGCTTGATCGTTCTTGGTCACAAGAGCTGGCCTGTGCATTGTCGGATGTTGAGCAGCATCTCCGGCCTCTCCGCACTGAATGCAGTGGTGGCACGCTCTGGACTGTCCCAGCCAAAAATGTCTCCAGACGTTGCCCAATTCCCCTGGGGGTGCAGATGCCTGTGGTCAAGAACCTCTGCCCTAACCGGGGTTAGATTTTCTTTCCCACACCCCTGCACCTCCAGGCCTGGAGCTAGGTCCCATCCTTGACCGTCTCCCCTCCGCAATCCTTCCATGGGCTCTACCACTGGCTCTAACTTGCCCCTCAAGCATCGAGTCATCTGCCTGCTGCCTTCTTTAGTTTGTTAAAACACAACCCAAATTAAATCACCCTTCCTACTTTCTGCTGCTCAGAGTGGTTTGAGAAAAGCAGACAAGCGCACTGCCATCTCCTGCGGGGTGTTCTGTTCTCTACGGCCACGTGGGGTGCACCCCACCAGTGCTGCCTGGACCTCAGGCTCCCCTCATCCTCCCACTCTCTTGGGCCTCTGCTTTTCCCTTTCTCCCCAGACTTTCTCCCACCTGCCCATCCTTACCAGCTCCCATTTCCCCATCGAACTACCTCCCGACACCTGCACTCATTTCTTCTCTGTCCCCAGTTCCAGGCTGGACGGTCTAGCACCAGCTCCGGCCAACACCTCTGCTAGATGTAACCTCTGTTTCACTCAACGACGTTGTTCCAGAAATTCTTACCTTTCTCTCCTTTGTAACGTCTTCCCTCAACAGAGTCATTCCATGAGCTGAGGAAACCTCTGAGCCTCATCCCCTCCTCCCCTTTACCACAAAACCCTAATGATCAGTGTGCAGGTCTCACCTGACTCAGTTGCAGAATGTCCTGGGCTTCCCAGCACTCCCCTCAGCTGGTTGGCTTCCTACTTTTCTGGCTTTCCTCGTCTCCTCTGCTGGTACCTCATCTCCAGGCCGGCTTGCTGTTGGCCTGTCCCGGGGCACCATCTTGGTCTCTCTTCATCTCCATCTCTGCTCACTCCCTAGGTGATCTCAACCAGCCTGGTGGCTTTGAATTCCACCAACGGCAAGTGACTTCCTAGTTTCTATCTCCAGCCCAGATTTCTTCCTAGAATCCCAGACCTGTGAGCCATCCCCACCCCACCCCCCCACAGTGCCTCACGGGCAGCTCAGATCTTGAGGCCTGACTGAATCCCTTCACCCCTAAACCAGCTTCTCTCACAGACTTCTCCAGCTCAGCAACTGGAGTGATAAAGCGGTCATTAACCCAGGCCACGATCCTGTGGTCATACTTTATTTCTTCCCTTTCCCTTATACCTCACACCCAGTCTGTCAGAGAATCCGGTTAACTTTCCCTTAAAAATATCGTACACCCAAAATCCAAGTGCTCCTTGCCATCCTGGTTCAAACCACCTTCTCCTACCATCTAGATAACTTTCACAGCTTCCTCAGGGGCCTCTGTGTGTCTGTGCCTTTACAGTCTGTTCTCAACATAGTAGCCAGAGAGATCCTTTTTAAATGGAGGTGAGTCACAACCTGCCTTTGCTTGAAACTATCCAATGGCTTCCACCTCACTCAGATTGAAAGCATCATCTTTATGCTGGTTGGTTCCACTAGGCCCTAATGATCTCTGTCCACTGCCTCCTAAATAAGCCCTCCAATTCTTATTGGAGGCAACAGATGTTGCCTCGGGGCCTTTGCACTGGTGGTTCCCTCTGCTTCGAATGCCCTTCCTCCAGCTCTCCACATAGCTGGATCCCTCCTTCCCTTCCTTAAGCACTGACTTATCCATGTTGCCCTGTTTACAACTTCCAACCTCACTCCCTCACTCTCCTCTTTCCTACCCATCTGTCACCCTGTAACCTGCTATTTAGTCTACGTATGTCATTTGCAGCCTTCACTCTGGCTCCGTGAGCACCGAGGTTTTGTCTGTTTATTCATCCCCGGTGTCTGGGATGGTGCTGGGCACAAACCTGCAGTCAATGAGTCAAAGATGATGTTTCCCCAACCTCGTTGTCATACCCCCTTGACCATTCTGCCTTAGTCTCTCACTCCCTGTACCATCGTTGACTTCACGTTGTCTTTGAAATTAACTGTTCTAATCATACACACACCTATTTGCAACTAAAATCTACCACCCCTGTATTGTTAAACCAGCATCACCAGCATTAACAGGTCACAACAAAATTAAAATAAGTGGAAACAAAATAATGAATTCTAGCTACTGTGGCTATAAATTGAGGACTAGGACCGGAGGGCCTACTTTTCAGTTAACAAGGGAGTGAGAGAAGACATTAGCACCAAAAAGACGGTCTCTGACATAATCTGATGTATTTTAAAAAGAGTCGGGAAGGGAATATTGTCACTGTGCAACTGAGTTATCCAGTGGCATGCCCAGGAACCATGAAACCACCTGCCATATCGACTCCAGACTCTGAGATCCACTGCATGAGATGAGGGGAAAGCCAAAACTTCTTTCAGAATGAGGAAGAGAGGGGCTGGTGCAGAGTATAGGGCTTCGGGAAGCAGACCCCAGGTCATGCAAGGTGAGGGTCTGTGGGTCCCACTGAGGGGATGGAAGCCAGACATAACCCCTCAGGTCCAGCAGGGGCTTGGGAGCAACCCCCAGGGGGATGGCCAGCAAGAGAGCTGTTCTCACCATGCAGACCCCTGGAATTTGCTCTGCTGGCCACTGGACCCTGCCCTCCTCGGCGATGGGCTGAGCAGTGGGGAAGCAGTCAGCCATTCTGGCTCCGTCACCCCTAAGCTGTCACTGCTCCCTTTTCTCAGGACCAATGATCCTTTTGGCACACACTGAACATCCCCCGTGGGTTCTGCCCCAGACAAACCACCCTTCTTAGGCCGTATAGGCCAGTATTGAACACGCGGCTCCTTATGGTCTTAGTAGGAGCATACATTAAGGTGCGGTGCAGACAGATCATAACTTTTCTGCTTCCTGAGTCTTGTCTATGAGCAAAACCTAAAGCCAAGCACTCGAGCTTTGAATGAGGTTGGCGAGCCTCGCCAGCTCTCAGCGGACAAGGAATTGCAAAGCAAGTTTCATAGTTCTCCTGACTACGTAAATCCCAACATGCGCTCCCGTTAAAGCCTGACCGCTGTACCCAGCACTTGCCACAACGCCAGTCATCTCCAACACGAGCTTTTCAGTGGAAACAGTGGCTTACATGTGCCAGCCTAAGAGCTCTTGGTATCGGGTGCTTCACTGCAAGGTTGACTTCTAAGTGCCTTTAATGACTTAATTGAAGTGAATGCCTTTAATGATTAAAAACACACTTAAACGGACTCCCTCTCGTTTGCGGATGATAACCACCAGGGACTCTCTCTCTCTGTTTCAGAGGGCCCCTCCCCCAGGAAACTCCGCAATGACTCACCAGGTATCATGCCTTCTAGCTTCACAGCTCATGTATGTTGTACTCGGGTCCACTTCTTTCCTGCTATCCTGCCCTCCCTCTCCCCCTTTTTTTGGTCCCCCCAAATTGCCATGAGATTGCCGCAAAACCTGAAGGCATGGGTATCTTAGGTCAAAACTCTTTCATCGCAGCCAAGATCAACCGAAGAAGATTTCATCTCCTGACCCATCTTCCTTCCTTACTTCTGCCTTGGCATCTGACATGGCACCCAGTGTGTCCTTGTCACCGTGTGTTGACGAGTGTTTGGAGGCTGCGTGTGTATCACCTGGATTGTTTTTACCTGCCCAAGAGGGCCTCTCTCACACTGTTAGGATGCTTGGCTGTGTGTCTGACAGCTCCACAGTCTGGGTCCATTTCCGGAGAATGGCTTCAAGCTGGCTGGTCTGGCTCACCCATCAGAATTCACAGAGCACAGGTTCATGGTAACCACAGCTCAGCAACTTGTCACACCCCCTCTGCCCCCCGCAGCTGGGCTTTTCACAAACACGTCTGTGAAAGAAATGAGCTCTCGCTGCACGTTGTACAACTGCTGGGGCTGCGTGAGGCTGAAGTAAGGCCTACCTGCTACCTGCATTTCCAGCATGCGGGGGTGTACGCTGGTCACCTTGGAGCCACACGTGGTCCTGGCACAGCTTTTTCCAGGTCTTGTGGGCACATTTTCAGAGTGGGGAGTGGACACCCAACACTCGAGAAAGAACATAGGGCCCTTGACAAGAAAGAGTTTAGAAGCCTTGACTTGTCTGGGAGTCTAAGAGCTTCATCACCTGTGAAGTTAGGCCCTGTGGCCTGGTGTCCCTTTCATCCTCGAGAGGCCAAGTGAGCCCCAGCCGGTGTCCCTTCTGCTCTGTAGGAGAATCTCAGCTTTGCTGCCACTACCCAAATACTTAAGAAGCTGACTGAGGTATTGGCAGGAGCTTTAGGAGAACTTTCAGCCTCTATGACACAGCTTCTGAGCAGCACTCCTGCCAGCTCAGACTGGAATGATGGGACCCCCTGGTTGACGGGGGAACTGAGGTCTTGCAAAGCAAATGCTCATACTCTTGTGCGGATTCTTGGCGCACTACTGGTGCCTTGCACAAGTTCTCTGAGCCCATGAATAGAAGCCAGATTCTCCAGGATCAGACCCTTGCAGGCAATCTTTAGAGGGGTCCCTTATTTCCTGTGAGGCAGACAGTGCCAACCTTTGCCCTGGATTTGAAACCAGTTCCTTCAAGCAGGACACCTGCACTGGCAGATAGGCTCTCAGGACTGGGGGCCGAGCAGGGGGCTTCTGGTGACCCAGGGCTTGATTGACCTCTTAGGTCAAGGGAACACATTTATCACTTGAACTTTAACGTCCAAATACAGACTGTCCCAAGAGATAAAGAGTGCCTGGAGCCTGGAATGGTAGGCGAGACAGTTTCCCAGCCTGAGGCTGTCCCAGGAATTTTGAACCAGGAGGGTAGAAGCAGGAGGAGAGACATGCAAGCAGCAGCTGCCACTTTTTCTGTCCTGTACTCTGAGACCCTTCTCCTGGACCCAGGTTCTTAGAAAGGACAGTGCTAAAGAATACTTTTTAAGGTCTCTTCAAGAGAGAGACAGAGAGTGATGGACAGTGAGTTCTAAGGGCACTGAGCACCTCCAAGCTTCCCTTGGATGTGAGTGAGGCCGGCCAGAGACTTTAGCTGGGAGTGGCTACAACTTGGGAGAATTCCTTCCTGATAGCTGCCCCTTAGAAAGTACCATACTCTGAACCTGGGCAGGTTCTCCCAACCCATCCATGTTTCTCCCATCCTCGGACCCCAAAAGGCTCAAGCTGAGACTCCCCTCCTCAGCGAGCGATCAGGACACTCTAGGCCTTGCTTAAGCCTCTAATCTTACTTCTCTTGAGCTGCCCCTTTTGACTAAACAATCGATCACTGAAATGGGGCTCTCCCTTGTGACTTGTCTGTCCAGTAACTTCAGGTGGCGAAGCAGGTCATTTTCATCACAGAAAGTCTGTACTCGGCTTAGGCTTCCTAAAATGAGCTAAGACCTGTCCTCCGATTCAGGTCAAACGGGGCCAGATGGCTGGAGCCCAACACAATTATTGGTGTGGTTGCAGAAGAGATGGCAAACGTTTCTTCCAAGCAGAGGAGGTTGAATGCAGGTGGATTCAACTTCTCCTTCTGCCGGCCTGCTTTTCTAAGCAAAGTCTCGCTTCAGGTGCCCCGGGCAGGCCCTGGCAGTAACTCAGGGCATCCAGTACTCCAGACATGGGAGTCCTTAGACAAAGAAACGGGTGTCCTGCCAGAGCTAAAATACCCCTTGGATTAACAGGTCTTATCTAGCAAATATTCACTGTAGCACCTCTTTATAGGCCATGCATGGTGCCTGCATGGTAAGTAAGAATCAGGTAAGACCTCTGCCCTGTGAGAACTCACACCAAGAATTCTGCTCTACACAGCAGGGGGCCCTGCCTTGCTTTAACCAAGAACATCCTTCTGGCATCCACACAATGACCTCTTTCCTTCAACACTGCCTATGTTCATTTCTACCTCCTTCCAATTGAAAACCTAAGACCCCTTCCCCTTTTTCTTTTTACCCTTTGAAGGCAAGGAAGTACAGCATGAGAACATGTTCCCCTTTATACTGGCCCCACAGAGTATGCATAAACCCACGGGAATGTGTCAGCCCCCACTTGACCTCTTTTTTAAAAAATTCTTTTCTAAATAAAGACCCCATCAGACCAGAATCCTATGGGTCATTAGATGACCAAGCCAGATTTTTTTTTTTTAAATGCAGATAGTCTTACATTGAAAAATCTACTCCCCCCGCCCCCCCCCCATGCAAGCTGATAAAATGCTACTGTACCTTGAGACCGGTCAGGGCTTGACTTCAACCTGAGTATTTGTATCTCATTTGAGTTTGTCTGCGTGTGTTTTTTGCCCCTTGAAAAATCTCTCCCCATCTCAAGAGAGATCTCTGTACTCAATAGACACATATTCTCTTCAATCCCACAGGCGAGGAAACGAGACCGCTTTTGTTCCCTCTAGAAGGTCTGGAGGACGTCGAGTTATTGAAAACGCGGATGGCTCTGACGAGGAAGTGGATGCTCGCGACGCCGACTTCAACGGAACCAAAGCCAGTGAATGAACAACTTGCTCCAAACAGAACAAAACAAAACCCAGTGGACTCTGCTTAGCACTGTCTAAACCCGTCTTCAAATTCCAAACATCACAGACACCTCTCACGATGAATATAAACACCACCGCCCTGAGTCCGGGGTATCATTGGAACTTTTGAGTGATGTACCCAATGAGAAGAACCCAACAGGCAACACAGACACACTCGCTCCCCCTAGCGGTGAATCGTGCGGAGATTCTGAGTTTTTAGGGAAAACATATAACCACAGTAACTGATCCCTGGCAACTTAGTGTACGTGACATGGGGAAAAAATCGCCAAAGTGGGTGCCACCGCCGCCTCCCACTCCCAAGTCATTCTCTAACCTGTGTACCCTTCCAATGTGTCGAGTGGGCCCGTTTGAGTTTTTTCCCCTCCTGGTTAACACACCTCAGACGCACACAGTTCACGGAGACCAAGTGCCTTCGGTAGTCACAGGAATTAAAAAGGAGACACTGCTCCAGCGGGTAAGAGCAGGAATGTTACACTGTTTTATATGCACCCCGATTGTACTTAAGGACACCCTCACTAATAAAAGGTTATAAATCACTGGAATGCAGTCAGCTTTTCTGTTGTTTTCTAGAGTCAAAGAATGGGGGGGTGGGGGGGATTCTCGTTGAGTTGTTACGACGACCCTGTGAAGTCAGTTTATTCCTCATTCACAAACGGGGAAACTGAAGGCTGGGGAGGTGAAATAAGTTGTCTGAGATCCCAAAGCTGGCCATTAAAAAAAAAAGAAAGAAAGAAAGAAAAGAAAGAAAGAAGCATGTAGAGATGTCACAGGAGTCTGTGTAAAGAGACTTCTCCAACCAGAGGTGGGCAGCTCTAGGCCCCAGGAAGAAGGAATGAGACCGGGAAGCATGTCCTTATCAATCCAAACCCATACAGACAGACATACTGTGAAGAATATAAAACATGCTTGAATTTTAAAGTAAAAAAAAAAAACAAAAAAAAAACACAAGACTTCATCCAGCACAGGTCAACAAACTTTTTCTGTAAAGGCCAGAGAGTCAATGTTTTAGGCTACGTACGGTCTCTCTCACATGTTCTCCTTCCTTCCTTTCCTTCCTTTTAAGTAACCCTTTAAAAATATAAAAACCATTCATGCTGCGGGGGCCGTACAACCACCACACTGTGGGTCTTTTCCTTCCTCAGCTTGAGTGTTCTAGACAGAGATCCTTTGCAAAAGTCCTAATTGACACAAAACAGTTCGGCGTACGGACTCCACAGGCCCAATAGATTTGAAAAGAAAGAATGCAAACTGAAAAACTCAAGCCAATGACCAAATGCGAATACACCCTGAGCAATAACCCAAATATATCCCAAACACACTAAGAAGCCGACTTGAGGGGGCATTTTTTAAAAGGACGGTTTTGGGGTTTTTTTTTTTTCCATAGTTACTTGGTTAAAAACCAAGTTTTTCACCACCATACGAGCAAACATAAAAGCACAAATAAAGCGACATTTACTGACCACCACCACAAGCTAGTTGAAAATTAGTTTCTCTTGATTTTATTGTTCTTTTAAAAAAATAAAAGTATGTTTTTTACCGATACAGGTTAGAATGTTCCCAGGGTAAGGAACCAGGCACCAGAGATCAATTCTCTGTTGAATTTCAGTAGCACTTGTGAAGTTCTATTTTTAACTCAAGGATATTTTTGCTATTCTTTTGGAAAAATAACTTAGTAAAAAAGGTCATTAAGCTGCATGCATGCTCCTGAATTCATGTGTTCTTTTTTACTTTCCTCCAAAAGCGAGACACAGTTCACAACAAGCAGGGTTGGGTACGTACAACATCCGAGTGGAAATCCCATGTTTGTTTCTTCTTTGACAAGGAAGCTTCCAACAACAATCCTGTGGTTTAATCTTATTTGGAGGTCACCCTGATGATTTTATCAAGGCTTTGAATGAAGTCCTGCTCTTAAAGGCTGAATTCATAAGGCCATGCCACCCCAAAGACTGTCAGGGTCCTGAAGCAAAGGTCAACCTCAGGCCAGGGCAGAAGTTCCAGGAAAACTAACGATCAGGATCGATCTAAAGAGGATGCGAACTTTCCAACTGACTTGGTCTACACAAGATCCCCTCTGAAACAAGCACACCTCCAAATGCCTCAGTAAGAGGCAGATTAAGATGTCCCAGAGGCACACTACACCATAGTTTCTTTTTTAAAAGGCATGTGTCTATTCTACTCTGCTCTCCTAGACATGATTTCATCACACAGACCCTTCCTGTGCCACAGAGCAAAGTTTTGTTCTAGAAGATAGCCTGAGTCTGAGATGGGCTCACATCCCACTTTTACGGCATCTCCAGACATTAAAAACGCATCTCAAAACCATTCGGGAGTCTGGTCAGCTCACAATGATGGGGTAGCCTCAGCATCCACACCTTAGCACCCTTTCCAAAGGCTCCGGTTTGTCCCTGTCCCATTTGCAACACACCAGCAAGGAGGATGGGGATTACGATACAACATTTCTTGGGGCCACGGGCGATGGCCTCATTGGCTAATGTGACTGTTTGCTCCTATTTCTCAAACTAGCTTCAAAACACAAAAACCTAGTTTAAAGAGGGGAAGAAAGGTACGATTCCCGCACAGGCACACCGGGGCTTCAGCTTCCGTGGATTTCCTAAAGCAACATCTTGACTACACCCTGGGCTGACGGCAGCGACGGTGAGGAAATATTTGAAGGCGGCTTCCCAAATTCCAGGCGTTTTCCCAACCTTCAGACAGAGCAAACCAAATTAGGTGGACATTACAGCTGTTACAGACTGGCTAGCATTGGGGCCTGCAAGTTCTAAGAGTGAGTATCAGGAGTCAGGAGCAATGTCTCCCTGGGTGTCATTTTTCTTTCCCATGAAATGAAGGAAAGGACACTGGCCACCTAGCTCACACACTGCCAAGGCCACACGAGAAGCCCAGTCACATAGAAGACCCACTAAAGACATCCTCTTTGACAGGGCTGCAAGTTATGTGCATGCCATACAAAACGAGTCTTCCTTTCCCGCCAGCAGTCTGCCATGGTGACAGGTCTGCCACAGTGACATGGCTTGGGGGCCAGGAAAATGGTGGCACAGCTTAGAAAATTAATCAATCTAGAAGCTGCCCCTATGCTCCTCAGGTAAGCAAATACGCACGATGCTGCTAGAGATCAGATTTGTGTCTTCCCATCAGGTGACTAGCTTCAGGAATCTAGTCTGGCTAGAACTGAATGCCTACTTCCTGAGTTTCTAAAGATCTTATTTATTTATTTTTTTTTTTAAGGAAAAAAAAAATCCTCCTCTGGGGGAAGCAGAGCAGTGTTTGAAGCTCAAGTCCCAAGCAAGTGTTTTATACAGGATGTGCTCACAGGGTGACCAGGAGCTGGGGCCGCAGCATCAAATAATGAAAACGAGCCTCTTCCTGGCCATTTACTTTTAACCAGAAGATACCACCTAACTCTGTCTCAAAGGGGGTGGGCCAAGGTTCACAGACATAACCCTGCAGCTTTTCCCAAATGGCTACTGGTCAGGGGTTAGAGGTTCCCACCTGGAATGGAGAGCTAAAGGTACTGACCCTTTATCACCCAGAGGCACGCCGGTGCTGCTTGGCTGTCTCTCACTGCCATCTCTGTGCTTGCTCCCCCGCCCGGAGGCTGGGCCACTTGTTCGATTTGGGGACTGATCATACACAAAATTCCGGCAGGACGCAAGTTTGGACTCCAGGGCCTGCAGAGAAACACATTTTCATCTTTCAAGTTAAAGACAAGAACTCCCCTCTCACCCAGAGCCTGAACACAGACAATAACTTGCAACGGTGGTTCTCAAATTGTGTTATACAGTGGAATTCCAAAGTGGGGCCCTGCAGGGACCTAATGTATATCTAACTTTTAGAGCCACTAGCCTCAGACATTCTTAGGAGCTTCCTGAGAAACTCAATAACCCTGCCAATCATCTAGTTCTGCCTATGGGAAATATGAAATCCACTTTGGATTTTGTCCTAGCCTTTCAAGATTTTGTTTTTTAACTCTCTAAGAAATAAATAAATGAATGAATGAATGAATTTTGCTTATTTATAATTATGATATAATATATAATTATAATTATTTATAAATAAATAATTTTATTCATTCATTTTTAAAGATTTTATTTATTCATAGAATACACAGAGAGAGACAGAGACACAAGCAGAGGGAGAAGCAGGCTCCATGCAGGAAGCCCGATGTGGGACTTGATCCCAGGACCCTGGAATCACACCCTGGGCTGAAGGCAGGTGGCTTAACTGCTGAGCCACCCAAGCGTCCCTCCCTAAGAAATTTAAAAAGAGGAAGCAATTTTTACAATGTTTCTCAGTTCTCAGTTTTTTTCAAATTAAGAAAAAAAACAGACACCAACCAAATTTCTCAAATTCCAAAGAAAAATGGCAGGGAAAGATATGCCCAGGGATCAAAGGGATGAGAGTTAGAGCTCTGGGTGTTCGTCAATAACAATGCCCACAGAATGCCCTCAAATGATGCTATAGGACACTAACAGAACCAGAGTTTTGCCTAAAATGCAGGGAGTCTCTGTTAAAGGGGAGAAGAACTAATCAGGTCACCCCTCTCCGATATCCTGAAACAGGCAAGGAGCCACACCAAAGCCCAGGGAGGTGGCAGTCTTACCCCTACTTTCCGAAGCAGGTCTCCCACAATGTTGAGGGCCGATATCCGTGCTGCAGGAGTGAGGGGAGTCCCACCCATAGAGTCGTCCAGACCTGGGTGTGCAAAAGGAGGGACACGTAATACCAACCCACAGTCGAAAGTTTGTGCACAAACATCCCTAAATGCAGAACCACGGGTGTGAGCGCAGGAAGCTAACTCTGCCCTCCAATCCTAGATGCTGCCTAACTAAGACAGAAAAAGTCTACTTGATGAGCAACCGTTTGCAGCCTTAAAACTACCGTATTAATTGTTTATCTTTATGTGTTATTCTTTTAAAGCAAAATCAAAACAAGTCTTCTTGAAATTCTAGGAATTCCATGTAGTTATGAACATCATCCGAACAAACCACATTTGTAAGGGGGCTTCCTCTCCAGAGCCCCTCTCTCTCCTCTAAGCAGGACCCAAGGACCAGCAGCACCAGCATCATCCTGGTTAGGATGCAGGATCCCAGGCCCTGCCCAGACCTGCTGAATCTTAGGTGCATACCGAAGTGTGGAAAGCCCTGCTCTAGACAGGGATTCTGGAAGTCTCACCAGTCTCTTGATCCCAGGGAATAGGCTAACAGATAAAATAGTCAGTAGTAGTGTGAGCCCTGGAGCCAGCTAGGCCTGGGTCTGAATCCCAACTCTGCTATTCACCAGCTGTATGACCTGATGTAAGCTCCTTTATCAGGGCCTTAGTGTCCTCACCCATCTCCTCACCCATCCCATGGGGACAGCACTGGCATCTTGGCCTGTGGTGAGAATTCAGTGAGGTCATATATATGCAAAGCATCTGAAGCAGAGTGGCTAATGAGCATATACCAAGTACCCAATAGTTGTCTATTGTTGTTACTTGCTATTAAGTGACCCAGTAACAGTCTTAGTTAATCAGCAGAGGAGCTGGGGTGAAAACTCAAATTTTTCTTTCTTTTTTTTAACCATACAGCCCAGGTTATACTGGATTCTACTTCTAGATGGAAATATTGCTGGACTCACAGAATGCTTTTCCATTTTTTTTATCTGGTTACTGCAATTTTCAACTTTGGAAACTTTGTGTTTAAGTTTAAGGAGAGGATTTCTGGCTTCCAATGAAGACTGGGAATGTCTGCTAATGCAGGAGAGGATTTAAGGAGAGGTTTTCTGGCTTCCAATGAAGACTGGGAATGTCTGCTAATGCCTGGGGTAGGAGCAGAGTGGCAGCTGCCCCTTCGAGATGAGGCTTCCATTTTCCTGGCCACAGACTCCATCGCTCCCTATTACCTCACAACCAAGCTCTTCTTATCTCAAAGCTTTGCCCCCCACCCTGGGAACACCCATTTGCTCCTTTTAAACACACCCAGTGTCTGTCTCACCCAGAACCCGACTCCTGGGAGAGTTTTGTGAAGCAGAGAAAATCCTCCCAATGGCCATTCCCTTACCGCGTCTGAACGTCCCTGGTGTGTTTAAGCTAGTGCTGGGTCCCCGATGAGCTATGGGAGTGGATGGTACAGAGCCAGTGGCCTGCACAGCTGTGTCTGTCCTTTCGGCTTCCACCGAGCTAGGCATGGGGGTCCGGGGCTTCTCCTGCTTCTGCTGCACAGCCAACTCCTGCCGCAAATCTGAGCCAGGACAAGGATTCAGATTAGGTCCTTGCTTCGGGTGATGGGGGGAGGGGAGGGTCAACAGTAGACACTGGTCAGGGAAAAGAAGTACCAGAATGGAAAATCATAGGTGAAACCCTCAATGAAGTGAAACCCAAGGGACCTGGCCTAGTAGGCTTGGAAAATTATAGATGTTTTAAATAAAAACATTAAGGTTTAAAAATTTTTTTAAACTATGGCAGTGGCAGGTCACTACTGCTTTCCTTGTTTCAAAAGCAATTTCAGTGCAATAAGGAATAAATACTAAATGAAAATATGCTCTCCCAGCCCATCCCCAAATGCCCCTCCTTACCCATAATCACTATAATATGGAGAGATATTTTCAATCCTTTTTCTCTGTATTTTCAGACATACAGTTTACATAGATCTCTATTAGACAAATAGGAATTCTTATTAAACATAAATAGAAACATACCTACTATGACAGTATATCTTAACCTAACTATATTTATATCTATAATTTAACAATTGTTTAACATTCCAGAAAATAAATCTATGCAACTTATTTAACCACTTCACTACTGATAGGAATTTAAACCACCTTTCAATGGGATGCCTGGGTGGCTCAGCGGTTGAGCCTCTGCCTTCAGTTCAGGGCATGATCTCGTAGTTCCGGGATCGAGTCCCGCATCGGGCTCCGTGTAGGGAGCCTGCTTCTTTCTCTGCCTTCTCTCTGTGTCTCTCATAAATAAATAAATAAAATATTTTAAATAAATAAACTATCTTTCAAGCTTAAAGAGTGTTTTCTTTTTTTTCTTTTTTTTTTTTTATTTATTTATGATAGTCACAGAGAGAGAAAGAGAGAGAGGCAGAGACACAGGCAGAGGGAGAAGCAGGCTCCATGCACTGGAAGCCCGATGTGGAATTCGATCCCGGGTCTCCAGGATCGCGCCCTGGGCCAAAGGCAGGCGCCAAACCGCTGCGCCACCCAGGGATCCCCTAAAGAGTGTTTTCTTTTTAATCCCCCTTCTACTGGCTCTATTTTAGAAACTAAATTAATGTTATGAACAATTAATTGGGATGTTAAAAAAAAAAAATCTCTTCTGCACCTAGATCTATCTCCCGAACTGTGAACTTCCATGGAGCAAATGCTGACGGGAATTCAGTGCTCTAAGGCACATGTATCAGCTGCCATCAAGCCACAAAAACAAGTGGGCTAGCACGGAATTCCATCAACACGAATTTTCTCCCCACAAAACTCTTATACCCCTACTGATCAGAAAGCTAGGGGTGGGTTTAAATAACCACAAGGGGTCTTTACAGGGCCAGACATCAGACAGTTCTTAGCAAGGGGTCAGGACTGAGGCTGAGGGCTACCCAGTGTGGTTCTATACCCTCTGACCCAGACTGTTCATGTGCCAAGTGGAGCATGGATTTCCAGCCAAGGTGATGCTGGGCAACCTTGCAGGACAAGCTGTTCTCAGGGAGGGAGAGGGGAAAACACTGGTGAGGGCACAAAGAACAAAGCCATGGCCGCCTGACCTCTGGCTTCATCCTTCAGTCGCTGAACAGATTCTAGGAGATTCTCTTTCTCATCAAGCTCACTCTCCAGGAAGGCATTTCTTTCAATGGCTTGATTCAAACGCTGCTCAAAGTCTTCCAGAGACATGATCGTGGCCCTGGTAAAAAAAATAAAATAAAAATATGGAATTACCATATGATCCAGCAATTACTCTGCTGGGCATATATTCAAGAGAAGTAAAAGCAGGATCTCAAAGAGATAATTGTATACGCATGTTCATAGCAGCATCATTCACAGCAATTAAGCAGCAGAAGTAACCCAAATATCCACGAACAGATAAATAGATAAAGAGAATGTGGCATATACAATTGGTGTTTGAACAGAGCGGGTGAGGAGGATAGTGGTGCCAACCCTTCACATATTAAAAACCTACATATAACTTCTGACTCCCAAAAATTAACTATGAATCATCTAGTATTGGTCAAAAGCATAAACAACAACAGTCAACTAACACATATTTTGTATGCTCTATGTATTACACACTGTACTCTACAATAAAGTGAAAGAAAATGTTATTAAGAAAATCATAGGAAAAAACACATTTATAGTATCAGTCTGCATTTATTTAAAAAAATTCTGTGAGCACACCCACACAGTTCAAACCTGTGTTGACTCAACTGTGCATACACTGGAATATTATGCAGCCTTAAAAATAAAAGAAAAGAAAAGAAAATCCTGTCGCACACTACAACATGGGTGAATCTCAAAGATCTATGCTGGGAAAATAAGCCAGTCACATGAGGACAAATACTGTAGGGTTCCACTCCTACAGAGTACCCAAAGTAGTGAAAAATCAGAGAAAACAGAAAGGGGATTACTGAGGGCCAGAAGGAGCATGGAGGAGGATTTAGTGTCTAGTGGGTCCAAGTTTCAATGTCACAAGATGAGAAAGGTCTGGAGAGCTGTTGCACAATTAGGTGAATATACTTAATGCTTCTCAACTGTACACTTAAAAATGGTTAAGATGGTGAACTTGATGTAATGTGTTATCACAAGAAGTTTTTTTTTCCAACTTCTGTGTAACAGGAACATGGAAGAGTAAAATTAGATAAATCAGTCTGGGCAGCCTGGGTGGCTCAGTGGTTTAGCGCCGCCTTCGGCCCAGGGTATGATCCTGGAGACCTGGGATCAAGTCCCACGTTGGGCTCCCTTCATGGAGCCTGCTTCTCCCTCTGCCTGTGTCTCTGCCTCTCTCTCTGTGTCTCATGAATAAATAAATAAAATCTTAAAAAAAAAAAAATCAATTCTAACCCTTTTCATACCTTAGCATTCATATGTTAAACAAAAAAGAACTCTTAAGGAATATATTTAATTTTTAGTTACTTCCAATTAGGCCCTGAGTCTCTCAAGGTTATGCCCTTCCTAAAAGTAAGCCATTTCATTTAACAGATCTACAGTAGAAGAACTTTAACAGGCAAATGGCTGGTAGGGCTGAGAAATTACTGTTCTTGAAGTAGATGGTCAAATTTTCCAAATACAACCATTAAAACTTTATAATAAAGTTGTAATGTCTTAGATACAGAGAGAGGCAGATACACAGGCAGGGGGAGAAGCAGGCTCCCTGTGGAGAGCCTGGTGCAGGACTCGGTCCCAGGACTCCGGGATAACGACCTGAGCCAAAGGCAGACGCTCAACCACTGAGCCACCCAGGTGCCCTTAATTTTTTTTAATAAACCTCAGTATTCCATAACTTTATTCATTCTATAATGATGGGTCATTATATATATAATGATATGAATAGGGATCCCTGGGTGGCGCAGCGGTTTGGAGCCTGCCTTTGGCCCAGGGCACGATCCTGGAGACCCGGGATCAAATCCCACATCGGGCTCCCGGTGCATGGAGCCTGCTTCTCCCTCTGTCTATGTCTCTGCCTCTCTCTCTCTCTCTCTGTGTGTGACTATCATAAATAAATTTTAAAAAATTAAAAAAAAATAATGATATGAATATATATGAATGATATGTATATATAATATTCATGATATAATGATGACTTGGGCTTCACCTCTACCTCTTCTGATTCTTTTTTTTTTTTTTTTTTAAGATTTTATTTATTTACTCATGAAAGCCAGAAGAAACAGAGGGAGAAGCAGGCTTCCTGACGAGAGCCTGATGCAGGACTTAATCCCAGGACTCTGGGATCATGACCTGACTCAAAGGCAGACACTCAACCACTGAGCCACCCCGGTGCCCCTACCTCATCTGATTTTAACACCAAACAATTCAGCATTTGGCCACAATGGGAATCCTATGTACCTTTAATTTTAAAAAAATATAATGAAATGTAAGACAGACAAGAAAAAGAAAGCACAGACTAACTGCTTTATAAACCTTGGACTGCAGAACGCCCTTCCAACTGTGGCTGATATATCTAACCACAGAGAAATCAAATAACTTCTGGCAGTAACGTAAACAACAAAGCTGGAGGACAAATCCAAACTCCAAATATTTTCAATTCTTATCAAAACATATAACAATCTCCTAGAAATGAAAAACAACCCAATTTAAAAGTAAGCAAAGATAAACAGTTCATAGAAAAAGACATAAAACAGTTCTTAAATTAGGAAAAGGAACCAACATCACTCATAATTGAGAAATGTATCCATTGGTCACTTATACTGGCAGAGATGCAAAGTTTTGAAAACCACTCCGTTAGTGAAGCTATTTGGAAAAGAGGGATTTACATACATACTTGCAGGGAATATAAAGTGATACAACCATATAGAGAACAAATGGGCAATAACTATCAAAATCACATACGCATCTATCCCTTGACCCGGCAATTTCACTTGTGGGAATTTATTCTACAAATAAACATCTGTGCAAGCAATGTTTAGCATTCGTAACAGTAATGCTTATCACTGCACAAGAATGCAAATGTAGCAGATAACCATCCACAGGGGACTGGACAAATAAATTATTATGTATTATACAACACCAACCATACAATAGAATATTATGCACTTGGGGAAAAAAGAACAAAGAATGTTTTATGTCCTGAAAAATCTCGAAGATCTACTGTTATGTGAAAGAAGATGTGCAACAGTGTGTATAGAATGCTCTTTGTAGGAAGAGCAGAAGGGAGGGATAATATGAATTCCCTTATTCCCTATTTGCTTGAATTTGCATTAAAAAAACTCTACCTTTTGTACATTATTTTTGAACTGGTGAATGTACTATCTCTTCATGGTAGACTGCATCACTGGTCCTAATTCTTCACCCTCCCTACATCCACATCCTTGCTATGGCCTCATTGTGAGTGGAATATACTGTCCCACCTCTTGACTTGGACCATGTGACTTGCTTTGATCAATGAAATATGGGTGGAAACAATGGTATGCCAGTGGCTTGCTAAAAATCACACATACTATAAAGTCACGGAAATCAAGTCATTACAGTATTGGTATAGTAATTCACAAATTGTACACTGGACCAAAATAAAGAATTCAGAATGAATCCCAGGATATGTCAGAGATTAACATATGACAGAGTTGGGTTACACTCAGTGGGAAAAATGAGTGTTTAATAAATAGTACTGGCACAATCAGCTATCTATGCATTAAAAATAAATTGGGGGGCAACTGGGTGGCTCAGTGTTGAGCGTCTGCTTTTGGCTCAGGTAATTCTAGGATAAAGTCCCACTTTGGTCTTCCTGCAGGGAGCCTGCTTCTCCCTCTGCCTCCATCTCTGCCACTCTCTGTGTCTCTTACAAATGAATAAATAAAATCTTTAGCAAAAAAGAAGATTGGATCTAGTATCTTGTACTAGATAAATAAATTTCAGGCAGATTAAAAGCATAAGTATAAAACAAAAAAGTCTTACAAAAAACAAATTAAGAGAAGACACACACAAAGGATCAAGGAGCTCTCCCTAGTGAACTCTGGAGACCTAGAAGCTAAAAAAGGAGACATAAACTGGATGATCTAAAAATGGTAATTATTTGTATGGAAAATGATAACAGAGACAAAGGCAAAAGACTAGATTATTCTAGGACAAATATTTTCCATGTAGGACAAAAAGATTAGCAGTGAAAATATACAAAGAGCTCTGACAAATGGATAAGAAAAGAGACCCCATTTCTGATAATGATAAGGTGGCTTGTATCAGACGAAACTTCCCATAGATTACAACTAGAGTCTGGAGACCCTGGCAATAACGGGAGCCAATACAGTGGGTGAATGTTGCATCTCTGTTAATGCTTTGCCTACAGCTCCAGTGATAGAAATCCACCAACACAGGGGAGTGCCAAATTCTCATACAAACTCTTCTCATATCTCTGGCGAACCCCTGGACCATGCATATGCACAGCAGACTTGAAGCAGTCTGGTCAAGGCTAAAAGAATCAAACAGATTTCAGCTTCTGCCCATTAAGCAGAAACAGTTTGTGGCGTGTTAGTTCAGCCAAGTTAACAGATCAAAAAAACAAAACAAAACAAAACAAAAAACCATAATCCATAGTTTCTGTAACACATCATTCATAATGCATGTTCTAGAATTCAAAGTTACTTGACACGTTAAGAACACAAAAAATGTGATCCAAACTCAGGAGAAAAGGCAATCACGGGGACAAATCAGCCCTAAGATAACCTAGATATGAGAATTAGCAGGAAAGGACTTTCAAGTAGCTACTGTAGCTCTGCTCAAAGACATAAAGAGAGGGGTGCCTGGGTAGCTGTCTGTTAAGCATTCTGTCTCTTGATCTCAGCTAAGGTCTTGATCTCAGGGTTGTGAATTCAAGCCCCACATTGGGCTCCGCACTGGGCACGGAGTCTACTTAAACTGATGATGATAATGATAATAATATTAATAATGATGCAGAGGACTGTGGAGGCGACATAAAGTTTCCATATCTTAACAAGAGCATGGGTCACGTGAACATATATGCAATTTATCCAAACTGATGGAACTATATGCTTAAAATCTGTGCATGCCACTATATGCAATTTATATCTAACTTTTAAAGTGGTTTCATTAAAAAAAAAAAAAAAAAAAAAGAAGGCCTGGCACAGAGTAGTTATATAATAAAAGTTAGGATTGTTAGTATTCTGCTAAACAACAGAATGTCAGTTTAGGAAACCCTGTTCTTCGCACATGCTTACCTTAGGGCAGTATCTAGCACATGCTTGTCCTTCTGCCTGGGATGTTCTCACCTCATAATCTTCCTCCCCTGGATGATGCCTATGCATCCCCTGGTCTTAGCCCAAATGTCACTTCCACTGGGAAGTCCTACTTAACATTTACCTGCCAATGGCCAGACTAATGCATCCTATCACATGCCCCCTAGACTTGCAGCACCTACTGCTGTAGTCAAGTTGCACTTGGGGGGTGACTGGGTGGCTCAGTTAGTTAAGTGTCTGCCTTTGGCTCAGGTCATGATCTTGGGATCTTGGAATCCAGCCCTGAGTTGGGTGCCCTGTTCACAGGAAATCTGCTTCTCCTTCTCCCTCAGTGCCTTTGCCAAATCAGGCTCAAGCTGTCTCTCTCCAATAAATAAATAATCTTAAAGAAAAAAAAAGTTGCACTTATCTGTCCATTGACCATTTCCTATAAGGACACTGGCTTGGCTCCCTGCTGAATTCTTTATACTCAACCCAGTGCTTGGTACCCAGGCACTGGGGTCAAACAGTAAAGACAAAAGGCTCTAAAATCTGTTTTCTCCTTCCCGACGTACCGTTTTGCTCTTTCCAAGTCGTCATTTGCTTGCTCCAGCTCTCTGATGTATTTCTGAAGTTGATCCTTAATTGCTTTGGTCTGGGCAAGGTCATCCTCCAAGGCTGAAATCTGCCGGTAGCCTTCGGAGTGCTGAGTTTCAAACTTCTCCTGGAGGACAAAATTGACACTGAGGGTATGATTTAAGTCTTCTGATAAGCGGTGTTCACCTTCCTTCCCTGTCATTTCCTTAAAAATACTGAAGACTAATCCTTGAACATACATTTTCCTGCTGGAAAACACTGTTGTGTTTTGTTGTTGTTTTGGTGTTTTTTTTTTTTTAAGATTTTATTTATTTGAGAGAGAGAGAGAGAGAGCGAGCGCACGCAAGAGCATGAGTGGGGTGAAGGGCAGAGGGAGACACAAACTTCCCACTGAGCAGAGAGCCCGATGTAGGGCTCCATCCCAGGACCCTGGGATCATGACCTGAGCCAAAGGCAGCCGCTTAACCAACTGAGCCCCCTGGGTACCCCGAACACTGTTGCTTTTAGCACATGAACATCCATTTCTCCCTATGTGTGCAGTTCAGCAGCATCCTGATTTATTTAGGGGATTTAGCTCTCCCTTATTATAGGATCTTTATGGGACCAGTCTTCACCTCATCCTCACAAGGAGGCCCCAGACATTCTAGCAGCCTCCTGCCACAGCCTGGGGACAAGCCTAAGATCAGCCAGCAGAACCTTCTCTCCACATGGATCATGACCATGTGAGGGCAGACGGCAAGAACAGGGAGCCACCATTCAAAGCTGTTATATTCCAAGTGCTTCCTGTCTCCTGGCCCCGTAGCATCTTGCATCCTGCCCCCTCCAGAACTCGGTCCCTGCAGCCTCTGGGTGTTAAGAAGCCCCTGACAATCTTCAAAGCAATTATTTTGCTCAAAGCATCCACAACCATAGAAAGCCACACAAACTTCTCCAACTCTCATCCACAAGGGCAACCCAAATCTACTTCATGTGACATCCCTGGATCGTGTATCAGGAATCACAATGACTTTGGATGCTTGTGCCTCGCCCTAAGAGCAGGAAACCATGAACTTAGTCTGACAACTGTTCTAACTTTGTGATCCAGGACACGCCCCTGCAGCATGGGGGAGTTAGAAGGGACTTCTAGACCTTTGTGGGAGGGAGGGAAGGAAGGAAGGAAAACAAAACAAAACAAAAAAACCCCACAACTTGTTATTAATTACCAAAAGTTGCTTCTCCCTCTTCCTGTGTCTCTGCTTCTCTGTGTCTGTCATGAATAAATAAATAAAATCTTTAAAAATAACAATAGTAATAATTACCAAAAGTAGCTCAGTGTCATCTGACTAGTGCTTTCCAAGGCAAAAAATAGTCAAATGACTTTGCGATCTGCTGCTGCTCAATTTCAGCAGCTAACATTCATCGCATGCTTACTCTGGGTCAGCTTCTGGGCTCACGACAGTACTTATATTGGCCCATTTAATGCCACTTCAGAGATGTGAACTGAGGCTTCTTCATTAACCCAAAGCCAACTGGGAGCTAATGACTGAGCCAAGATCCAGTCTGGGCCACCAGGGCTTGTGCTCTTAATTTAAAAAAAAAAAAAAGGTTTTATTTATTCATTCATGAGAGAACACATCGAGGGAAGCAGAGACATAGACAGAGGGAGAAGCAGGCTCCCTGCAAGGAGCCCCATGCAGGACTCAATCCCAGGACACAGGGATCACGATCTGAGACAAAGACAGACACTCAACCACTGAACCAACCAGGTGCCCCAGGGCTTGTGCTTTTTTTTTTTTTTTTTTTAAGATTTCATTTATTTATTCATGAGAGACAGAGAGAGAGAGAGGCAGAAACATAGGCAGAGAGAGAAGCAGGCTCCATGCAGGGAGCCCGATGTGGGACTCGATCCCACGACTCCAGGACTATGTCCTGGGCCAAAGGCAGATGGTTAACCGCTGAGCCACCCAGGGATCCCCAGGCTTGTGCTCTTAAAACAACTATACTAAATTGCCCTCCAACATTTCCTTCCAGAACACACAGGTATTGACTGGTCGTACACACACACACACACACACACACACACACACACACACACTCTGCTCAGGCTTCTCTTTCAAATCACCTTCCTTCACCCAACACCCCTACTGCTTTCCCTTCATCTACACACAAAAGAAAACACTTCACTCAGCATAATACCCTCCAGTTCCATCCACGTTGAAGCAAGGACAAACATTATATGTTCTCATTCATTTGGGGAATATAAATAATAGTGAAAGGGAAAATAAGGGAAGGGAGAAGAAATGTGTGGGAAATATCAGAAAGGGAGACAGAACGTAAAGACTGCTAACTCTGGGAAACGAACTAGGGGTGGTAGAAGGGGAGGAGGGCGGGGGGTGGGAGTGAATGGGTGACGGGCACTGGGTGTTATTCTGTATGTTAGTAAATTGAACACCAATAAAAAAAAAGAAAAAAAAAAAAAAGAAAAAAAAAAAGAAAACACTTCCCACAGGAAAGGCCCAAAGTCTACTTAGAAAGTTTGAGGGGTCCTGGCTGGCTCAGTTGGTGGAGCATCCAACTCCTGATCTCAGGGTTGTGAGTTCAAGCCCCACACTGGGTGTGGAGAGGACTTAAAAAATAAAATCTTAAAAAAAGGAAAAAAGGAAGTTTGAAAAACAGATGAACTCCTCTCTCCTCAATCAAGTAAACAAAGGTGTTGCTAATCTGGATGCGTCAGGAGAGTGACATAATGGTGCCTGGGCCAGAGAGGTGTGGTGAGAGCACCGTGGGAGAAGGGCTCCCACGGAACAAGTAGATCATTTACAAGGCGCTGACAGGGAGGGCATTCCACATCCTCGCTGCTCGGTCCCCTCTGATACTCTGTTTCCTGGCCGGGAGCACAGGAAGCATCTCCACTCAGGCAAGGAGGGGCCGACCAAGCCCCACGCCCGGGAAAATTCCCAGGGCTGGCTCTGATGGCTTCACACCCTTTATCAGGGTGCATCACCAAATAAAACAGAAGCGTAGAAGATCCTAGGTCAGTAACCTAAATTCAAATGCAGCTTCCAAGATGATGTAGTTAAGGGGCTTCTCCACCGGCATAAAGATTCAAATGATGCCCTTTGAACTTAGGGACATGAAAAGCCATTGCTAAATATTGTGCTTTCATTTGGGGTTAATTATAATAAGCTGTCAGCTGATGGAGGCCTCAACAGATGCTCTGTTTGATCTCTTACAGGCCTTTTTGTTCAATTTGTGATGAATAAGCCAGTTGTCAAGAAGTCTGACTGAGTTGAATACATTTCTCTGAGTTACTGACAGATACTTGCTGGCAGCAGTTTATTTATTTTTAAAGTAATCTATACCCCAGCATGGGGCTCGAACTCACAACCCTGAGACCCAGAGTCGCATGCTCCAACAGTGGAGCCAGCCAGGAACCCCCCTGGCAGCAGTTATCCTATTTCCCTGCATTTCTATTTCTTTCCCGGCTCTATGCTCTGCACCTCATGCATCTATCATGTGGCTGTCATGAAGAGGTCTTCTGCAGGTTCAAGGGCTCTGTTGGGAAGCAGTTACTTCATAATTGCGCAGTATGAGCCTGCCTCCATGGAAGGCCTGTTCCCTCTCCCGACTCTGGTTCACAGATTTTACTTCCACGCTGCTTCTTGCGTCCCTGAGTCCCTTCCAAGTTAAGCATGGGAATGATTCCTTAGTGCCTATGGCAGGGGTCAGGTTGTTAATCAAATGAGTGATGTGGGCCAGGTGTAGAGAAAACAAGGGACACTTATACCTCAGTGTCAGAAATGGAGGTGGGGGATGGTTGTGGGAACTCAGATGGACTGGTGAACAGTGGCTCTGTCTCGGCAACCACTACGTGGTGTTTTGTTGGTGTGGAACATTGCAGGCCTGGTATGGCCAGATCTGCTGGTTCTCAAAGGGAGTCAGCAATCCAGATTTTTATACAAAGCCTCACAACTTTGAATATTAAGTACTTAAGTAGGGGCATCTGAGTGGCACAGTCCGTCAAGCATCTTACTCTTCATTTTGGCTCAGGTCATGACATCAGTGTTGAGACTGAGCCCCACGTGGGCTCTGCACTCAGCGTGGATTCAGCTTGAGATTCTCTCCCTCTGCTGCACTCTCCACACACATCCACGCTCTCTCTCTAAATAAATAAAATCTTTAAAAAACATTAAAGACGGACACCTGGGTGACTCAGTGGTTGTGTATCTTCCTTCAGCTCAGTCGTGATCCCAGGGCCCTGGGATTCAGGGCTTCCCCACAGGAAGCCTACTTCTCCCTCTGCCTATGTCTCTGCCTCTCTCTGTGTCTTATGAATAAATAAAATCTTAAAAAAAAAAAAAGCAAAACAAAACAAAAAACACTAAAAGATGTAAATTTTATTACCAAAAGAATAAACTGTAAACAAACCCTCAACTCTAGGGAATAACAGCATGCTGAAGGTCGCCTGGGTGGCTCAGTGGTTGAGCATCTGGCTTTGGCTCAGGGCGTGATCCTGGGGTCCTGGGATCAAGTCCCTCATCGGGCTCCCTGCAGGGGAGCCTGCTTCTCTCTCTGCCTATGTCTCTGCCTCTGTGTGTCTCTCATGAACAAATAAAATCTTTAAAAATAATAGCATGCTGAAGTATTGACGGGCAAGTGTATAGATATAAGTCACTCTGAACTCCATCAGAAAACTAGATTGATAGATGGATATGATAGGTAATAAAAAGTCAAGCATGGCAAAGGTTATTAGTAGAGCCTCAGTGGCAGATAAACCGATGGCCACTGGAAAAGTCTTTCAAACTTGCTGTGAGCATGAAAACTGTCATGACAAAATGTTGAATAAAAACCACCAAAGGCTAACAGGCGAAAACATCTGTGGGCCAGATTGATCTGTAGATGGCCAGTGTGGGCTCTGTGGTCTACAACATAAAAAGCTTATGCTCAGCTCTGAGGTCTTTGGGATCTTTCCTCTGCCCCTCCCCAACCCTCAATCCCCAACCCACTGGCTGGTTCCACTTTTTCCCATGCACTACTAAAGCCAGGATTCTCAAGTCTGCTTGATACCCATTCCTGTGTTTATGGAAGGTCCAGATTAACTCTTCACTAACCCCTACACCTTAACCTGCTGGCTATGCACACACACACACACACACACACACACACACACGCACACAGACTCCCCTCACCTTCAACCATCAGATCAAATCCTTCCCAGCTTCCCCATGAAGCTGTCTCCAGCTCATGAAGACCTTTCTCAGAAGGATCTCCTGGTCAGTACTATGTAATTGGGTATCTTAAGTGCTTTTTGGGGTTAGGTTTGTCTTCTTCACAGAGCTTCCGGAATACCAGGAGTGCATCTCCCTTCACTATCCACCATACCTTACCCTTGGTTCTTTCCTCTAACACCTCATTAAAATTTACAAGGGGAGCTTTATTTTTAAAAACTGAAGGGGTGCCTGGTGGCTCAGTCAGTTAAGTGGTCGACTCGATTTTGGCTCAGGTTGTGATCTCTGGGTCCTGGGATCTATCCCTGCATTAGGCTCCGTGCTCAGCAGGGAGTCTGCTTCAGGATTCTCTCTCCCCTTCAGGCCCTCTCCTTGCTCACTCTATCTCTAAAACAAATAAATAAATCTTAAAAAAGACATGCGACATGCTAGGTGCCCCCCCAAATACATTCAGACCAGGAACCTCAGGGCAGAGGTAGATTCAGGCCTGATTTTTTTTTAAGATTTATTTATTCATGAGAGACAGAGAGAGAGAGGCAGAGACATAGGCAGAGGGAGAAGCAGGCTCCCTGCAGGGAGTGATGTGGGATTCGATCCTGGGACTCCAGGATTATGCCCTGGGCCTAAGGCAGACGCTTAACCTGCTGAACCGCTAAGCCACCCAGGGATCCTACAGGCCTAATATTCATGAAACTAGCAAGGTGATCCAGCCTGGCAGTGAGGGCTGAGAGCCGGTCTCCAGGGCACTGTATGAGTGATTATCTGCTAAGCCCTATAAAATGTCCAAAAGGCAGTCTTTACTCTTGGAACCAGTGATGCTCTAGATACTTGGCAACATCTGTAGGTATTTCTGGTTGTCATCATCGGGGTGGGGGGGGGGGGTGCTCCTGGCATCCAGTGGGTGGAGACCAGGGATGCTATTAAACACCCTACAATGCAAAACTTCACAGAAAGCTACTGGACCTCAAAAGTCAGGAGTGTCCAGGCTAAGAAACCTGCTCTAGACTGGCACCGTCCTATAGAACTTTCTGTAATGATGGAAATATTCCACCCCTCTCTGTCCAATAATGATACCCACTAGAGACATGGAGCTGTTTAACAGTTGAAATATAGCTAGGATAATTGGGGATTAAATTTCTTTATTTTAATTAACTTAAAATGTCAATGGCCACAGGTGGCTGGGGGCTACCACAATGGGCAGCATAACCTAGGCCTTGTACAATACAATGATGAGCAGATCTAGTGACACCCTATACTCTAAAAATGTCTATCTTTGGGCACCACAGTGGCTCAAGTTGGTTAAGCTTCTGCCTTCACTCAGGTCATGATCTCAGGGTCCTGGGATCAATCCCTGCGTTGGGCTCTTTGCTCAGTGGGGAGTCTGCTTCTCTCTCTCCCTCTGCCCCTCCCCCAGCTCGTGCTGTCTCTTTCTCTCAAACAAATAAAATCTTAAAAATAAATAAATAAGGGATCCCTGGATGGCGCAGCGGTTTGGCGCCTGCCTTTGGCCCAGGGCGCGATCCTGGAGACCCGGGATCGAATCCCACGTCGGGCTCCCGGTGCATGGAGCCTGCTTCTCCCTCTGCCTGTGTCTCTGCCTCTCTCTCTCTCTGTGACTATCACAAATAAATAAATAAATACCTTAAAAAAAAAATTAAAAAAAAAAAAAATAAAAAAATAAATAAATAAATAAATAAGAACATCTACCTTTCATATGCCTTGGGGGGTTGTGGTAGATAGCTAAGGATGACCATGTGGACACATGTGTGACTCGTTTCTCATAGAGCTCCTCCCAACAGGGGCAAAAAAAAGAGTTCTACTACCATATGCACCCAGCAGGCCAGCAGGCTGGCCTCCCACGGCAGGGCTCACTTTCCCAAGCACACACACCAGGCGGGAAGGCTGTCTAGACCTGCTATTTCCTCTCACCTTGATGGTTTCCAGCTCCATACGAAGGCGGTTATTCTCCGACAGGAGGTCCCTGTTCCTGGTTTCAATCTGTTGCAGCTGCGTCTCCAATTCAGCTTCATATTCGCGGCTTCCCTCCTGGAATTCTCGGAGTTCCTCCTGCGTGTTCTCTGCCCTAAAAAATTCCCAGCTGTGTCAGGCAATCATTTACTGAGCACCTACCGTGCTGCTGAGTGTTATGCAGACCTTTTGAGGCAGAAACTCTCCTTACCCTCATTTTACAGATAAGGCTGAGCTGAGTAACTTGTCTCAAGGTCATAGGAGTCAGAAGCAGAGCTCAGACCTGAACCTAGGTGTTCCTGACTCTGACTCCAAAGCCATTTCTTTACCAACCCACCCTCCGCTCATTCATTCAACGTATTTTGTTTTTAAACTCAACGTGGATAAATAGACTTAGGATTGCATGCCCTCTGCAGATTTACTTGTAAGCAGAAATTGGATCTAATATAAATGTTTGCTTATCCCCACGGCTGCAATGTGCCCCCACCCACCCCCAGACACTCAATTCCAGGTCCTCAAGCCTTAAAAGTCAAGCAACATTTTTTTTTAATATTAAATCTGAATTATCTTTAAGTCCAAGTAAGAATAAGGAAATTAGAGGAACTGGAATAAGACCTCCAGGTGGAGAGTAAAAGAGTCCATGAGAAACAAAGAAACAATGCTGAACACACACACATACACACACTCTACTCCCAGATAGGGACACTGAATTGTTGGCTTCAGATCTAAAATCTGCAACAGCCCATATTGTCAGGCACAGGGAGAGGTTCTTTCCTCTTGCGTGGGGGAATGACCAGATATGGCATCTGGAACGGATAAAATCCTGCCAGAAAATAAGATGGGAAGGAGCACAGACAGCAGTTTGCTTAGGACCCTAGGCTTTGGCACTCACATTCTAGCCAAGCCACTTACTGCCTGTGTGACCTTGGTGGGCAAGTTTATTTGCCTTCCCGGAGGCTCAGTTCCTCATTTGCAAAATGGGGTAATAATTGTTTCCTCAGGAGGCAGTTTGAGATTTAATGGACAGAGTGTGTGTAAGGTCCTTTACAGTGCTTGTCACTTAAGAGGCCACAAAACACATGGTTGCTGCCACCCCAATGGGAAGAAAAAGCAGGGTCGACTTTGGAAGACTGACCTCTGCTTGTAGGTCATAGCCAGATCTTTCCAGTAGTTCGCTTCTTCCTCCTCAGAACTGAAAGTCTTTCCCGAGTCTTCCATTGTGAAAACAAAGGAAGAGGTCACTCTCCTTGTGGCATGGTGTCTAGGAGAGAAAGCTTTAATATTATTACCCATATCTGGTTAAATAGCTGATCTTTTTTAAGATTTACTAGAGAGAGAGTGTGTGCAGAGCACGAGAGGGAGTGCATGAACAGGGGGAGGGTCAGAGGGAGAAGCAGACTCCCCACTGAGCAGGGTATCGGACACACATGGGGCTCAATCCCAGGACTCTGGGACATGAGCCAAAGGCAGACGCTTAAACTAAGACTGAGCCACCCAGGTGCCCGTAAATAGATGAGCTTTAATGGGGGGGGGGGGGGGGGAACCTCCTGGATTTTATGTTGGATTAAATGATAAAACATTGCCAAAAACTGAAACTAAACCCAGACAAAATACAGCCCACCCACATTACATTCCACAAATTGACAAAACTACCAAGACTGTATTCATTTCATGGGGAGAGAGGGGTTGCCAAGGGAGGGGGGAAAGAGGTGAGGACATCGCCTGAGGTTCTAGTTAGACAACTGGTATACCACCATCCCCATCACCAGTAATAAAGAATATGAGAAGGAAAGTCTTCAGGGCATGAGAATAATGAGGCCAGTTTAGGACATTTCTAGTTTGACATGCTTGTGACACATCCAGAAGCAAAAGATCTGAAACTCTAGGGTGACACAAACTTAAGAGTCCTGAGCCTGTAGCTGCTTCTTCCCTTTTTCTTGTGATGGAACTGCTGGAGAATCTAGTGAGGACTATTTATGGAACTCTGAGGAATGCCAACGTTTGACTGGTAGGCAAAGAAAGAAACAGTAATCTTAGGAGATAGAGGACCAATGAAGAGACAAGAACCAGACAGTGAGCCCCTGGGAATAGATGGTGTCAAGGGGAAAAGCAGGAACGTTCCACAGTATCCATGCTACAACAGAGAAACTAAGATAAGGACTGGAAAATACCCAGGAGACTTAGCGAAATGTCGGTCACTGGTGATGTGGGCAAGAGTAGTTTCAACACATTGGAGGGGGGAGGAGGAATAAATTGGGTGGAGTTACGAGGAGGCGAAGAAGAGGAAGTAGAGGGAATTTTGGAGAGCTGGGTGTGAGAAGCAGACAAACGGGAGAGTAGCTAGAGAGCAGGGGGTGGGAATGGGCCTTGGCTCCAAGGACTTGGAGACACCCAGAGCAGAGGCTGGGGAACAGCTGGCAATTCACAGACTCCCTGCTGGTAAAGCCTCTCCACGTAACAGCTTATTCTCTGAATTTAAGGCTCTGAGCTTGTCAAAAGTTCATCAGGAATCCAAATGAGAGGTCTCCAAGGTCCCTTCCTTCCCTCAAGGGAGCTCACAATGTGGTGTCCTTAGGGACAAAAGAATGAACGCAACCCCTCACTTTGCAAGGTATAACTGTATTTTTTTTTTTTTTCTTTTTGAGAGAGACACCGCACGTGAGAGCAAGCACTGCAGAAGGAGAGAGTATTTTAAGCAGGCTCCAGCTCAGAGCATGGAAACCAACTTGGGGCTCCATCTCAGGACCCTTAGATCATAACTTGAGCTGAAATCAAGAGTCGGATGCTTATCCAACTGAGCCACCCAGGCGTCCATAACAAGCTGTATTTTTTACTACAAATATGAGTCATTCAGCTAAATATGTTAGAGTTGACATGGACACAATCACCAACTTCTGGATCCCTGGCAAAAAAAAAAAATATATATATATATATAGATATACACACACACACACACACATATATTGGAGCACAGTCCTTATTTATAACTAGATTTGTTAGTACCTGTACTCACATCTTGCTAATTTCTCTCCCTTCCCAGATTCAGAGACAAGATGCCCTATTCCCCACCTACCACCTTCTGGGGAACAGAATTTCTCTGAAAGCTGGATGAAAGCAGAAAAGCTGGACAGAGTAGAAAGCCGTACATTTGTTGATTTTTTTCCTATCCAGTATTTCTTCTTCCAGCTTTCTGGAACACCACCCCAATCTTAGGAAAACCAACCCTATACTCATTCCATGTAATTCAGATGTACTTCGCACCAGCATCTAGGAGACACATGATTGGACGGATGCCTCCAGCATCAGTAACTGGCTCAGAGGCGGGCCAATGTTGGTTCAGGGCTGGCCCTTAACCCAAGGAGAACCAATGACAGTGGCAAGTTGAAACCAAACTAAGTCATTGATTGGTTCAGGGCTGGCCCTTACCCAAGCAGAGCCAATGACAGGGGCAGGTCAAACCCAAACTAGGCCAATGATTGGTTCAGGGCTGGCCCTTACCCAAACTGAGCAAACCAGTGTCCAGGTCTTGGGCTTTCGCAGAGCCATCAAGAAAGACACTCTGGGGGATGCCTGGGTGGCTCAGCGGTTGAGCGTCTGCTTTCTGCCCAAGGCATGATCCTGGAGTCCCTGGATGGAGTCCCACATGGGGCTCCCTGCATGGAGCCTGCTTCTCCCTCTGCCTATGTCTCTGCCTCTGTGTCTCTCATGAATACATAAATAAAATCTTAAAAAAAAAAAAAAAAGACACTCTGGAAGTGTTAGCTAACCTTATTGTGGTAATGGTTTCACAATATACATGTTTATCAAACCATCATGCTATATGCCTTAAACTTACACAATGTTATTTGTCAATTATATCTCCATAAAGCTGGGAGAAAAAAGAAACTCTTTCCACTAGGGTAAGACGGTAGGAGGTAAGCCTGGAGCTGCCAGAGATCATCCCTCCATCATAAGAGAAGGAAGCCAAAACAGAGGAAAGCAGGGCCAAGAGGTGGAGACACTGGGTCCTGATGATATCATTTGAACACCTGGATCCAGTCATACTTGATTTAAGGTTATGAGAGATCGCCAACAACCTTTCTTGATTATACCAGTTAGGATTGGATTCCTGCCATGGAGATCCTGATTAAGGTAAGTAGTGAAAGATGTCATTTGCTGAAAGTAAAAAGAACAGAGCACCTGGAGTGTAAATAACAGTAATTAACATCGCAGCAGGTAAGGATAAACTCAGGTCTGGTACTCCTTGCTCAAGCCTTAAGCTCTAATGACCCCAGAACTCATCAATACAAAATCCCCAAACCACCGCCTCTAGTGTCAAGAGCCTGTGCAACTGAGGACCGTGTGGCCATTATGTAGAGTACAGTCTCAACTGCATGGCATGGGAATCTGTGTAGTAGGCCAAAAAAGTGAGAACTAAAAACAATGGGTGTAAATCGACTTTTCCTGCTATCTGGGAAAATATCACGTCCAATATTTAATGTAATTAGTTCCTACTTCTCTAAACATTCCCAACCCTAGTCCCCCTCATTAGCAATGTGGTGCAAACCACATTACCTTCTTTCTGTTCCTTGAACACATCAAACTTGCTCCCACCTCAGGGCTTTTGCACTTGCTATTCTCTGCCTGGATTGCTTCTCCCTCAGCTCTCTGCCCAGATATCCTTCTTGTCATTCCATCTCAGCTGAAATGTCCTCCCCAGGGAGACCTTATTTGAATATCCCACCAAATATCCCCTCCGGTTCTTCACTATTAACCCCTACTTTGTTTTATTTCACCATTTTGAGTTTTGTTTTTATTTTCCCCCACTGGAATGTCAATGATTGAATACAGCGGCCTTCTGGGTCTTGCTTTTTTATCCCAAGGCCTAGAACAGTGCCTGGCATATACTAGGCATTCAATAAATGTTTGTGGAATGAATGAAGGGGAAGACAGATATGGGACCACTAACAGGAAGGGGATGTAAGGTTAAGGAAAGGCAGGAAGGCAGAAACCTCTGAAGACTAGTTTATAGTTGACATCTGTAAATCTCTAAGAGGCTTGTCAGGAAAACCTCACTCTCCCTCAGCACCTGTGTGGCATCTCATTAGTGGGAAGCGGCAGGAGAGGATACCATGTTGGAAACGACCCCCTCCTCAGGTGTACTTGATAAGGATCATCTGATACTGTTCTTGGGGTTTAATAACGGTTCATCCTGCACTCTTAAAACATGGCCAGTGAGGACTAAAAGTCCTTGGGAAAGAAGTGAATTTGAGATGTTTTAGGAGGCACTTCCAATGCAAGAGAGGCTTTAATTATAATGGTGCTGATGGGTGGACTGATTTTGGACTTCAGGGCCAGGAGTTGGTGGGGAGAAGCTAAGCAGAGACCTGAGCTCCTGTCACAGCCTGAACCAACTGTAGCTCCTTCAACTAAAGGGCAAAAACCACAGGCTTGGCATTTCAACCCAAACCGCCGTGCATTTTAAAAACAATCCTTAGGGAAGAGAAAAAAATATATCCTAGACTAAGAAGCAGTAACAGCTGAACTTCACACTGAAACAATCTTAAAAATGTACAATTCTTCCTTTGCCATTTGAAAATGTCTCACAGTTCCAATGTGCATTATTCTTTGCCACAGAAAGCAGGTAAGATGACTTGGAAAGACTCTCCTTACTGAGTTGAACCACCACCTTCTGTTTGCCCTGTGCTGGGTGTGTAAGAACTTATCTTCAAGTTTATCCCCTTTGAGCCATCTGACTATAAGAGTAAGCAAGACATCACTAGGTTCCTAGAAGCAGAAGCTGGAGTAGAAACACTGCATGCCTTGGCCATTTCCATAGGTGCAAATGAATGGCTAGAGGCAAACCAGACCAAGTGCAAGTTGGGAGGGGTGACTGGAGGGCCTTTGAATTCAAGTTCATGGTCTCCTTGGGGTTGCAAAGAGAATGTTCAGAGGTCAGATTCACTCATTTCATCCGGCCCACATAGGGTCTTCAAAGGCACTGTGACAGGCACGGGTTAATGCTAGGTCTCGGTATATACAACTCTGTACCCGCTCTCTTAAAAATGGGTGCTACACGCATTTATTACATTTGTGCTACAAGTGTTCTAGGCATTTTGCCTCTGAGCCTGTGCTCTCAATAGGCCATCATGCCCCATGAGCTCTATGGACAAATCCAATGGGCACCTCGAAAGTATATGCTACAGCATGCAAGGAAGAACAAGCTGGGAGCAAGAAGTTCAAAAATTATGTTCTCCTTTTTGCGTAACTTCGATCTCCCGACACACCTTTGCTTTCGAAACCCTAGAGAAAAAAAAGCAATCTCCTTTCTTCGCTTAGAAGAAAGCCAGCACAGCTGGTCAGGAACAATACACATGGATAAACTATCAAGAATTAACGCACCGCCCTCCTCCACACCAACCTCCATCCTCCCCAACCAAAACAAACGGAAGAGCTGAATGGAGAGGGAGGGTCAGAAAGACTTGGCCAAACGTCAGCACGTGCTTCAACAGCTTCTAGGTTATGACGCAGGCCCTGCATTTTGCAGAAGTGGCATCACTGGGGCAAAACCAGTCAAGAGTCAGCAAGTCTGGCTTCTGTCTCTGCACCTTCCAAGTCTATAATGATCTTCCTACAAAAATACTGAGATAGGCATGCAAGGACATATACTCAAGGGTGTATGCCATCATTCACTGATGTGGAAAACTGGAGCAGCTCAACTGTCAGCAGAGGACTGGGAAAAATTATGTAGTCGTTAAGAAACATATGAACTAATATGGAAGAAAGCTCATGATACGTTGAAAGAAGGTTGCCAGTTTTGTTTGTAAAGGTATGTCGCTCTCTTTGCATACATGAAAAGGATCTGGAAGCATGTACCAGGCGGGGGTAAAGTAGGCACTGAGATAGGACCTGTGGGGTGGGAGCAGGGGGAGGGGTGCCCAGTGGCTCAGTGGGGTTAAGTAACTACCTTGGGCTCAGGTCCTGGGATCGAGCCCCGTGTTGGGGTTCCCTGCTCAGAGGGGAGGCTGTTTCTCCCTCTCCCTGCCCCCACCCACGCTAATAAATAAAATCTTTAAAAAAACCTGTTCCAGACACACTACTGTATGCATTGATTTTTACAACAAGCATAGGCTGCCTTTGAAATTTTAAAAAGCTTACACTCAGATCAAAACATAGAATGAAAAAAAATAGAATGGCTATTGTTTCAGGATAAGGTTATTCTATTGAATCAAGATGCCAGGGAATGATTTTTTCCATACCCTGGTTTCCCTCTCCTCCATCCCTTCTCCAACATTTCCAAACACCTACTAAGTACTTAAGGCACTGCTGGGAGAGGCAGGCAGAAAGCACGTACATCAGTACTAGGTGCAAAAACAGTCCTAGCTGCTGACACAAACTTTCTGAATGCAGGCCCTCTCCTGTCAAGAAATTATCTGGTAAGGAAAGGGAGTGTAATCTCTCTGGGCTCACACGTTCTGAGGCAAAAGAACACACTTTGGAAACAAAAATAACATCCTAACAGAAAAAGCCAAGTTAAACTATTATCCAAAATGAGAGGATAAAATATGCCAGTCGGAGGCCCCTGAGACTTCAAGGATCTAATCTTACACAAAGGACACAGTAAGAGGAAAGATTTAAGTTTCAAACCTGGTTAAATAGCAGTGTGGTGGTGGGGTCAGATAAGCAGCTCTGGGAGTTAGTCAACGGGATCCAACTGCTCTTCAAAGCACCCTATCCATGTCCTAAAAGGCCGTCCTCTCCAAGAATACAGAAACAAAACTAGCATAGAAAATGACAAATCTCTGCCCAGTGCACCCTGTAAAGGCCATTTCTTTAGAAAGGAAGTTAAAAGGGACCTTGAGGCTAAAAGTAGAAAAGAGGCACAACCTGGTACCAACCCTGGACAAAGAAATCTGGGAAGCTCAGACCCTCAGGAGGCAGAGAACTTGAGATGACTGGAGAAGATAAGGTTGCTTTCCCCCCAAAAGCGGTGTCAAGGTGATGATGGCGGGATTTCCCATGACCTCGGGGAGGCAGGTAAGCCCCAGCACTGCATTCAAACTGTAGAATAAGCGTTTTCATCCTTTATCCAATCCTTCCCCAAAGTGCAGTCAGGAGAAATCTGAACCTCCCTGCAGCAGAGATCTGAGAAAAAGCAGGGGGAAGGAGACTGTTCCAAACACGTTCCCGAAGGCAAGGGAGATGGATGCCAAGGAGGGGGGAGGCTTTTGGAAGGAGGCCTGAACTGAGGGGTGGAAGTAGCAAGGGGCAGTGGACGAGTTTGGAGGGGGCAGGGGGAGTACGAGGAATGAGGGGGGAGTCGGGGGCAGCAGGAGGAAAAGGGGTGGGGGGGAATGAGACAGGGGGAAAAAAAAAAAAAAAAGAGCGGAGAGTCGGGAGGGGTAGGGGTGGGGGTGGGAGGGGCGGAGGGCGGAGGAGCCGGGCCGCGGGGGCTGGGGTCGAGGAGGGCAGAAGGGAGCAGTGCCGGAGGGAGCGGAGGGCAGCAGGTCGGGAGACGGGCCAGCGCTGGGAGAGAAAGAAAGTTGGCAAAGGCGAGGAGCTGGGCGCGAGGACACAAGGCTGGGAAGGCGCAAAGTTAGGCAGGCGGCTCCGGAGAGCGGGATTTTTGAGCCCAGCGCCGGGACCCGCGGAGCGCGGGCGGCCGGGGAGGGGCGCTGCAAGGGTCCCCCGCCAGGAGGCGCGGCGGTGCCGGAGGGCTTCCCGGCGGTGGCGGTGGCGGTGGCGGCGGCCCCGGCCCCGGCAGCCCCGCACTTACCCGGGAGCGGTCCGCGAGGACGGGCGGCGGCGGCGGCGGCGGCGGGCACTGCACCGCCCGGGCCTCTGGCCCCGCCCCCACCCCCGCCGGCCATTGGCTGCGCTGCCGCGGGACCGCGTTCGCCTCAGCCAATCAGCGCCCAGCAACGCGGTTTGGAAACTTTTTTTTTTTTTTTTTTTTTTTTTCCCCAGGGCCCGGGCGCGGCGAGGCCACGCGGCGGCTCCCCCCGGCGGCGGGCGGCGGGCGGCGGGGGCCTGGCCGGCCTGGGACTGTGCGGGCGGGTCCCCGGGCATCCCGGGACGGGCTCGGACGTGAGCGCCACGCTCTTCGAGAAAATACGACTCCCTTCCCTTAGACGCCGCTCGCAATTTTTCCCCAACTGCTGGGAGGGACAGAGATCCAGGTCCGCTCAGGCCAAGCAATGCTCCATGTGGCCTTTACGCCCATGATAAAGATTTCAGCATCGTTATCTTCTTCAAAGGCAGCAGACTTCGCGTCTAAGGCTTTGGCTCCGAGCCTGGCTTTGAACTCTAGCTGTGCTCCTACTAGCTGGTTGATCTTGGCAAGTGACTTAAACTCTCGGTGACAGTGTCCTCTTCTATAAAAGGGGGGCTCTGGGCAGCCCGGGGGGTGGGGGGCTCAGCGGTTTGGCGTCTGCCTTCGGCCCGGGGCGTGATCCTGGAGAACCGGGTTCGACTCCTGCCTGCATCGGGTTCCCTGCATGGAGCCTGCTTCTCCCAATACCTGTGTCTCTGCCTCTCTGTGTCTCTCATTAATAAGTGGATTAAATCTAAATAAAATAAAATAATAAAATAAAATAGGGGCTCCTAATAGGATTATGCAGAGACAAGATTTGGAGTCTGTAAAACATCTAGGGTAGTGCCTGGCACACAGTTAAAGACAATTGATATAACTGTTAAGTGACCATGATTTCTTCATTGGTTATGTATGTCAGGCACAAGTTAACCTTTTTTTTTTTTAAGATTTTATTTATTTATACATGAGAAACACAGGCATATAGGCAGAGGCAGAAGTAGGCTCCTCCCAGGGACCCCAATGATGACACCATAAGCCGAACGAAGTTAGATGCTCAACCAACAGGCTACCCAGGTGCCCCCACAAGGCTGACTTCTTAAATGTGGGTTTTCTTATTCATAACAGCAATCCCAACTGTTCATCAACAAATATTTATTTGAGCACTCGGGCTTATGACACAACAAATGTCAAACAAAATGCCAGTCCTCAAAAGGCTTATGTGGCTAAGAAAGCAAGACACTACACCAGCAAACAGAAAGAGTAATTTCAGGTGCAAGGTCACTTGAGATAAAAGAGCTGGAAGGGGTCACTTTAGATGGTGAGGGAAGGCTGCTCTAAGGAGGTGACAACAGAGCTGAGACCCAGATGAAAATGACAGAAAAGCACTCTTATTGCTCTCATTTTATTAAGATGTTATTTATTCATGACAGACATAGAGCAAGAGAGAGGCAGAGACACAGGCAGAGGGAGAAGCAGGCTCCATGCAGGGAGCCCAATGTGGGACTCAATCCCTCGTCTCCAGGATCAGGCTCTGGACCAAAGGCGGCCTAAACCACTGGGCCACCAGGGCTGCCCTATTGCTCTCACTTTAAAGTTGAGAAAACAAAGGTGCAGGAAATTAAATGCATTGCCCAAGGAGTCCCAATTAGCAATAACAAATCAGGCTTCAAACCTGGGTCTGTTGGACTCCTACACCAGCCCTCTTCAGCACTTCCCTAGAGACAAAGAGATTTTTAGCTATTTTGAGGCCTTCTGCCACAATCTTTAGAATCCTTCCTGCCTCTCTGCCTTGGTTAAGAATGGCCTTTTTCTAATTTGACTTTGTTTTGACTCCTCAAGTTCCTAAAGAAACTCAGACCCAAAAGGGAACCTCACTACCTGTACCAACAGAGTTAAGGAAAGTACCAACATGTCTTTCAGGAAATTTCCATCCCGGTCACAAACACTAATAAAATCATTCACACCCTCTCGACATTTTTCCTCTGATGCTCTCTTTCATCCTCAGAATTTTGACTCTCGGGATCCCTGGGTGGCGCAGCGGTTTGGCGCCTGCCTTTGGCCCAGGGCGCGATCCTGGAGACCCGGGATCGAATCCCACATCGGGCTCCCGGTGCATGGAGCCTGCTTCTCCCTCTGCCTATGTCTCTGCCTCTCTCTCTCTATCTCTGTGTGACTATCATAAATAAATAAAAATTAAAAAAAAAAAAAAGTTAAAAAAGAATTTTGACTCTCACCACTCCGTGAGGTCTCTGGGCAGGGAGTAATCATTCCCAGTTTACAGATAAACAGAAACACAAATTGATGAGTTACCAGTCCTGCCTCAATGGCATTAAGTCGCTTAAAGTAGCTAGTTTCCAATTTCCTTCATTTTCCATAAAGACGAGAGGGAGTGCGTTGAAATGATGAAAGTCCTCTTCGGAATAGTTTAGGGGAAAGGGTTTGTTATTGGGTAAAACCTTTGCAATAAAAGGAAAATTCAGTGTACTTTAAAACTTTTTCCTTCTTCTATTCAGTGTTTTCCTTGTAGCTTTTAGATACGAATTAGCAGAGAGCTCAGTTTCTCTTGCTTTCGTCCTTCCATTACAATTCATTATTTCGGAACGCTAAACCGAGCATGGGCGGAAGGGAAGTTGCTGGGAGAGAAACCCCATTAGTGGTAGCTAAGTTAATTTAAGAGGTGAAATGAATGTAAAGTGGCCTCTTAAGCAGCACAAAAATAAAACATCCTGGTTTCATAAATGTGAGGATTATAATTTGGACATAGAAAAACCAAAAGTTACTCTCTGGGAAAAGAGTCTGGCCAGCAAAGAAATAAGAGTAAGATTAACAGAGACTATATTTAAGAAAATAACCCCTAGGAAAAAAATAGGAAAGCACTCTTTCACAAGTATCAAATTGCTTTCACTTCATAATTGCTTTCAAGGGCTGGTGGTCTGCTTAGGCTGGTTTTCTACAGAAAACACTAAAACTGCATTTCCTTAAAAATTGTGATTCAGACTTTTCGTTAACTTTCCATGTAGTAGGATTGATTCCACTTTACTTAGGGAGTTTAACCTGTTGAGATCAGGGACAGCTCTGGACTTGGAAGAATGCCAAGCAAAGTCAAACAAAATGTGTCTGTTCTGTATTATTTTGTGACCACCAACAACTTTTTTTAAAAGGCAATTTAAAATACAGTCACTTTGTTTCCTTTTTGTTATGTTTTTAGTTGCTTGGGTCTGTGTTCAGAGATACTCAACCAGAATAAAAAAGAAAAAACTCCTCTAAAGAGAAGCATATTTGGTACTTTGGGAGAAAGAAAGAGAAAAAAAGGAAAGAAAGAAAGAAAGAAAGAAAGAAAGAAAGAAAGAAATAAAGAAAGAAAGAAAGAAAGAAAGAAGAAAGAAAGAAAGAAAGAAGAAAGAAAAAAGAAAAAGGAAGAAAAAAAAACAGACACTGGGTTGTTTTTTCATCTGTTCTAATTCCCACTTGGAAAATAATACCCACACACAGACACAATGAGGATTTACTTAGCAGTAATAAATACCTAAGCAGGCAGATGATGTGTGTGCTTGTCATCTGCTTTCTGGAAAATGAAAATCAAGCACAAAGGGTGCTTCAGCTACGTGTTTGATCTTGCCCTCCACAATAGGACTATACAAGGATGCCTACAGGGATGTATCAGCTTCCCTGAAATGCCCCCCCCCCCCCGCCCCCGCAACATAATCCAAATTGTTTAATGAAATGGCCTCATCCTGCAGGGGGGTAAAAAAAAAATCTCATTTGGCCATTTCGGCTTATTCTTCTGCAAAATGAATCTGTTTCTCAGCAAACTTCAGAATTGAACTTGTAGGTCGGATTCAGCTTGCACGTCTTAAATATGTCTCGATTTAGATGCGGGTTTTGTTTTTCTCAATAGCCACAGGAAGTAGGGAGCGGTTGGCAGTTTCGGAAGCGACCGTCTCATGCTTAGGTTTTTTTTTTTTTTTTTTTTAATGACTTCAGGTAAAAGACCGTGAAGCACCAACCCTCCCTTCCCCCCCCCCGCCAAAAAAAAAAAAACCCAACCATGCATGTCACATCCACCCACCGAAAACACAAGCCCCTACAGGCTTCGTAGTGCTTCCCCCTACCCCATCCCTGAAAAGTTTGCATGCACTTGCAGCGGGCTCTGGGCTACAGGGCTTTTAAAAATGACGTTTTCTAACTGAAAACACGAGGACCCCTTAGTGGGAGGGGGAGCCAGTGTGCAGCACACAGCCTGGGCACACACCTCCCTTGTTTGCCCCCTGGGTCACCCTCTTGCAAGAAGTGGCCCCACCGGGACCTCGCGGGAAGCCCCGCGGGCGGTTATTTTTCTCTCCACTCGCCACTAGGTTGCAGTAGATGAAGGATGCTGCGCAAATTATGCATCCCTTAATTTAAAAAGAGAGCAAGCGAGAGAGCCATCACGTGACCAGAGGGAACCAGGGAGAGCGGAGCTCGCGCGCGCACATCAGCGAGAGCGCCAAAACCGTCGCGTTTTTCATCAAAATCCTGTTTAAATCGCCTTCCCTCCAAAGACCCAAAAAGCTCAATCGTATCAAAATCCCGATTGGCAAGTTTTTTTCCAACCCCCACCCCCCCGCCCGGCTCCACCTCACAAGCCCTCTCATTCTCCGCTTATCAGGTTCCTTTCCACTCCACCACGATAAGCCAGGGAGAAGGCCTCCCTAAGCAGGGGGTTTTGGCCCCAAAAAGCCGGGGTCTCCCCCTGGGAAGGTCCCTATTTAGGGGTTTATCGGGAGGGGACTGAGCCTGACGAGGCTGCAGGGCCGCGAGGCCCCGCCCCCCCCGGGGTTCCCAGCACGCCCCGCGCGGGGAGGACGCGGCGGCGGGGGCGGGGTGGAGGAAGGGGCGGGGCCACGGCGGGCGGGCGGGCGCGGCGGGGGGTGGAGAGAAGGGCGTCGGTTTTGCGACAGGGGCGGTGCGGTGCGGAAGCGGAAGTGGAGGGTGCGCTTGGCGGCGGCGGCGGGAGCTGCGGAGTCGGGAATCAAAACAAAGGGCCTGGGGGGGCGGGGGGAAGGCGGCGGGGCCGGAATGTGAGCGGAGGTGGAGCCGGCGGCTGAGGTGAGTTGGCTGGCACCGCTGGGGACTGGTTCCTGATGGGCTCACTGCTCTGGGGCCACCGGCTGGAGGCGGGACAGCGTCCCCCCCCTTTCCCCTGCCCTTTGCTGGCGGGGGTGGGGGAGGTTGTCTGCTCCGGGGGGAAGGACTGGGACCCACCAGACAGGCCCCCACCGTGGGTTTGGGTTGTCACCCTTTCAGGTCGGTTCACGACTGTCACTGCCGCGCCGCTGCTGCTCTTTGGGGGTGTTTGGCTGCCCGCCCGCACCTGTCTCCCTGTTCCCTGGGGGGCTTCCAGGTGTGGAGAGCAGCCTTTCCGGAGCAGCGTGCACAGTTGGAAGGTTAAGAAGGGAAGACAGGGGTGAATGTTTTTCAGCCCCCCCCCCCCCCCCCCCCCCCCCCCCCCCCCCTTGAGCGTTCTTGCACTCCCCTCGGACGGTTCAGCACTCCCTAGGGTATAGTCTCTGGCTTGACAGACAGACTCAACACTACGTTGAGTTGCCTTAGGGCTTGAGCCACTCCCACTACTAATTGTAACGCTACGCCTCCATACACGTTTTAGTTTCCCAAGTAGTTTTTTTTTCTTTTTTTTTTTTTTTTTCTGGCATTACCAAGAGCTTTCCAGTCACCTTTTATCTTCTGGACTTCCCCCACTCCCCCCCCCTCCCCCCGAGCTGGAAATACAGTTTTGCATGTTGGGAAATCAAGACCCAAAGGATCTTCCTAGACATTTCTTGAACACTTGACTCGTTCAGCAATCGTTGAGACGGTGCTAGGCACTTGGCAGGTGCAGGAAGTGGAGCAATGAATGAGAAAACGTGGTGTCTGCTTGGCTGCTGCCATGGAGTTTATGTTCAAGTCGGGGAGGCATAATTAAAAAAAAAATCAAACAATTTTAGTAAGAAGAGCTACGAAACAAAAGTAAGTAAGGGGACTGTGTCGTGTGGGGGTCGAAGACTAACTTGTGTTAAGAGGAGGCCGCTTCTAGATTTTATACTTCGTCTCGTTAAATCCCGACAACAGCCCTATGAGGATGCTGCAGTTATAATCAGGCCCATTTTACGCGTAGGATCTGAGGTTCAGAGAGGTTGCGAACTCTCTAAAAGCTGCCTGGATAGGGAGCAGCAAAATTGGAGATTAATATACAAGGCGGACATCAGACGGCTGCGCTCTCAAGCACTAATTGTTCAAAGACTCCCACTCAAATCAACAAAAAACTTGTTTTGGCTACCTGAGTTACTTAGTGGCATTCCCAGGAATGGGAAATTTTCTGGGTGCAGGCAACTTAAAAGCTATTACATTTTTTTTGAAGATTTGTTTATTTATTCATGATAGACATAGAGAAGCAGGCTCCATGCCCGGAGCCCGACACGGGACTCGATCCCGGGACTCCAGGATTGCGCCCTGGGCCGAAGGCAGGTGCTAAACCGCTGAGCCACCCAGGGATCCCCAAAGCTAATACATTTGTACTTTTGATTGTGTTGAGCAATAAATACGGAAGGCAGGTGCCTTGGTGTGATGGAAAGAAAGAGGTGGACAAGCCTGGCTCTGCCCCCTTTCTAATTCTGTGATCTTGGCCAAGTTACAAAACCTAATTAAACTTGTGTTTACTCCTAGGTAAAATGTAGCTCAATTCTCCCTTGTCTAGCTCAAGCTTGTATAGTTCAGGCTCAGGTTTCCTGCTCCTGCTTTACTGTGGGGGGAAAAATTACACAAATGGATCTTATTGTCTGGTTGTTTTCATCATTGTATCTCTTGTGCCAAGCACAGGCCTGTTATATAATAGATACTAAATAAATAGTTGTTGAATGAGGAAATAATGTTAAATAAAAATGGTTTGTGATCTGTATTGTACTCTGCCTCTTAACTCACTTTCAGGATTGGTCTTGAAGAAATTTGAAAGAGCATGTTGAAGTTGCATATTGTGAACATCACAGGTTCCCATGATCCAGAGAGGAGATGGTTGGGGGTTACGAGATCTGTGTTCAGTAGGAAGAACAACTGTCATAATTTATTGTAGTTGTGGAGGTACACTCCATCTCTCCCTCCAGATTAACTCTTTTAAAGTTTTTTTTTCTTCTTCTTCTTTTTTAATTTTCATTGATTTATGATAGTCACACAGAGAGAGAGGCAGAGACACAGGCAGAGGGAGAAGCAGGCCCCATGCACCGGGAGCCCGATGTGGGATTCAATCCCGGGTCTCCAGGATCGCGCCCTGGGCCAAAGGCAGGCGCCAAACCGCTGCGCCGCCCAGAGATCCCGATTAACTCTTTTAGTAGTAGGTAAATAGTTACAATATTTATCCCTTCACTTAACAATAATTACTCAGTATATACTATGTTGCAAACCCTGTACTTGGCGCAAGCTCTACATTGGTGAAGACAGATGGTGGGGTCATTTCCATAATTTCCCCCCTTCGTAATGCTGTAGAGGGGAAGAACTTAGCCACACTCTGCAGAGGAAGAGACTGAAACTTAATATAAGTTTTTGTAGCTTCCACATAAGGGCCAAATAGTAAATATTTTAGGCTTTGTGGGCCATGCAGTCTCTGTTGCAAATACTCAACTCTGTAGCTGTAGTGCAAAAATAGCCAGACAGTATTTAAACAAAGTTATCTATTTAAAATAGAGACACCAAAAGTTGAATTTCATATAATTTTGGGTTACAAGATATGATTCTTTTGATTCCCCCCCCCCCCCCAAGAATTAAAAAGTATAAAATACCTTCTTAGTTTGAAGGTCTTTAAAATACAAGTAAAGGGCTGGTTTTGGCTGGCAGGCTATAGTTTGCCTGCCCCTGCTTTATGTGATTGGTTCTATATTTTAGATAGAATACTCATCTCTCCCTTCACCATACTACGTAGATATTAAAATCTCTTGAGAAGAGCATCTTTTCAGAGAGAGAGACTTAAAAGAAATTGTTTTCTTTATGTCCAGTTGAAATTTCTGATAAATTGATAACCTTAAAATGGCCACTGCAGGTAAGAATAGGCAGTTGTTTGGTATAATGGCAAAGACTTGGAAATGAGGTTCAGTTGTCCTTACCATTGGCAGTCTGCCTCCACGCCCACTGGCTGTTATTGATTTGATCTGCTTTTATTGTACTGTTTAAGACTTGTAAGAATGCAGTTGGTTGCACTGGGGTAGATACAGCACATCTGTGACTGGAGATTTCTCAATTAGATTTTTGGTGGTATATCTGATTGTATTTTTGTAATAAGTAAATGAAGAAATTGGTTCGATTTGTTCTGTAGCAAAATCAAATTCAGAGTCCAAAGAGTTCACTTAGTTTGGACCTTCCATAGTCACATCAATGACACAGTGGGATAGGTTGCTATTAAGTCAATTTCAGAATCTTATGTAATTGGTAATGAAGACATGTAGCTGTTCTTTTACTAAAATTACGTACTCGGTTAACTTTTTGACCTTTACCAGGAGAGTCTTTAGGGAGAGATGGTTGAGAAGAATTAAGAAAAACTATAGAAAAGACCTGCTCAGGGCTAAATGGGTTGGCATTTGGCTAGAATTCTACCTTTATTCCTTACTCTTTGACTTAATGGGAGCCATTATACCGTAAATAATGTTGTTCCATAAGTACAGTTGCGGTCTCACTTTTTAAAATTTATTTGAGAGAGAGCGGCAGAGGGAGAGGGAGAAGCAGGCTCCCCGCTGAGCAGGGAGCACAACGTGATGTGGGACTCTCCATCTCTCCATCCCAGGATCCTGAGATTGTGATCCGAGCCAACAGCCACCCAGGTGCCCCTGCAATCTTCCATTTTAATAATGAAATTTGTACTTAGGCAAATAAATAACATTGCAGTCTCCTTCTTAACAGGGTGGAAGAATGAAAGAAAAGAAAGATGAAAGAATGTTGAACCACTTTGTATGGCTGTATGATGGAAGGAAGCGGAACTGAGGACTCCTGCAGTAGAACACCTGGATGGCTGCAACAAAATAATGATGCTAAGCCATGGCTTTGGAAATTCTCTAATTGCTTTTCTCGTCCTGAGCAGACATTGCCACTTAGTCCCCAAACGGTAACTATGCGCAAGACTGAGGACACAGCAAACTCCTTATGCAAATAGATGAGCGGTCCATTTGGTCTGGGGCAGTGTCTCTCCCTGGAGTCTGTACTAAGTTTTATCTCGTATCCAGCCTATTCCTCCTTGTAGCACATGGTTATAATTCCTGACTCAAGGAGAGCCTAAATTTTTTAACTCCTGTATTCCTATTCTAAGTATTGTAGGTGCTTTAAATATTTAATGTTAAAATTTGGGGATGATTTGTTTCTTATCAAAAGTCACAGATGCCAGAGATAAAATCCAAATTATAGAGTCAAATCAGAGGAAAGTATAAAATAGATTTTATTTCACTCTAGCCTTCTGAGATTTGAGTCTCAAAATTGAAGCAAGATTAATAGGACTTTATTGGCAGTCTTTTTCTATTCAAGATTTCTCTTGAATATTTAAACATGTCTGTAACTTCCTTTGCTTTTTCATAGTGATTTTGACTTTTTTTCTGATTCCATTTCATGCCCCATATTACTTTTTTTTTTTTTTTTTTTTTTTTGCTATTGCACTTGGAATTTAAATGAGTCTTTACTGTAAATTTACATAAGGGTATTAGTAACTTTTAAAAAACTCAAATTCCGTATCTTCTCCAGGTTTTCATTATATACTTAACTTTTTTCTTTTTCTTCTTCTTTTTTTTTTTTTTTCATGGCATCAGTAATTGAGGTCATTTCTTTTAGGGACATTTGGCAACAGGGTTGGCAGCTTAGGCAGGGCTTCTGGGCTGGAGGATCTGACCCTTGTGGAGTCACATTGTACAGGATTGTGCTCTCAGCTTTACAGATCCAGAAACCTGATTTTATCAGTGGCACCCAGAATGGAGTAAATTCAGGGGGACCAACTCATAATAACCCTGATCATGAGAGCCAGGTGTCTGTAAATCACAATGCCAGTAGATGAATTTCCAGCCTGAACTGTAATTACGAAGAGGGCAGAACACACTGCTTGTTGGCAGTCAGTCAATTGCTGTCACCTCCCTTTTAGGAAATGTCCAAGTGAAAAATCCAGATTTCTCCTAAATGAGTGTACTCTCCCAGATGAGTGTAGAACCACAGCCAAAGGAGTGAAATCATAGCAGTCATATGGCCCTTTCTGTGCTCTGAGAGAAGAGCATGTCGCTCTCACTATATCAGGACATCCTCTTTCTCTTAATAGTTCCTGCAGTGAGTAAGGGCTACTGATTAGCTGGATCTCCTTTAAGAGGCAGGTACTCTGCTGAGTGCTTTACATGCACTATCTCATTTCCTCCTAACAACTGCAGGAGGTATATCCTATTGTTCCCAATTGAAGGCGGAAGAAACTAAAGTATAGACAGGTTGTGTAACTTACCCAAGGCCCTCAGTTACTGAGCGCATTCAGACCCAAGTCTCTGACACTGCTATGCTATAACCTTGTAAATATTCTGGCCTCCTGTGTCTATGTTAGAGGCGAATAACAAACTCTTTCTCTGGAACCTTGTTCCCAAATAATTTTCTAATTACTCTTAATCTTGTCCCTGGCTATAAAGTCATTGTTGGCATTATGGCTTTAGGTCATGATACCCTGGAACTTGCTTAATGTCATCAGCTACACATTTGAAACCTCCAAGGGTGGGCCACTTGGACAGATAGCTAATCTCATCTTTAATGTTTGGAATCCTCTGGAGGACCTTCCTAAACCCTTGATGATTTGACTGCAGGAACCATTAAGTATTTTCCTCAAAGTACATGGCTTGGAAGCCATCTTTATTGAATGCTGTTGGTGACTGTTGTTTTCATGCCACCTGTTTTGTCTTTAGAAGACCCTAGGAGGCAAGGGGAAGTTATCGAAGGGAAGTCCCTGGGGCACAGATGGTTAACCTGCCCTGCTGAACATGGAAGCAGAACCCGCCCCCAGTCACCTAAAATTCAGGAAGGACAGAAACGGTCTTGATTTTAGTTGTCTGTTTCAGTGTTCACCTCCTGCAGACCTCTCTGAAGAATACCCCTGGTTTCAGCTGCCATTCCATATTGTTTGGTTATGGTGGAGTAATGTGAACAGGATTGAACACTATTTTCATTTTGGGATTGCAGTAGGATGTGAGTAACCAAAAGTCACTGGCCTCATAACATTAATTTGCGTTTTGATCTTCTCTTCCCAGAAAGATTACATGGAGAACAAGAAAGTTGCTGTGGAATTAAAGGATGTGCCATCTCCCCTTCATGCTGGCTCTAAACTCTTTCCAGCAGTCCCACTTCCAGATATTCATTCTCTTCAGCAACCTAAAATACAGCTTTCACCTGTCCCCAAAGTAAGCTGCTGTGCTCATTGCCCTAATGAACCCTCCACTTCACCAATGCATTTTGGTGGTGGTGGTGGTGGCGGCGGTAGTGGAGGTACTGGTAGCTTGATTCACCCAGGCGCACTGTTAGACTCGCAGAGCACCAGGACCATCACGTGTCAGGTAGGGTCAGGGTTTGCTTTCCAGTCTGCGTCTTCACTCCAGAATGCCTCAGCTAGGAGCAGTTTGGCCGGCATTGCAAGTGACTTTCCCAGCATGTGTCTAGAAAGTAATCTATCTTCCTGCAAACACCTGCCCTGTTGTGGAAAGCTTCATTTCCAATCATGTCATGGTAATGTGCACAAGCTGCATCAGTTCCCGGCTCTCCAGGGCTGCGCCTCTGCTGGCTATTTCCCCTGTTCTGATTTCACAAGCGGGGCTCCAGGGCATTTGGAAGAGCACATATCACAGTCGGAGCTAACGCCTCACTTGTGCACCAATTCTTTGCACCTAAATGTGGTACCTCCGGTTTGTTTAAAGGGCTCACTTTACTGCGAAGACTGTCTAAACAAGGTGTGTATCTTTTTATTTGTTCTGTTGGGTGCAGCTGATGTTTGAGGAATGACCTTTTTTTTTTAAAAAAAGTAGATCTTGAAAAATCTTTATTGTGCATGGGGTTGAAGATTCTTCTGTGAGGTAGCTTTCACCCCATCAGTGCAGCTTCTTTTGGTCCTGAAAGAAGCAAAGGGTAAAAATGGAAGGGCCATTCAAAAAAAGTACAGAGTCATCATTTATGTAGTTGATGCTTTTAGAGGCTCTTGTAATAAATCTGTTTCTTGTAAACCCTAGTTCGGCAAAGCTTCGTGTTCTGTTCTGTCTTTAAAGGCTAGAGCACAATTGCAGTTTCTCATAACTTAATACTCACCTTATACGTGGACCCATTTGTGTAATGTAGGTCACGCCATGTTGTTCTTTTGTAATAATTTGAGGGTCTTGGAACTTGGCCTCGATCACATGAATATTCAAGCAAAGATCTCAATCACTTCCACGTAGAGTGTTCAGGGTCGCCTTTGCGGTATACACGTGCCCTAGATTGTAAAGGTCTGATCATGTGAATATCTTCCTAGATCATTTCAAGTCACTTCTTGAAGTGAGTTTATGAACTGATGGCTAATAGTTTTAGGAATGCCCTGAAGTACTGAAAATACATTCCACCAGAGGTTAACAGGTGGAAAGAAGAAACACTTAGACTGTATTTTCAGTTGTTGTTTATAACTCTAGGTTCTGAAATGATGTATCTGAAACCTCCTCCTCTTTTTAAAAAAATTTTTAAAACAGCCGGCAAGAAATAGTATAATTGATGCTGCTAAAGTCTGGCCAAATATACCACCTCCAAATACTCAAACTGCACCTGTTACTATTCCTCTGTGTAATGGCTGTGGAACCAAAGGAACAGGGAAGGAGACCACGTTGTTATTGGCGACCAGTCTAGGCAAAGCTTCTTCGAAATTTGGTAAATGACAGTATGGTATAAAATGTGCATATTTAAGTAGTTTGCAGTATCTGATACTAACACCGCATTTAATCGCCTTGAAAAGATTCCTTGTGGTTCTAAAGCTACTGTGTATATGAGTCTTCATTTCTACCTCTTGGTAAAAATCTTTTTATTCTCACAGACCAACAAGTCATTTGTCTTTTATGTTGAGCTGCGCCTATTTGAGACCAGACGCTGTGTATAGAAAAATAGGGAGTATATTAGGAGAAGTAAGCGCTAGAGGGGACTCTTTATCTACACAGGTTCATAAATAATCATGCTTGTTAATTGTGTACTCTATAGAAATACTTAATATTTAGAAAGATTTTATAATGTTTGATGAAAAACAGTAAGTGAAAAACCTATTGTCATTTCCCCCAAAACTAGCTAATGTGGTATTTTATCTTTCGAAAACCTTTTTTTAAAATATTAAGTCAGATGTTAATGCAGTGTTACATTTTTTTTTTTAAATCAAGGACAGTAACAACTTTACACTTTGTCACCTCTTCATTGCTCTTCCATACTGAGTGGGTAGACAAGCATGAGCAGACATAACAATCAGGTCGCAGAGCTGCAGTGTCCATTCACCTCAGAGAAGCGTAATGATCAGCCTGAGAATGATGGCTCGTGCTTTGCAATGTGGGCTTGAAGTATTGTGGGTTTGAAGTAACTTGACCTTCAGATTTGTTCTCTCCTGAAAAATAGGAATAATGGCTTAGAAATACTATTGCAACTTGCAGTTGTGCTATTAGGTCAACCAGTGAGGTTGGTATCCTTAAACTTAACATCAATCAGTAATTTCATTTTTCTGCCAGTAAAAATGATAGGTAGCTACCTATGATTTTATTTTAGTTTGCCATTTTTTTTTCACTATATGTGATTGAAAGTGTTAACATTTCCTAAGGGTCACCAGAAGTTGCACTAACCGGACAGGTGCTGGAAAACTTACCCCCCATTGGAGTTTTTTGGGATATTGAAAACTGTTCAGTTCCCTCTGGCCGCTCAGCTACTGCTGTTGTACAGAGAATCCGTGAGAAGTTTTTTAAAGGCCACAGAGAAGCAGAATTCATCTGTGTGTGCGACATTAGTAAAGAAAACAAAGAAGTTATCCAAGAGCTGAATAATTGCCAGGTAAAAAAAATTATTATGGTAGAAGAATAACCACGTGGGGTTTTTTTTCCTAAAGAATTTTAATTTAGAGTTAGTTTAATATATATTTCTGTCAAGTTTGCAAATAGAGGAAATTAGCAAAAAAATATTTCTAAAGTGCTAGAAATCATTTAATCATATCTGATGTTTCAATAATCTACTTATATGTGATTATTGCTCTGCTAGTATGATGGTTATGTCTATTGTTTCTTTTGACTTCCATGACTGACCTATGGAAAGGGCTCATAGAATTTATTTGAAATAGACAAATTCAGCTGAGGCACCAAGATGTTAACCAACTTTTTATTTATTTATTTATGTTTAAATGTACCTTTTTTGTTTTTATTTTTTATTTTTTTTAAAGATTTTTATTTATTTATGAAAGACAGAGAGAGAGAGAGGCACAGACACAGGCAGAGGGAGAAGCAGGCTCCACACAGGGAGCCCGACGTGGGACTCGATCCCCGGTCTCCAGGATCAGGCCCTGGGCTGAAGGTGGCGCTAAACCACTGAACCACCAGGGCTGCCCTTAACCAACTTTTTAGTTCACATGGCCGATGAACTAGGATTTACTTGGGAGAGGCAGTCTCCCTGCAGGGCTCAGTCCCAGGACCCAGGGATCATGACCTGAGCCAAAGGTGGACACTCCACCACTGAGCCACCAGGTGCCCTGGATGAGCTAGGATTTAAATCCAGATGGTCTGACTGCAGTCTGTTCTCTTAAACCAGAACTAGAATCCAGTTCTTTTGACTCTTGGACAAGTAATTCTATTGATATGCTATATTGCTGCCTAAAATTCTATATCCATGCTCCTTAAAAAAACTAATAAATTCTATTGTGTATTGCACGTAGTTGAAGTACCTCTCAAACCCTTTCCTTGCTCTGGCGACTGCTATGTAAGCCTCATGGCTTTAACAGAAATAAACACATTTTAACTCTTGGGGTGGGGGTGGGGGACACAGAAGCCTCCCCTGTCCCACCACCTGACCCCAGACCCAAAAGCCACAGGCAATGTATGGTGGAGACAAATGACATTAAATACAGCGCTAAGTCATACCTTCATCATATACCAATCTCTGCTACTTCCCCAGCTGTTGGCAGAAGCTGTTAGAGCTAATTTACCTACTTCAGATTTCACTTCCTTTTCTGCCTGTTCTCTGAAGGGGGGATGGATAAAGTATAAAAGCAGAAGATCAAAGAGGCAAGCAGGCATAATAATGGATCCAGTTCATTTGTATGGAGAGACCAATTTGAAGTTACTGAGATCCACTTATAATTTTCTTCCATTCCTAAGTGGCAGTAATGTGTCTTTCCTCGGGGACCATCTGTTAAGATGTGGGCAGAACGCATAGTGGTTTTCTGACCTAAGCTCTTGCTTGTTTGTCCTTACTCTATATTAACACAGGTAACTGTTGCCCACATCAATGCTACCGCAAAGAATGCGGCTGACGATAAGCTCCGCCAGAGTCTCCGAAGGTTTGCAAACACGCACACTGCTCCAGCCACGGTGGTTCTTGTGTCAAGTAAGTGCAGAAGCATCTGCTAATTTCAGCAAAACCCACTATATGGGAATAGTTGGAGAAGCCGGTACACATTAAAGTAAAATATGAAAAAAAAAAATAAATAAAGTAAAATATGCCCCCAGAGAGGCTGAAACACACAGGACATACTTAACGCTTATGTCTGAGAGCTGTTTAGAGAAGAAGTGGAGTCTATGTGGGTTTTCTGTATTTTCTCCTTAGAACTTGAGTACAGGTTCTTGTGGAGCCAGTTAAAGAAAATATATTTTTATTTATTTATTTTTACCCTGGTCCCAGTATTGCTAATTGTAAAAATCTAAGAAGAATCAGTTCCAAAGTTGATGCTCCCTAATAAAATGTCAGTATTTGCTCTTTTTTATTACGGGAAGTAACATGTGTCTTGGAATTCAATGTAAATATGTGGTAAAATTGTCCTGTTAGTGTTAATTTGTCCCACACGAAGGGGATGGGAGGTGGTAAGCTACTCTGGATATGGTCTAGCCATCCCTCTTTTCTCAATATGTGTCAGTGGAGTTGTATGTCTCTGTCCTTCTAATGTTTGGCGGTGGGGGTGGGCTGTACCTTTTCTTTCAGCTGATGTCAATTTTGCATTGGAACTGAGTGACCTGAGACACAGGCATGGTTTCCACATAATTTTGGTCCATAAAAACCAAGCGTCAGAAGCCCTGCTACATCATGCTAACGAGCTGATCAGATTTGAAGAGTTCATTTCCGACTTGCCCCCCAGGTTACCACTAAAAATGCCAGTAAGTGGGTTTGCATTCTTTTTTGCTGTATTCTGACATTACATTATGGAGACTAAAGACCACCTGTAATAGGGGTCACCAAGTGAGGCCGTTCTTTGCAGGAGGCTGGCCAGAGTTTTTTTATTTTTATTTTTTTTAAATTTTTTTAAGAGTTTATTTATTCATGAGAGACACACAGAGAGAGGCAGAGACACAGGCAGAGGGAGGAGCAGGCTCCTTGCAGGGAGCCTGATGTGGCACTTGATCCCAAGTTCCAGGATCACACCCTGGGCTGAAGGCGGCGCTAAACCGCTGAGCCACCAGGACTGCCTAGCCAGAGTTTTTAAATAAGGCTTAGAAATAGTTCTTCTCTTAAAAATTTACAGAAAATTGATATGAATGGATTTTACTTTTATTTTGTTGCATAGTATCATAGGGAATTATAGGTTAACCCTACCAAGAGCCATTTGTGTCTCCAAAGCCAGCAGTGTTTTGTGTCTAGTGGTTGGAATAATGGAAACATTATTACTCCATTAACTTCCTGGCATGGATAAAGAATATGGTGGTGGTTTGCACACGCTCATGTTTTGCAACAAATAAACAGAATAATTGTACACCTTTTTTTTTAAAGAGTTATTTATTTTAAAGAAAGAGAGTGCATGTGTGAGTAGGGGGAGGGCAGAGGGAAAGAGTGAATCTGAAGCAGACTGCTCAGCAATGAGCCTGACATGATGCTCGATCCCACGACCCCAAGATCATGAATGGAACTGAAACCAAGAGTCAGAGGCTTGACTGAGTCACCCTGGTGCCCCTAGTTGTATACCATTGAGGCATTTAATCCTTAAGCCCCAGGAACCCTTGGGCTTGTTTTCTACAGTTACATTCCCCACCATGCATGCGCACTTGCACAATTAGGTGTGGTTATTGCTACACCTGTAGCTCATTGAGCCACATGCTAGGATCATATTTCCAGCAGGGTGAGCATTTCTTTTAGTTTTAATTTGGGATAAGCATGTTTACCAGTGTTGAGCTGTGTTTAAGCTCTTTGGAGAATATATAAAGAAATATATAAAGAAATTGGCATTCCCTTTTCTGAAGTCAAAGACCTTTAAGTCAAATATATTTTAGGTAACACACTGTCCACTTTTGGGATCCTTATTCTTTATGGTTAGGAAAAAAAAAAAAAAAAAAAGACTTGATTATCCAGAACAGTAAATCTGGCCATTTTCATTCACTAGAGTGATCATTTAAGGTACATTTCTCCCTTTCTGTGTTTTTTTTATTCAGTCTACATAAGTTTACCTTCTCCCCTGTAAATCATTATGACCTCCCCTCCAAGGCTAAGGCTGTTAGCTTAAGTCTAGAGATCCCTCCTTGTTGTTCTAATTATGTAATTGAACGTGTGCCCCTGAGTTAACCTGTTGTAACACTTCTCCTCTGTATCAGCAGTGCCATACTCTGCTCTATGTTTATAACCTACCAGCAAATAAAGATGGCAAGAGCATCAGCAACAGGCTCAGACGCCTGTCTGATAATTGTGGTGGGAAAGTGCTGAGTATCACAGGCTGCAGTGCGATTCTCCGCTTCATAAACCAAGATAGTGCGGAACGGGCTCAGAAGCGAATGGAAAACGAAGATGTCTTTGGTAATAGGATCATTGTGTCATTTACTCCAAAAACTAGAGAACTCTGTGAGACAAAGAGTTCCAGTGCAATTGCCGATAAAGCGAAGTCTCCCAAAAAACTTAAGAATCCAAAATTGTGCCTCATCAAAGATACAAGTGAACAATCTTCCAGTGCCAAAGCCATGCCTGGAAAAGGGTCGCAGGCAAATTCTGGATCTGCTACAAAAACCACAAATGTTAAAAGTTTACAGGTAACTTTGATACCTCTTGCTTTCTGAAGTTTATGGTAGGTTTGGTTTTTCTTTGGTGTCTGTGTTTTACATGCCTGCCTGCTTTTGGTGTGTCCTTTTTTTATTTCTGTCTTTGATGATACTCCGAGTTCCATGTTTTTCTTTTCTGTACGGTCGTTAACCCTCCTTAGGTACCTACATTTTCACATCCGTTGCACTTGTCTCTTTTAAGGAGCTGTGCCGCCTGGAGTCGAAGACTGGGACTAGAAACAGTGACTCCCAGCAGGGTAACCCAAGGCTGGCAGCACCTCCTCACAGAAGCTCGAGCGCCACAGCGCCCGCACCTAAAAGCTCGGGGACAGCAGAATCTGCTTACAAAACCAATCCGAAGTAGGTTAAATTACTCTTGCTCATGGATGCTTGTCTAACATGAAGGAAACCCAATGACCCATCCCCTTCAATTTTTCCCTCCTTTAGAAAAGAGAACCTCTGTGCCCGAAGTGTCACCAGTTCTCCCGTAGAGAAAAAAGACAAAGAGGAGACCCCGTTCCAAGTGAGTTACCCGTCTGCTTTTAGCAAGTTGATCGCGTCGAGGCAAGTCAGTCCTTTGCTCACTGCACAGTCTTGGTCTTCTCGGTGAGTCTGGCTTCTTGATCGTGGGGGTAGTTACTCAAAAGGGTAGGGCTTACAGAATAACATTTGTTGAAAAGAATGCAAGTGATATAGGAGTGCTCAAAGGGAAAGATGAGTCTTCCACCCCTCCTCCTCCATCCCCACTTTTTCTTAGGTAATTAGCTAACGTTTGGGGCCAGTGGTCCTCACCATTTCTCCCTCCTCCAAGTGGGAATCAGGGTAAGCAGAGTACAAAGAAATTTATCCAGGAGTCCCTGGCCTGAACGGGAGGCACATTAAGATGTCCTTACTGTTTCTTCCTTACTTTGTCATGTTGGGGAAGAAGCCCAAACTGGACACGAGTTGGTTATTCTTATTCATAGCATAATTACCAGGAGCTGTTTGAGAAGCAAGGGTCTCTGTAAACCACCATAATTACCTAAGTAACGCTTAGCTTATCTAAGCTATCCAGACTCCCTCAGTACTTCTGGAGGACAGAAGCCACAAGCCCGAGTTGCATCACATGAACTCCTTCAGGCATCATATTTGTTCTGCTGAGTTGGTGAAGACTCACTCCAGAAAGTGACTTTGTATCTGTAAAGTCACATTTTATTTTTATTTTTTTAAAGATTTTATTTATTCATGAAAGAGACAGAGAGATAGAGACATAGGCAGAGGGAGGAACAACAGGCTCCATGCAGGGAGCCCGATGTGGGACTTAATCCAGGGACTCTAGGATCAGGCCCTGAGCCAAAGGCAGACGCTCAACCGCTGAGCCACCCAGGCGTCCCTGTAAAGTTACATTTTAAAAGTCACATAATGGGGATCCCTAGGTGGCTCAGCAGTTTAGACCTGCCTTCGACCCAGGGTGTGATCCTGGAGTCCTAGGATCGAGTTCTGCATTGGGCTCCCTGCATAGAGCCTGCTTCTCTCTCTCTGTGTGTGTCTTTCATGAATAAATAAATAAAATCTTTAAAAAAAAAATAAATCACATAAAAGTTTCCTGATCTGGAGAAAGACTGTAACACATGAGCAAGAACATACAGCGTTTTCAGAGCCAGGGAGAGGTTGAATGACATATTGGTATAACAGGCTAAACCAAAAATAAATGCCCAAATTGGAAAACTAATTCATCAGGGCCACCTATAATTTCTTTCTTTTTTTTTTTTTTTTTTTTTTTTTTATGATAGTCACACAGAGAGAGAGAGAGGCAGAGACACAGGCAGAGGGAGAAACAGGCTCCGTGCACCGGGAGCCTGACGTGGGATTTGATCCCGGGTCTCCAGGATCGCGCCCTGGGCCAAAGGCAGGCACTAAACCGCTGTGCCACCCAGGGATCCCTTTTTTTTTTTAAGAATTTATTCATTTATTCATGAGAGAGAGGTAGAGAAACAGGCTCCGTGCAGGAAACCTGATGTGGGACTTGATCCCCGGACCTCTGGGATCATGCCCTGAGCCAAAGGCAGATGCTCAACTCCTGAGCCACCCAGGCGTCCCCCACCTATAATTTTTGCCTTTAGTTTTAAATAATCCGGTAAAAGAATATTTGATGTTAAATCATGTACTGGTTGTTAATAAGGGGTCAACAAGTAGTACTTTTGACAATAAATATCAATCAGTGTGTATTTAAGATAAACCTACATTTGAAAACCAAATAGTTTGGTTGTGTTGTGGAAGGCTGCTTTCTACATATAGCTTCAAACAAAGTCTAAATGATATAAATGAAGTGAATAGAGTCACAGTTTTTAAAAATAATTCAATATGTATGTCTTAAGCAGGAGTATGTCTCCAAACCTTTTAAACAGAGCATCCCCACTTGCTTTCAACATTGCAAATCCGAGCATTGGTGCCGACAGCCCAGACCCATTTGCAAACGGTGCTGACATCCAGATCAGCAACATCGACTACAGATTATCCCGGAAGGAGCTGCAGCAGCTCATGCAGGAAGCATTTTCTAAGCACGGCAAGGTAACCTTTCTCTTTTGTTCTTGCCTTTCTTTTACCTTTTGCTAGCACTCCATGTCAAGAGAATGTCATTCAACACATGTAACCACAGGCAGGATATAAGGATTACTGAATAAGTTTGAACTCCTTCCTTTTCCCTATGATCTGCTCATGGTCATGCTATACATTTGGTTTTTAGGACATAGCCCGAGAGAGCAAGAGACCTACTGGAGAAGCAGCTGTAGTTATAGGCAGGGACTTAAGTGGCACTTTGGGAAAAAAAACGCTGACGGATCTTATTTGGCTCTGGCTGCTAAAATATAGAAATAGGATTCTAAAGTAATGTCTGTTTTCGTTAATACCTTACTGTATTTGATGGAGTTTGCTAGAAGTGCACCTCTTCCAGATTATCAAAATGGCTATGTCCCAGGTGTTTGCAGGGTCTGGAGAAGACTCCAAAGACTCCTCGCATGTGTTGGCCCCTGAGCCTGCATGGGAGAGCTGTGTGTGCCAGAGCATGCAGGCAAGCCAGGCCAATTTTATATCCCTGAAGGTCACTCAGTCCTAGTTCACTTAGGTTTTGCTTGGCAGAAGTGTGGAGTTCTGACAAGTTCCCTCACAGAAGCATAGAAGTTCACAAACATGTTCCTTAATGATTCACCTTTAGTTTTAAGATGACAGGGTTCTGGGTAGACCTAGCGTTCCATTTTCCTTTTTACTGCTGTAGGTGAAGAGTGTTGAGCTCAGCCCCCATACAGATTATCAGCTCAAGGCTGTTGTTCAGATGGAGAACTTACAAGAAGCAATCAATGCGGTGAATAGCCTCCACAGATACAAAATTGGCAGCAAGAAGATCCTGGTCTCACTTGCCACAGGAGCTGCTAATAAATCACTCTCTTTACTGAGGTAAAAACAAACCATTTATTTCAAGAAATAACATTGTAGCCCAGAAACAATTTTGGAAATAAGAAAATAGATTTGATCACATTTCCAGCCCTCTTTGATGATTAAATATGCAATAATGCTTATTCCTAATTGATAGAGCTTATAAATAAGCTAGAAGTTAGCAAAAAGCTAGTTAGAATAATCCAACTCTTTTTCAAGTCATTACTCAAAGGTGAAGTACAGCTTAAGCTTGGCAGGCAGTTAGGAGTAAAGTAATACACCACATATCCAGAACAGGTTCTAAAAATAGTACCCCTCTACAATAAAAGTTTATAAGCCTGGAAAGTTTGAAATATTACCTCCAAATCTTAGGAGAAGGTAGGTTTGTCTGTAAAGGGTATATCTACAAAGCTCCAAACTCAACTTACAGATAGATCCTAAACATCAAATAGACGCTCCGAAAGTCTGCATTATGATAATGTCAGTTGTAGGAATCTGGTGATTTTATTCTCAATGCGCTTTGGTGATGCTTCAGCTCTCCCTGTTTTGGGGGGAAACTAGTGAAACAGAACTCCCTCCTAAAAAATCTGAACTCTCAGAGATCTTTTTCTGTGACATGTACTTCACCATTATTTTAAATTATGGTTTTTATCCCCTAGAATAAAAATAATACTGAAGAAACTTTGGAAAGATCAGAAACAAAAAAGAAGCCGGAGGGGGCAGGGGGGTGGAAATCCATAATCCTGCAGCTCAAAGCCAAGCACTCAACAGTTTGCCTTTTCGTTTTCTCTCAGAGTGTTTCTGGGTGTCTTTTTATTTTTTAAAACCAAAGTTTGGATGATATATTCAGTTGTGTACTGAACTGTGGGAATTCCACCCCCCAGGTCTCTAACAGGTGAACCACAGCATGGCAGGAGACATTCAAGCCTTTTTCTCTGTTAACAAGGTGTTTATCTCAGAGTGGTCACCATCCTTCTGATACACAGGTGTGAGAAGCCCTATGCTTGAGTCTGATAAAAATCCCATTGTCTGACTTTATATTCTTCAATCACCTTGTCTCTAACGTCATGTTTTTAAGTTTTTCCAGGAACTAAATTTTGATATATCAAAAACTGGCAAATTTATGTTGCGTGGACCATTGAGAAATTCAGGGGTGAGGGGTGCTGACCACTCCCCCACACATGTAGTCAAACACCTTCATATAACTTTTGGCTCCCCAGAATCTTAACTACTGATTGTGTACTGTTCACTGGAAGCCTTACTGATAACATAGACAATGGATTAATAACCTGTTTTGTATGTTCTATGTGTTACACGCTGTATGTTTACAATAAAGTAAGATAGAAGAAAGTGTTACTAAAACCATAAGAAAATGTGTATTTACAGGACTGTACTACTTCTGTTGAAAGAAATCCATATATAAGTGGGCTCTTGAAATTCAGACATGTGTTCAAGGGTCAGCCATGCATCTTGTTAATTTTATGAGTTTTTTAAGTACAACTTGGAAAACATTTTTTGATATCCAACATCTATTCGCTAATTGAGTAAAATTTTGTTTTACAGTGCAGAAACAATGTCGATTCTTCAGGATGCTCCTGCCTGCTGTCTGCCTCTTTTTAAATTTACAGATATCTATGAAAAAAAGTAAGTTAGGTGTTTTTTGTTTTTTCATTAATCTAGTCAGTACTGATTGGCGGCTTCCAGAATTCCTATATTGATGTGGAGATTGGCATAAAATTATGGTAGCTGCTTTTAAGGAATTTCCAGCTTGGTAGAGGAAAAGACACAAAAGCAGTGATATTCTGAATTTGATTTTAGCATACATCTTAAAAATGTCTTTGGTTTTTAGTAAATTGAGACCTCATTCTCTAAAGCTGTACTTTTATTATTTTCCAATTGAATTTTGAGTTTTATTCATCATTGAGTGAACTTTTTTTTTTTTTAAGATTTTTTAAAAAGTTATTTATCCATGAGAGAGACAGAGACAGAGACATAGGCAGAGGGAGAAGCAGGCTCCCTGAGAGGAGCCCGATGCGGGACAATTCCAGGGTCCTGGGATCATGACCTGAGCCAAAGGCAGACGACGCTCAATCACTGAGCCACCCAGGTGCCCCAACATTTTTTTTTTACATAAGTTTGTTTGTTTGTTTGTTTGTTTATTTATTTATTTATTTATTTATTTGAGAGAGAGTGCACAAGCTAAGGGGAGGGGTACAGGGAGAAAGACAAGTGGACTCCCTGCCAGCAGGGAGCCCGACACTGACAGTGGGCTCATTCCCAGGACCGTAGGATCTTGACCCAAGCTGAAGGCAGATGCTTAATCAACTGAGCTGCCCAGGCACCTTGAGTGAACATTTTTTAGTATCTTCTAGAACTAGAAGCTCCAGGACAACAAGGACTTAAGACCATCGCTTTCAGTACCCAGGGCTTTGTAGGTGCTCAGCAGGTATTAGTGTAATGAAAGTGTGAGGCTCTATGGAGAATGCAGAGCTTGGAAGACACAACCCTTGTTCCTGAGGAACTCATGTCTGAAAGGAAAGAGCAAACACAAATCATTACATAGAACAAAGAAAACAGAAGGGAGAAGCAGGGAGGAGAAAATGCTATAGCATTTCTATATGGAGCTGGACCATTACCCTGTGAACTGTGGGAGCCCTGAGTAGTGGAAGAGTAAGGGGGGTAGGTGTGGTGGTGGGAACCATGCTTCAGGATGACTCTTATGGTGGTGGTCTGGTCTGAGATGGAATGGACAGGGCAGGAAGGGAGATGAAGGAGGGACAGTGCCACACTAGCCCCCAGGCCTGGGCAAATGCTGTTGGAATGCTGAGGTTCCAGTTGTCAGGTGAGACAGGACTGGGTGACTGGTCTTACATAGCAGGGAAGCTAAAGAGTAGAGGTCAATTTGATGCTGAGTTATTTTGCCAGATGACTGGGAGAATGGTTGTATCGTTAAGCCAGAAATTGAGAGATAAAGGAAGCATGTTTAGGAGGTACAGTGAATTTTTGACCTTGGTTTTGGACATTTGAGATCTGATGTGACAGTTACTTTCCTAAAGGGGATCGTGAAAGACGAGAGCAGATAGGGAGGGACAGGGAACCTAGAGAGGCAGAACTGGATGGAATGCCCCCAGGGACGGAGGTGAGAATGACATCGGGATGTATGGGGATGTGCGAGGTTTGGCAGGGAGGAGGCGGCTGCTGGTGACTTGAGAGCCATCCCTCCAGAGTTCTGTGGATAAAATCCTGAGGGGAGCAGGCTGACGGGCTGGATGGTAAAATGGCAGAGCAGCTCCTGAGATAGCAACTGTTTCCATTAGACGCAAGACCAGAGTATAGGACTGAGAGTACTAGGGGTGTGTATAGTATACGTGTGCAGGGGCAGACCGTGCGAGTGAGGGCGTGAGACTGCATTTGGTCAGGGGGACGTCTGAGTGTGTGTGTAGGGCCTGGGAAAAAAAAACCACTGGAGTGGTTGAACGAGTGCTTAATATGTTCCAAGTTCTTTCCAGACATTTAATCCTCACATCAACCCTATGTGGTAGGTAATATCTTCCCATTTTGCATTTGGGAAAGCTGAGGCCCAGGTTGGTTCTAGAAGGTGACTGAGGCCACACAGGTTGAGTCAGGATGTGAACTAAAATCTGCCTTCCAAGCTTGTGATTTTAAGCTCCCGAGTATGAAAGACCTATGTTGGGAGCAGTGGGGGGTGGCACATGTGGTTGAGGAGTTCAGCTTCGGGAAGAGTGGGTCATGAGGAGGCATAGGTGAGGTGAGAGAGTAGCTGGAAAGGACTATACCTCTTTTGAGAGAGGAAAGCAGAGGTGGTGAGGGGTAGCTAATACAGAGGGATTTCCAGCTTGGTGAGCCAAGTTGAAAGAGGTCCTGTCAGATAGCTTTCCATGTGAGAAAATTCAGTGAGGTCATTTACAGAAACTGCAGAGTTCGAGGAATAGGTACCAAATGACACAGAGACTACTGGGCAGTGGGCCAGAGGTGACTTGAAGCAAATGCCAAGCATTACTGGTTTAGTAGTGAATGAATTTATAGTAGAATTATTCCACTCTGACTTTTGAAGAGTCTGAGGAACCATTTTTGGTGATAGCCCTTTGTTTCATCAGATACATAGGCATTTCTGTATAATCCAAGAAAAACATCCTATGTCAGCATATCTCTCCTTTTCCTCGCTTTTAGGTTTGGACACAAGTTGAATGTGTCGGATTTATATAAATTAACAGACACAGTCGCAATCCGTGAACAAGGGAATGGCAGACTGGTGTGTCTCTTACCCAGCAGTCAGGCCCGGCAGAGTCCCTTGGGGTCTTCTCAGTCACATGACGGTTCCTCGACAAATTGCAGCCCAATTATATTTGAAGAGTTAGAATATCACGAGCCTGTCTGCAGACAGCATTGTTCCAATAAGGACTTCAGGTATATATATTCCCCTTCAGAAATAATCCTTTTGCACGTGGGCGTGGACTGTCTATGGCAATCACCTTGCAGACGTTTTCAACCACTGAGAAATATCCCCTAACAGTTTTTTCTCTTTTCTGTAGTGAGCATGAATTTGATCCAGACTCCTATAAGATTCCTTTTGTGATTCTCTCTTTGAAGACATTTGCGCCCCAGGTTCATAGTCTCCTGCAGACACATGAGGGCACTGTGCCTTTATTAAGGTAAACATGTCAAACCATTGAGATATGATGCCTTAGGTCTTCTCTTTAAAGAAGGTCTGCCCTCTGCCTGTACCTCTTCCAAGCAAGTATTCTAGAATGCTTCATCCTCACATTTTTAGCACCGTGCAAGTCAAAGTAGATCTGAAATGGGACCCATTGGCTCAGTACTTCAAGCAAATTAGTGTTTGTGCTGAGTTTTAGAAACATAAGCAATGACTAGGAATGTCTCTTCCCCGCAGAGATGAGATTAGTGTAAGCGCTATTCTAGAAGTATGCACACATGCTGCAGGAGTGTACAGGACCTCAAGCAGTAGGTTGTAAAACTTGAGAGAGAGGTGTCCTTCACAAGGCCATATAACCATCCCATGGGCCACATGGTACACTTAGGAAAAGGGCCAGCACTGGATTAGGTTGCCCTAAAGGCACTGACATATTAAAGCAGGTAAATAACTGGCTTGGAACCCAGTTGTGCCTTATTTCTAACTCCCCTCTGCTGGAACATTGTCCAGGAATTTCTGGTATCATCAGAATGCATCAAAGAGATCAGTGCCACAGTGGTTGCCTCCCCTCCCTGGGACCTGAATTTTCATGTTCAAACCCAGATCCTGAAGATTTAAAGAGAAATGATTTATTAACGGATATATTAAAGATTTCTGTTTGGCAGGTGCTTTGGTGTTCCATTATTTTGATTAGCCTACTTTTTCCCCCTGCTTCAGCTTTCCAGATTGTTATGCTGCCGAGTTTGGAGGACTGGAAGTGGTGCAGGAAAATCAAGGGGGTGTTCCCCTAGAACACCTCATCACTTGTGTTCCAGGTGTAAACATCGCCACCGCACAGAATGGTGTCAAAGTGGTCAAATGGATTCACAACAAGCCCCCACCTCCAAACACAGGTGGGAGTCAGGCATTTGGTGTTTCTGAGCCACTGTCTACTGTGAGAGGAGGCTGCTTGCCAAGCACAAAGCACCGTGAATGTCTCCCTTGATCTTTTTTTTTTTTTTCCCTTGATCTTTTAAAAACCAAAACTACTCTAAAGTGCTGAAGGTTTGGCAGAACCAGACTTTTTGGAAGTACCACACTTCTGAATGTCTTTAGCCCTAACCTAATTTTGTGAAGCTTTTTGGCTTGTCAGTTGACTTACCTTTTAAAAATCATTCCAGGCATTTGAAAGAAATACCTCTAAATGCTGATTTACCTTTGAAATTCATTCTGGTCAGTATTTCTGACTTTGATAAATGTGAAAACAAATTGAGTTCTCAGTGTGAAGGACCAAGAAATGTAAACGTAGCTTTGGGTGAGTTTCTGAGTTCCTGTCTAATCCCACCACCTGTGAACAACACTCTAAATTATGGCCTTCCTATGGACTCTTCGTTCTCTTTGACCCCAAACACTTCCTCTTTTTGCTCCTTCTCCAAGAGGAAGAAAGGTAAAGATTACCAGGGAAGGAGAAATGTTTGTGTCAGAGCTGCTCACCACCTTCTCCTGCCTTTCCCTCAGTCCTAGACCACACAGGCTCCCATACAGTGTGCTCTTTCTCCTTTGTCATTAGCTTGCCAATGTTGTATAGAAAGGTTTCCATCCAGTTATACTTTTATAATTAAATTTTTTTTCTTAATTGACATTCAAGATAATTAAGAAAATTTTTTTCTTAATTAAGTGGACATTCAAGATAAATGTAAGAACTTCATTCTTACTCAATTTTATATCAGCAAGTTTTATGTTACTGCTTTCTGTGGTTTCCTGAGCAGTTTTTCAGCTTTCCTGTGTGTTAGGCTTTTCTGGGCTACCTGCTTGCTGCTCATCTAAATAACTTTGTTTCTGTTGGAAAGTATGTTCCATGGGACCAAGTTACAAATGAGTCTTTGAAATACAACCAGTTTATAAGCTGGAAAAATCCTGTATTAATTTTTACTTCTGCTTTTGACACTTTGCCAAACTACTTTGTAGAACACTGAGAAGTAGTGGTCAAGCATCTGCCAGCCCATAAAGAAGTTTCACTAGCCTGCAGATTATATGGGACCCGAATATAGATGCTGAGAAGTAAAGCGGCCCTTTGGTCTCGTCTCCTTGGTCATGGTTGAGCTTAGGCAGGGGAATGCGGGGTTAGTTACCTTTCTTTCAGTGGTGAAATCCTGCTTTCTATCTGAGGCACGTTCTGTTTTTCTCCCTGTCTAGACCCTTGGCTTCTGCGTTCCAAAAGTCCTGTGGGCAACCCCCAGCTGATCCAGTTCAGCAGGGAAGTGATTGACCTGCTCAAGAGCCAGCCGTCCTGTGTCATCCCCATTAGTAATTTCATCCCATCCTACCACCACCATTTTGCAAAGCAGTGTCGGGTATCAGACTATGGATATTCCAAGCTGATAGAATTATTGGAAGCCGTGCCTCATGTGTTGCAGGTAAGGAAAGCTTAGGGATTATTTGTTTAATGACAGGAACGTTCCTCAGTAGCTTCTTAGTTTTCCCAGAAAACTGTGAGTTTAAACTTAAAGAAGGAACCCGTTAGAGCACTGAGGAGTATTTTCCTTCTAACCTCTGTAGACTGACCCTCCTCTTTCTGGCCCAGACCACTTCAGGATTGTTTATTCTTACAGAAGAGCTGCCATGAACACGGGCTTTGCTCTCACCAATGAGTTGAAGACCAGCTCCTGGACTGGAGCCTAGCATTGGTTCCTAAGGAGTCTTTGCCTTATTGAGAGTGTTCTTTTTTTTTTTTTTTTTTTTTTTTTTTTTAAGATTGTATTTATTTATTCATGAGAGACACAGAGAGGCAGAGACATAGGCAGAGGGAGAAGCAGGCTCCATGCAGGAAGCCTGATGAGAGACTCCATCCTGGGACTCTGGGATCATGCCCTGAGCCAAAGGCAGACACTCAACCGCTGAGCCACCCAGGCATCCCAATTCAGAGTTTTCTATATCCTACCTATAAAACAGTTTTCCATTTATAAAATGACTTGGAACACCTTAGCTGTAGGTGTAGGCAAAATTAGTTTAGGCAAAATTAGTTGTGTAGATTAATAATAAGCTTTTTATTTCTATACTCGTGACTCTCTGAGAAGGAGCATGAAGGGCAAACAGAAAGGGAATGGAGGTCCCATTAAAATTTTAATTAAAATTAAAATGATCTGTTGATCATTTTAACCATCTATATTCTGTTGATCTACATGTGTTTGAAAATGCAGATATCATACATAAAAGCACTTATTCTCTGAGAGTAGCAACAGGTGGGAGAGAATGCCATCAGCCAGAAAGTCAATACATGCCAAGGTCTGACAAGTGTAAATAATCAAAAGTATTTGATTTGCAGATTCTCGGAATGGGCTCCAAACGTTTGTTGACCCTTACCCACAGGGCTCAGGTGAAGCGCTTTACTCGGGATTTACTAAAACTTCTCAAATCCCAAGCCAGCAAACAGGTCATTGTGAGGGAGTTCTCACAGGCTTATCATTGGTGAGTTGATGAGAAAGGGGGAGAAAAAAGCAAATATTTAAAACACGTTTTCTTCCCACAAATTTAAAATAATTAACATTTTCTGTTTACCATTCTTTTGGAACACTTAGAAAGTTAATTAAGCAAGTGATATTTCTCATTATTTACCCATTTCCATGGTTAAATTCTAGGTGTTTCTCAAAAGACTGGGATGTTACCGAATACGGTGTTTGTGAGTTGATCGATATTGTATCAGAGATCCCAGACACAACCATCTGCTTATCCCAACAAGATAATGAAATGGTGATTTGTATCCCCAAAAGAGGTATGTTGACTTAAATGTGCTGGAAGACCATTGCATATCTCAGTGGTTATCTTAACACAGAATCCTTTATGCTCCCACCCCACCCCCCACCTCTGTGGTTTCTGAAGATTCCATAGACAGTGCAGTGTGAGAACTCTCACTTAACAGTGGATCCAAGGTTCTTTGGAGCAGATGCAGCCATTTGCCAACAAGAAAAGCAAGTTGGTTTTTTAGAATTCAGTGTAGGGGGGGAAAGGGCATAAGCAGCATTTTCTTGAAATGCCTTCTTCAGCCTGTCTGTGGCTTTTGACACCACAATTATCCAGCTGAGAGTCAGTTGCCATGGCTGTTGGTTGCTTGTCTCTTGTCTTTAACTGAGCTACTTGACTGCACTCTTGAGAAGGAAAGAAGATCCAAGCAAATGTTTTGCTTTATCTTTCACATTTTGGTCATTCTGGTTGAGGTCTGGGAGCTGGGATAGGTGAAATTACATCTATCTACTGTCTTGTTTTCCCAGTAATATTAATCACTGATTCTTAACCTGTGTTCCTGCAGAACACTGATGTTCGTGGAATCATAATACTCCAAAGCTTTTGGAGTAATGTCAGTCTTACCAATTCTAATTTAAAAATAGAAACAAAAATGGAAGCTGAAGATTTTTCTCCCTGTATTTTTGTTAAACTTTCATTGCTCTTTTCTGCTAGCAATTTTAACTGAAGATCAGAAGAAGAAACAAAAAGTATGTGGCTATTGAGAAATGTGATTTTACAAAAATAATTTCTAGGCCACTTTTATAAGTACAGAGACCTGGATGCATGTTAGACTCATATATATAGGATGGGGTGGGTGACAAGGAGCTAGAGAAAATACGTCTAGCTTGCAAGGCGAAATTGCAAGCTAGTATATGTGTATTTGCAAGATGTGTATTTCATAGTATTCCGTGATAGTCTCCTGGCTTCCTGGTGTTGTGCCCTTGAATGCATTTGAAAACCATTCTGGAGAGAGAACATGAACATTTTTGTTTCAGGTTGAATGTGTTCAGAAGGCAGTGATGATATCCCTTGGCTTCTGGGGTAGGACTAACTATAGCAGTAAAGCTTAACACAAATGAGTGGAAGAAAACTGTGACTTCTTTCTTTCTTTCCTTCTTTTTTAAGAGCGTACCCAGGATGAAATAGAAAGGACAAAACAGTTCTCCAAGGATGTAGTGGATTTGCTGCGGCACCAGCCACATTTCCGGATGCCCTTTAACAAATTCATCCCCTCCTACCACCACCACTTTGGCCGGCAGTGCAAACTTGCTTACTATGGGTTTACCAAACTACTTGAACTTTTTGAAGCCATACCTGATATCTTACAAGTGAGTGAAGAGATTCCAATGATGTTTTTCTGAACAATATATGGGGGGAGTGTTTGTTTTTCCCCCAGGCCTATTTTCCTGGGAAGCAGAGAGTTAAGAAATAGGAAAACTTTAAATATTTCGGTCAGAGAAGCTATGTCGTTGGCTCACTTGTGTTTTTAGGTAAACATAGGGTTTTTTTTCCTATTCAATAAATCATTCTTCAAATTTGTTTCAGATAATTCTTGAAAAAAAGTTGAAATATTTTTATTTCTTAAATGGGATGTCCTTTTATTAGCACCATACTTTTCACATCTTAGGTTGGAGGTGGGGACAAGAGTATACAAGGTGATAGGAATGCTTAGCTGTTAAGCCATTGCTAAGTTGAACTAGATTTCTCTTGTTTTATCAGAATTACTATTTTTGACACCTGAAGTGCTTTTCAGGTTTTTCTCATGTATCTTAAAATACACATTACCTCTTAAGCCTCTTTAAGCATGCGGTTCACTGGTATTAAATACATCATATGTGGGGCACTTGGTGGCTCAGTCCGTTAAGCATGGGGCTGCTGATCTCAGCTCACATCAAGATCTCAGTGTCGTGAGTTCAAGCCCCATGCTGGGCTCCACAATGGGTGTGGAGCCTACTTAAAAAATAGGTGTATATGTATATATATTACATGCTGTGCTGCCAATTTCTGGAACTTTTTAATCTTGCAAAACTGAAGCTCTATATCCATGAAGGAATGCCTAAGTGCTTCTCAGTCACTGACTGTATATGTTTCTCTGCCATTTAATTCCATGAAGGTAATAACATGTTCACTCTTGCCTTCCTCCTCTGTGTTTTCCAAGGTATTAGAATGCGGAGAAGAAAAAATCCTCACGTTGACAGAGGTGGAACGCTTCAAAGCTCTGGCTGCCCAGTTTGTCAAACTCCTTCGGTCCCAAAAAGATAACTGCCTCATGATGACAGATCTACTTACAGAATATGCTAAAACCTTTGGTTACACGTTTCGTCTCCAAGACTATGACGTCAGTTCAATTTCAGCTTTAACACAGAAACTCTGCCATGTTGTAAAGGTGAGCAGGGTTTTATTTTTATGGACGACAATATGTGGTGGCATCATCATTGCCAGGATGCTTACCTGTGCTTCGCATGTCTCTGTCCACACCTGGCACTATTTACTGCTTCACAGGCAGTGCTTTATATGCCATTAATACATTTAGGTAGTAGGAGATGACTCTGGTTTGGCAGGTAAAAGTGTTGGTCTTGCTCTTTCTTTGGCAAGGGGCCTTGGAACATCTTTTTGAACTGAGGAGATCTCTGTGTTATCCAAGGGTGTTTCTTCTCAGGTGTATCCTTCTAAGTGGATTGTGGTCTCTGAAGTTTTGGGGAGACTGTCATCACTTTCTCCCTCCTTCCCCTTCCAGATTCTGACTCACTTGAGTAGATTTAGAAGCAAGCAAGGCTTATGGCTACCTTAGTTGCTGATAACAGGAGGTTGGAGAGGGTAACTCCTTTTTCCTGCCCTGGCCAGAGCAGCTAGATGGCTTCAAGCTGCCTCCAGCACGAGACCACAAAACTCACTTTAAGGAAGGAGAAGTGGAAGGTGAAACGTACCACCAAGTGGGGGGTCAGCCCAGCTTACAGATATGGAAAGGATCCAGTGACATACTGTCTGGTGATGGGGAGAAGAACCTTCACAGGACACAGAGAAGCAGCTGCTGGAGAGCAGGACAGGTGGGAGGAGTGTGGTGCACTCATGGCCACAGAGGAGGAATGGCCTTAGTGTTGCCTGCTGGGAGGATGAGGGAGGTAGGAACTGATATGACCTTTGGGCCTAGCTATGTGGAAGGACATGGTGGTAGTGCTGGCCAGGGTGGGGCCAAAGAAAGGCACACTGAGTGGATTGAGGCAGGAGGAGTAGGAGGTGACCATGGTGACAGGTGATGCAGACAGCTTTCGGCTTGTGTACTTGTAGGGAGGTGAGTGAGTGCATGGTGAGGGGAGATCACGAGACTGAGTGGGCCAGTGAGCTTTCTGGTGGCCAGCTCCCAGGTGGTCTGCTTTCTGGTGGTCTGCTCCCAGATAGGGAGACCTGAGTTGTGTGGGGGCCACAGGGACAGATCTGCTTGAGGAAGAAAGGCAAAAGACAGCTTGGTGGGGCAGGGCAGGGGTCCTGAGGAGGCAGGCCTGGGAACTGCTATTCAGTGGAAGGAGGCACAGCCCTGATATGAGCACTTTGAAGGAAGGGAGTATAGGATGGATGCAAACATACATAAGTGTGATGTTCCTCACTGGGAAGAGGAGGGAGGTACCTTTTGTGAGCTGTTTTTCTCTCAAGTGGATAGTGAGAGCAACTGCATGGAGGAGAAAGGGCGAAAAAGACAGGATACAAGATTGAAGGAGCCATTGTAGTGCATGGGATCGGCCAGGATATCAGGCCAGGGGTGCTGAGAGTAGGGGGAGCTCTGCAGGAGGGAGGCGGTGCCCATAGGGCCACCATGGGGACAGTCAGTGGTGCAGGGCTATGAGAGCAGACAGTTGAGCTCAAGGTGGGAATTTGCTAGAAGGTGCAAAGAAAAGGCACAGGGACAAAGGAGTTTACAGAGTATGACCAGAATGGCAGTGAATTAATGGCCTGTCAGCACCAAGATGGACCAGAGAGGAATGTGAGGAAGGGAGAGGACTTGAATTGGGAGGACATGGGAGTCTTCGAAGGCAAAGCTGAAGAAGGGGAAGAAGAGCTGATCATTGGAATCTCTTTCCAGTCTCCTACCCCATCTTGAAGGCAGTGGGGCTTCAGTGGATAGCAAGTCTAAGCCGTGACCAGACACTTTGATGAGTGAGGGCAAGCAAGTAGGGAGTTGGGGCATAAGCAGTCAGGATCGGATGGGCTCCAGTGTGCTGCCCTGGCTGCTGCTGCCTCTCCCGGGAGCCTCTGGGAAATGCTGATGCCAGGATTTCACCCCTGCCTCTGAGATTCTGATGTAATTGGTCCTGGTGGGCTCTGAGCATTGGCATTTTTTATAAGCTCCCTAGTTGATTCTGTGCATAGCGTGCATTGAAAATCAAAAGATGTATCTAAGTAGCATCAAAAGAGCAGGTTTTTTTTTTTCTCCTTGAAAGGCTGAAGTTGTAGCAATGATCTGGGCATCTGAGATGACGACTCAGATTCCCTAGACTTGAATCTGTTGATTGATTAAACCCTGCATCCTCAGAGGAAATCTGTCATCAAAATCTCCACAAATCTGTAGCCCTGATAAGTGGGGTGGTGGGTTTACCCAACTGACTTCCTGCTTTGGCTGTGGGTGAGCGTCCAAACCAGGGACACACTGGGAGTGTGATGGTTTCTCAAGTGCTACTTTCCTCTCTCTGCCTCTGAGAACCCAAAGCCCTAGAGATTGTGAGTCTGTGATTACCCAGATGAGGCACTGAGATGGGTGGTCTTGGCTAGGAAACCTGACAGAGGGAAACTCTGTGACAGTAAACTTGGTTTGCCTACCTACACCTAAGCAGCGCGCATGCTGAAGCTCTGCCTGTTGTAAATCCAGGGATGGCTCGCTTCGCAGACTTGTTCCTCTGCCCGAGGCCTGCGGCTCCCACTTAGCAAATGCTTGTTTCTTCACATGCTGTTTGGTCCCCAAACGATAACCTATGTCTTTTCCAGAAGGTTCCCCTTCCATTTGCACTTCATCACTCCAACCCTGTATCTCAAGAATCAGAGAGAATCAAGGGATATACATTTAGTCAGATAGGAAAATACCCACTTGCTGGCTGGTGATGATGGATTAGTGTGGATGCCTGTAGTCCAAGTGGGCCTTCAGTCTCCACCCCAGTCTAGTCCCTGGGGCACAAATGTGGAGTATGTGGACAACCCTGTGGACTGTCACCTGCAGTCCAGACTAACCCCTTGAGTGCAGCATCCTTCAGTTCAGGGGCGTGGGCCCTGGGATGCCAGCGGCCAGTCTCACCTCCTTGCATAGGGGAGTGGAAGGAGTGCCCTAAGAGAGGATGGTACTGATGGCCACCTGATTGTGGACCAGCAGAAAGGGAGGGAACAGTCCCTGCTCTGGTATGCCACAGCAGCTGGAAACAAACTCACACGTTCACTTCCGTGTAAGAGAAGGAAGTAGAGGTTTTCCCTGTGTTGGTCTCCCTAGCCCCAAGAATAGTAGCTGAGCCAGTGGCTGTGGCCCAATGTGCCATTCTCAGTCTGGGAAACTCTGGGACTCTTGTTCCCCCAGATTGCTGACATGGAGTCGGGCAAACAGATTCAGCTGATCAACCGCAAGTCCCTGCGTGCCCTCACTGCCCAGCTGCTGGTGTTGCTGATGTCTTGGGAAGGAGCCACTCACCTTTCTGTCGATGAGCTCAAGAGACATTACGAAACTACCCACAGTGCTCCCCTCAACCCCTGTGAATATGGATTCATGACCTTGACTGAACTTCTGAAGAGTCTGCCCTACTTAGTGGAGGTATGCATGCTCACAGTTCTGTAGAGCCATCTTACTGAGAACTACTGAACTGTTCCTGGATCACCTGATGGCCTGAGTTAGAGGGTATAACGTGGGAAGGGACCTTTCAGTTATTTTGTTGTTGAACAAATGAGAGAGCCTGGGTGCAGGCACCTTGCCCGAATGAGTGCCCAGCTAAGAGGGAAGCCCTGGCCTCCTGAGTCCTGAGCTAGGGTGCCTTCATGCTACTCCAGGCTGCAGTTTGCTACTGTTAGTTCTTTCTGAATAAAGTAGATGGTGTCGGGACAGAGGGTAGGGGTGGGGCTCTGTCATCAGTTAGGCACAGGTCAGAAAGAAATATTGGTCACCTGGGTAGCCTTTTAAGAACAGCAATTAAGGGGGATCCCTGGGTGGCTCAGTGGTTGAGCACCTGCCTTCAGCCCAGGGCGTGATCCTGGAGACCTGGGATCAAGTCGCACTTTGGGCTCCCTGCATGGAGCCTGCTTCTCCCTCTGCCTGTGTCTCTGCCTCTCTCTCTCTCTGTGTGTGTGTGTGTGTGTGTGTGTGTGTGTGTGTGTGTGTCTCTGTGTGTCTTTCATGAATAAATAAATCTTTTTAAAAAAAATAATAGCACTTAAGATGAGAAGAATCCTAGAATACTACAGAAATAGATGAGGTCTCTACACACCCCCCATTATCAAAATTGACCCCAAGAAGTTAAAAATTAGACCAGTTACAAAAAGGAGGCTGTAAGATCATTGAAATTTTACCACTGAAACAGACACCAGGACCAGATAGGTTAACAGTTGGATTTTTGACTAACTTTAAAGAATAACTCCCAACTTCTAAAAATCATTCTAAGCCATGTTAAAAACAAAACCAAAAAAACCTCACCACTTCACTTTATGAAGCCAAAGCAACTTTAAAACTAACACAGTCCCTCAAAAGATAATGATTCTAAATAGGGTACTAACTAGTCAAGTCCAGCAACATGGGGAAAAGAGTGTTACTGTGTAACCATGTGAGTGATGACTAAGTAGTTAAGAGATGTGGACAAAAACTCTGTCCCTGGCCAAACTCTGGCCGGGCTCCTGGGAACCGCCTTCTAGATGACAGCGCGACTTTGGATGTTAGTAATTGTCCGTCCCCCAACGCCCCCTTCCACTTTACCTATATCTCCACTTTCTTTGCTATATTCAGAATTGAGCCCAATTCTGCACTGAGATTCTTTCCTTTTATTGCAGTAGTTCCTGAATAAAATCTGTTTTTCTTACTGTGACTACTGTCCAGCTCTGGTTTGTCCTCACAATATCAAATCCAACATTTTCGAGACTCTCTTAATTATCTATTAAGTGAACAGTGCTTCTAGGCAGCATAAATGGATGATCCAAGACGGAAGGCTTTCCGTGGCCAGCTCGGGTTGGGAAGTACCCCTTCCCTTGGAAATTCTCAGCACACATTAAGAGTCTAAAAAGGTTTATGGTAAAGAAACTTGTTTACTTGAGGCCAGAAGAGCTTTTGGGGTTTCTTCCCCTACTGCCCCCCTCCTTTTTAAAGACTAATGGCGCCATCCCACAGCACAGCGTTCCTCAGACCCCCACTTTGGGAGAGGGGGTTCATTGGCTGCAGTCCCTGCTGTCCAATGCAGTTCTCTCTCTCTCTCTGGGGGTTTGCTCCCTCCTCACTGTGTCCTTCAGTCTGAGACCCCCAAGTCTGCCAGTTTCCCTCCTTCCTGACAGTTTCCAGACCTCTGCCATCCCCGACACACAGATAGTACTGAAGTTTGTTCAAGGCGAAGGAGATCCTTGAATGAGCGCCCCCTCTTCCCAGGCTTATTGCCCATTTTCGAATTGACTTGGCACCTTTTCACTCTCAGCTGGAGGCCCTGGCTCCTAGGGGGCATGGCCAGTCACTCTGGAAGTTTCTAATGCCACAATTTTCTCTTGAACCAGGTTTTCACTAATGATAAGACCGAAGAATGTGTGAAGCTCACAAGCCTGTATTTGTTTGCCAAGAACGTGCGGTCTTTACTTCATACTTACCACTACCAGCAGCTTTTTCTTCATGAGTTTTCCATGGCCTATACCAAGTATGTTGGAGAAACACTGCAACCCAAGACCTATGGCTACAGTAGCGTGGAGGAGCTCTTGGGAGCAATTCCGCAGGTGGGTGTCCTCTGAGCTGCTTAGAGAGCATCTTCCTGGAGAGCCCCAGGTTCACTCTCCTGAGCACAGAAATGAAATGCTTCCAGGAGAAGAAAATGGCAGGCATTTCAAAAAACATACTGTTGGCATTAAAGGAACGATTTTAGCGTTTCTGCTTCATTCTACAAGCCTTTATTAAATTCCTGTATGCCAGGTGAGTAAGTTGTAGCCCCTTTCCTCAGAAAGCTGTCAGATAATGGAGAATAAGGGCACCTGGCAGGTGAAGAGGCGGTGTGGTCAGTGCAGCCTTGGGTGGATGTAGCCCATGCCCAGACTCGGGGTTCCTTCCAGAGTCTCAATATCAAGGATTTATAGAAATGAACCATGTGACGAAGAGGGGACCACATAAGCAGATGCAGAGTAGTGACAAGTAGTGTGGAATATTGAGGGCATTAAAAACCAGTTAGGGACCCACCAGTGGAGTTAGAGCTCATGCATGGAGGGCCTTGCTCCTCCAGGTAAGTAGAATGACCTGGAAGAGAGGAGCGGGGAGCCTCGGGTTTGTATGTGAAAGGCACCAATGTCACCACGGTATCCAGAGTAGCAAGAGGGGAGGAGGGAGCTTGGTGAGTACCCTGGCCATGGCCAGAGCACAGGTGAGAGTGAGAACGAGACTGAACCTGTGCGAGGGGCAATAAAGCGCCCAGGGAGGCTGGGTGGAGACTTGGTGACAGATGCATGTCGGGAAGTGCTGGGAGCCAACAGCCTCCATTCCTACTCTTGCTTGGCTGAGGTGGAGAGAGGACTCTGTTTCAGGATTAGGACCGGGAGCTTAGTTTGAGAGGTCTG